>NW_011494889.1:378842-401394 GCF_000754665.1 Bison bison bison | reverse complement strand
TTATCTAGGTTGGTCATAACTTTCCTTCCAAGGAGTAAGTGTCTTTTAATTTCATGGCTGCAGTCACCATCTGCAGTGATTTTGGAGCCCAGAAAAATAAAGTCTGACACTGTTTCCACTGTTTCCCCATCTATTTGCCATGAAGTGATGGGACCAGATGCCATGATCTTAATTTTCTGAATGTTGAGCTTTAAGCCAACTTCTTCACTCTCCACTTTCACTTTCATCAAGAGGCTTTTTAGTTCCTCTTCACTTTCTACCATAAGGGTGGTGTAATCTGCATATCTGAGGTTATTGATATTTCTCCCAGCAATCTTGATTCCAGCTTGTGTTTCTTCCAGCCCAGCATTTCTCATGATGTATTCTGCATATAAGTTAAATAAACAGGGTGACAATATACAGCCTTGACGACTCCTTTTCCTTTTTGGACCCAGTCTGTTGTTCCATGTCCAGTTCTAACTGTTGCTTCCTGACCTGCATATTCTTTGCAGCCAAAGATGGAGAAGCTCTATACAGTCAGCAAAAACAAGACCAGGAGCTGACTGTGGCTCAGACCATGAACTCCTTATTGCCAAATTCAGACTGAAATTGAAGAAAGTAGGGAAAACCACTAGACCATTCAGGTATGACCTAAATCAAATCCCTTATGATTACACAGTGGAAGTGAGAAATAGATTTAAGGGCCTAGATCTGATAGATAGAGTGCCTGATGAACTATGGAATGAGGTTTGTGACATTGTACAGGAGACAGGGATCAAGACCATTCCCATAGAAAAGAAATGCAAAAAAGCAAAATGGCTGTCTGGGGAGGCCTTACAAATAGCTGTGAAAAGAAGAGAAGTGAAAAGCAAAGGATAAAAGGAAAGATATAAACATCTGAATGCAGAGTTCCAAAGAATAGCAAGAAGAGATAAGAAAGACTTCTTCAGCGATCAATGCAAAGAAATAGAGAAAAACAACAGAATGGGAAAGACTAGGGATCTCTTCAAGAAAATCAAAGATACCAAAGGGACATTTCGTGCAAAGATGAGCTCGATAAAGGGCAGAAATGGTATAGACCTAACAGAAGCAGGAGATATTAAGAAGAGATGGCAAGAATACACAGAAGAACTGTACAAAAAAGATCTTCATGACCCAGATAATCATGATGGTGTGATCACTGACCTAGAGCCAGATGTCCTGGAATGTGAAGCCAAGTGGGCCTTAGAAAGCATCACTACGAACAAAGCTAGTGGAGGTGATGGAATTCCAGTTGAGCTAGTCCAAATCCTGAAATATGATGCTGTGAAAGTGCTGCACTCAATATGCCAGCAAATTTGGAAAACTCAGCAGTGGCCACAGGACTGGAAAAGGTCAGTTTTCATTCCAATCCCAAAGAAATGCAATGCCAAAGAATGCTCAAGCTACCGCACAATTGCACTCATTTCACACGCTAGTAAAGTAATGCTCAAAATTCTCCAAGCCAGGCTTCAGCAATATGTGAACTGTGAACTTCCTGATGTTCAAGCTGGTTTTAGAAAAGGCAGAGGAACCAGAGATCAAATTGCCAAATCCGCTGGATCGTAGAAAAAGCAAGAGAGTTCCAGAAAAACATCTGTTTCTGCTTTATTGACTATGCCAAAGCCTTTGACTGTGTGGATCACAATAAACTGTGGAAAATTCTGAAAGAGATGGGAATACCAGACCACCTGATCTGCCTCTTGAGAAATTTGTATGCAGGTCAGGAAGCAACAGTTAGGCTACTGGTTAGGGAGTGCTATTCAGACCTGCCAGAATGGAAGAAGATGGAAGTGAAATTGGGCAAAGGGAAGAAGAGCTTAGGTGTGAATCAGTCCCAAGAAGGGCTTTGGCATTACAGGGAGCTGTGGGGCTGGGACAGCCCTTAGAGTTGTCTTGAATTGGGGGGAGAAGCCTGGACCTTTATACTCTGGTAACAGTCCATTGCTGGATGAGGGTTGCCTCTGGAAGCTATGACCCAGGGCAAGACAGTTTTGTTTCATTTTTTTTTGTTTCTATTGAGGCAATCCCAAAAAGAGGTCTGGCAACTGAGGGCTGTCTTTCTGAAACTGAAAAACCAATCCTTTATTCCCATAGGGGAGTCTGAGTGATGCATCAGCATTACTGCATGCATGAGAATTTAACATGTGATAATGGAAACATAACAAACATGGATTAGTCAGCAAATAGTTTGGAGAATGATCTCCAGTAAAATTCTCACCTCATACTATGTGCAAAATAAACACAAGATGGATTATAAAGTTCAATATAAAAAGTAAAACAAAAATAATTACTAAAAAACAAATAATTTTTAATAGAAAACAAGGATAAGTATTCTCCAGTCTTTTTACAGTGGAGATGAAATTGTAAAATGTGGAAGAAATAATAAAGTAAAAGCAGAAATTTGATTACAATTAAATTAAAAAATTAATATTAAAATCGTGAACAAAATTAAAAAAAAATCAAATGAGGAAAAATATTTGCAGCATAGATAGTAAAACTTAATACACATATGTATGTACTTATCATAAACACAGGGCTTCCCCAGTGGCTCAAAGGCAAAAAATCTGCCTGCAATGCAGGAGACACTGGAGATACCAGTTCGATTTCTGGGTCGGGAAGATCCCCTGGTGGAGGGCATGGCAAGTCACTCCTGCATTCTTGCCTAGAGAATTCCGTGGACAGAGGAGCCTGGTGAGCTACAGTCCATGGGGTTGCAAAGAGTTGGACACTAAGGAAGCGACTGAGCATGCATGCATACATAAATATATAGCTGATATAAAGTTGATATGAATAGCTCATAGAATAAAAAAGAACCCAACAGAAAAATGGGCAAAGATTATAAGTTGAGAGTTCTATAAACATAGGAAAAATATTTACAAACTAAATTCAAGGAAATTCTAATGAAAATACTGAATCATCAGGACTTCCCTGGTGGTGCAGTGGTTGCTCTGTGCTTCTACTGCAGGGGAAGCGGGTTCCATCCCTGGTCTGAGAACTAAGATCCCGCATGTTGTAGAACCAAAAAAAAAAAAAAAAAAGGAATTATCACATTTTTTGCTTTATGAATAACTACATATAATTATTAAACACTATAAAAATTTACATGTCAGCAGGGGTTATGCTATTTACACTGCCATTAGAAGTGTAAATTGTTGCTACTTGTGTAAAAAAGTTTTTGATCATTTAGTCAAGATCCTTAAAAATTTTTATGCCCCTTTGCCCTGAAATTCATTTTTAAAGGAATCACTTCTGAGGAAAAACCCAGTAATACAAAGAAATACTGATGTAAGAAGATTTTCATTGTCATTTTACATAAAATAAGTAAAGAATTGGAAGCAAAATCTCAACAATATAGAAATGCTTAGCAAATTATTATGCATGCCTAAAATTAAAAGTAACAGAAACACACTAAATAGCATTAGAAAAATTAAATATATGAAAATGCTTACAAGATTGTTACAAAGAAACAGTGAATTAGAAAACTAAAACTATGAACAAAGGATCTATCATCTACTTGTTTTTTTATCTCTTTTTCTATCATGTCTTTTTATTCCCTTAGAAAAGAGAGTAAAAAACCAAAATGTTAAGGGTGCTTATCTCTGGTATTAGAGTGTAGCTCTCTTACATTTTCTTCAGTATACATTTACTTCAATTTCCAAATGTGCACTGAATATGTTACATTAATAATAAAAGAGGATTCAAAATTTATTGTAAGATAATATAACATACAGAATTTTGTTACCTGCGATTAAAAAAAAATTACTGGCATATAGCTGCTTTAGAATGTTGTTATTTTCTGCTATACAGCAAAGTGAATCAGCTATATATATACATTTATCCTCTTTTTTTTGGATTTCCTTCCCATTTAGGTCATCACAGAGCACTGAGTAGATAGAATTCCTGGTGCAATATAGTAGGTTCTCGTTAGTAATCTTTTTCATATATAGCAGTGTGTGTGTGTGTGTGTTAGTTGCTCAACTGTGTCTGATTCTTTGCGACCCCATGGACTGTAGCTTGCCAGGCTCCTCTGTCCATGGAATTCTCCAGGCAAGGATACTGGAGTGTGTTGCCATTCCCTTCTCCAGGGAATCTTCCAGACCCAGGGATCAAACCCAGATTTCTTGCATTAGGGGCAGATTCTTTACCGTCTGAGCCACCAGGGAAGCCCAGTAGTGTATATATGTCAATCCCAATCTCCCAATTCATTCCACCCTCAGAGACTGTCATCATACAGAGTGAAGTAAATCAGAAAGAGAAAAACAAATATCAGATATTAACGGATATATGTGGAATCTAGAAAAATGGTCCAGATGAACTATGTATTCTGTGATCTTATGTAAAAATTTTCAACCTTTTCTGAGTAGAGGAAACTTTATACAATATCTCGACTCAGCCAGATCAAAATTACCTTTCAGCTCACTTGAACTGCCTTTACTGATGGATTGATCAGGGATAATTGATGATGAGGAGACTGTTGGAGACCAGATCCCTAGAGGAGAAGGTAGGGAGAAAGCAGGACCTGGGTCCTAGGACAGTAATCATAGCCTTAAAACAGCTTCTTCCTTTCTGGCATACTTCACTCTAGATAACTGGCTCCAGTTTCATCCACCTCATTAGAACTGATTCAAATGTATTCTTTTTAATGGCTGAGTAATACTCCATTGTGTATATGTACCACAGCTTTCTTATCCATTCATCTGCTGATGGACATCTAGGTTGTTTCCATGTGCTGGCTATTATAAACAGTGCTGCAATGAACATTGGGGTACACGTGTCTCTTTCAATTCTGGTTTCCTCGGTATGTATGCCCAGCTTTGGGGAGGGAGGTGGGAAGGGAGTTCAGGACTGGGAACACGTGTACACCCGTGGCGGATTCATGTTGATGTATGGCAAAACCAATACAATATTGTAAAGTAATTAGCCTCTAATTAAAATAAATAAATTTAAATTAAAAAAAAAACCAGCTTCTTCCCTTTTTCATTCTAGAAGAGATGGCAGGGCTGCACAATCAGGAAAACACGAGGACTTTGTGTTCCTATGAGGCTTGCCTTTCTATGGGGTTGTTTCAACTTGTAAATATCCAAGAGGTTTTTTCTTAGCACAGTGTCAGCCTCAAGATGAAGCAAAGGGGCAGCAGAATCCAGAGAGGAGGGCTGACCCTCAGTCTTATAGGCTGAGCCATTCCGGAACTGAGATACTAAACTTATGTGGTTCTGAGGCTCTCAGTTTCTTAAACCTCTGGCCAGTGATGACCTTTTCTAAATGTAGCTTCCACCTTATTCCCAGGCCTGCTCTACACATGGACCTTTGCAGTGTTAATCGCACCATCTACCAAAGTCTAATGTATAAACAGGACATTGCTGGTGGAGGGGACTTGGCAATATTTGTACCCATTCTCAATCCTAGTTCTTCCCAAGGCTGCCCAGTTAATCTTTCTGGGCCCATCCTGCTGACCAGCTAAGTATACTCCACGAATGCAGTCCAAACCAAATATTAGAGTGTTAGTCACACTGGAATATGCCTCAGTCATGTATATGAACAGTGTTTGCAGTTTGGGGTTATCCACATGATCCCAAGCTCATTATCACAGATGACAAAGAACCAACTGTATTCATAACCATATGAACATTACTCACACAGGCTAGATTTTATAAGCAAGAAAAAACAGAGAAAGACCAAAATAAAGATGAAAATACATGGGGGAGAGGAGTGGGAGTCTGAGACAAAGGAGAAATTGTTGGGATTGGAAGGGACTGAAAAGGGCAGCCTGTACTTCCAACCCCATCATTTCATGATTTCCCGCTCTTCGTAATAAAGAGACAAAGTAGAGGTTGCTGGGGCAGGGAGCTCCTGCCCCAGGAGGAGCTGGGACAGAGACGGGACAGAGATGGGACCAGAACTCACTCGGGTCCTTCAACTCTTTGTGGGCTGTGCAAGCTCCCTGTTGCCCTTTTAAATAGTGGGAGGAAAAGACGTTGGGTGAGAGTTGAGCGAGAGAAGTAAATTCTTTTTCTTTTAAAAAGTAATTTTTATTGAAGTACAGTTGATTTACAGTGATGTGTTAGTTTCTGCTGTACAACAAAGTGAATCAGTTATATACATACATACAGCCCCTCTTTTTTAGATTCTTTTCCCACATAGGCCATTACAGAGTACTGAGTAGAGTTCCTTGTACTATACTGTAGGTTGTTATGAGTTATCTATATTATATATAGTAATGTGTTTATGCCAATCCCAGTCTCCCAGTGCACCTCCTCTTTCCCCCTTGATAACTATAAGCTTGTTTTTCATATCTGTGCTCCATTTCTGTTTTGTAAATAAATTCATTTGTATCATTTTTTCAGATTCCATACATAAGTTTTATTGTATATTTGTCTTTCTCTGTCTGACTTACTTCACTCAGTATGATAATCTCTAGGTCCATCCACATTGCGGCAATGGTGTTATTTTATGCTTTTTTTTAATGACTAAATAATATTCTACTGCATATATGTACCACATTCCTGTATCAGTGGATATGTAGGTTGCTATCATGTCCTGGCTATTGTATACAGGGTTTCAATGAACATTGGGGTGCATGCATGTTTTAAATTATGGTTTTCTCCAGATATATACTCAGGAGTGGGTTTGCTGGATCATATGGTAGCTCTAGTTTTAGTTCTTAAAGGAACATCTGTACTGGTCTCCATAGTTGCTATATCATTTTACACTTCTACCAACAGTGTAGGAGGATTCCTTTTAATTCTTTGATGAAGGTGTGGATGAAGAATGTCACCTGCTGTATCAGTAAACAAAGGATGTTGCTGCTACCAAACCATCAGCCACTGCAGCTGCCCCCAGAAGAGCATGCTGATGAAATTCAGGATGGGGAATCTCAGAATGCTGGCCCTAGATAACTAAGGTGCACATCAAAAGAATCATTTCAATGATCCCAAACTCTTATATCATCTCTTACATAGAAACCCACTAAATTCATTAATTTGAGAGATCTGTTTTTCTTTAATTAATTATTATCTTTTGATGTTTGAGTTTTTGTTGCAAAAACTCCTGTATATACTGGCGCTTTCCTCACCTCTTTGCAGGAGTCCCTCAGAGGTGCCTGAGAGGCTGCCTCCTGAGCCTAAGCCCCAGAAAGTCTGCTGAATAAAACATAATTCTCAACTTTTAGGTTGTGTTTTTTTTTTTTTCCTCTTCGGTTGACAGAGGTAAAGATGAAGCCAGAGACTTGATTTTCAAAATGAACAAGATATGTCATCATTTCTATTTACTCATCACTTTTGGAAACAGTGCAGCTGCTTATGAGTGGATGTACAGATACCCTACTTTTTTCACATCTTTTTGCCTCTGTCTGGGTTCCTTGGAGCCTCAGGGTGGCCCCGTGTTGATCTGTGCTGTGATGGTTCAGTGACATCACTTATCTGCTACCATCCCCTCGGTCAGCCCTCCAGATTTCCTCTGGCTCCACTGGGTGGCCTGGACTCAAGCCCTGTCTTCTCCGAAGACAGCTGTGGCCCAAACTCTCTTAAGCTGCTTGTCTCACACCATACAGTCTAAAAAGGATCTGATTCCAAGCCACCTGGCTCTCTTTTGTCTATCACGTGAATGCAGTTTTTGTCTGAGAATGCCACTCCTTTTTCTGACAATAACGGAAAGAGCTCTTCCTTCTCTTCAGAGGATGTAGATTTGGAAGAATCCTGAGAAATTTAAATCAAGTTTCCCTAGGTCCTTTCCAAAGGAGATTGGAATCCCTAAGAGGCTTTGAAGCTTTAAGGAGAGGGTCTACTTCTGAAACATCCTCCTAGGAAATGGCAGACCTTCAGGGCTTGATTTACTAAATTCATACCTATTATGTGTTTTCTAGGAGCTTGGCCAAGGGAAAAGGTAGGTAGCCTGACAATGCTTAGAATTCTAAGTACATGTGGATTTTCCCAGGGCTCCTCTAGTCCCTGAAATGTTATAGACAGCAGAGCAAGAGGTTGGTCCAAGTTTTCATCATTTCTCTTCTGAAGTGAGTGAAAGTGAAGTCGCTCAGTCGTGTCCGACTCTTAGTGACCCCATGGACTACAGCCCACCAGGCCCTCTGTCCATGGGATTTTCCAGGCAAGAGTACTGGAGTGGGGTGCCATTGCCTTCTCCGTTAACAGTGGCTAAGCATATTATATTTATTTGGAGCTGGTATACTTGGTGACAGCCTTAGTTCCCTCAGACACGGCGTGTCTCTTCTGAGCTTCTCGTCATCTCCTTATTGCCCCCTCTCCTTAATATTATTAATACTTCATCAATGCCTGAAAAAAAAACCTCTTTTCCCATCACAGTGCTATCAAAGCAGAAGCTTTAAAGGGAAAAATGGGATGGAGTTATTCCCATTTCCATGGCACCTCATGGCCTGGAGGGACACACAGGAGCTTTGGCTGTGCCCCCTCCCCGGTGCCCTTTTTATGTCATTTCCTGACACTGCCTGCATCAGTTCTTAAATCCTGGCTGCTCACCAAATCTTACCTCTGGGACTTTGTTGATTTAGCCTCCTCTCTGGATCTGGGGAAACTGCCCATTCTCTTCCAGGGAAAATCTTAGTGACTATTTGAGACCAGATCAGATGTCCTGTCTTTGGGAGGCGTTGCATTAGAGTCTGGACCACATGGACTGGAGCACTGGCCCTCCCACGAACTAGCTCTGGGAGCATAAGGAAATTTATTATGCACAACTGTAGTTAACTTTAACTTGTGAAAAAAAAATCTACTTCATGAAATTGATAGAGGGTAAGCAGATGTATGTGAAGCAACTCACTTGGTACCTGGCAAGATGAATCAATAAACCCCCGCGACCATTTTTCCTTTCTGCTGCCTTATTAGAGAGAGCTTCTTTTTTCTTCCCTTCTGTTCTCCAAAGGTCTTTCCAAACTCCTCAGAAGGGTTCACTGTGCTCCTGTGCAGCCATTAGGCACATAAATTTAAACTTTATTTAAGTTTTTCCGGACTCTTCTAAAACTACACCCCCTGAGTAGAAGGAAGAGCTCTTCCTGATTTCTTTTGCTTGAGGTAAGAGCTTTGAAGGCAGAACTTGTGGACTCCAATTCCCAGGTCTAGGCTAGTCGCCAGACGGAGATAAGCAGGGACTCAAAAACCACTGGGTAAAGCAGCGAGAGGACAATACAGAGACTCTCTCCAGGGGAAGGCAGAAAGGACTGAGTGCAGGTGCTGTGTCTCTGAGTGGGAACAGAGCTATTGTTCTATTCCTTGAATTCTTGACCATGTTGGGAAAGACCTCATGGTTCAGAGTTATGGGGGTGTCAAAGAGTTGGAAGGGGTGTTGGATATCATTAGCATTTTAAACTCTTGAGTCAGGCAGGCTCTGGCCCCAGGTCCAAGGTGGAGACAGACAGAGGCATGTGCAGATATCTTATTTCAGTCTCTTGGGCCGGGGCTATCCTGGTCCCCCAGTCTGCCTCCCCCAAACCTCAGAGAGGAGGAGGAGAGGGCAATGCTGTTTCAGCAGGAGGGCTCACAAAATTCTCATTATTTGCACTGTTTCCGAAGGTCAGGGCTTCAGATGGGTCAGGATAGAGCCTTGGCCAGCCTCACTGGATGGAGGTAGGCATTTTGTAATACTTAGGAGAAGGTGGAGAAAGAGTGTCCCTCTCCAGATTCCATATTTTCTATGACCACATGCCTCTCCTCCTCCAAGTGCTTCTCACATTGACTACCCTGTCCTCAGGCATGCCCTGCTAAGGAGTTAGCTCTCCTCCCTTTAATGAGAGGAAACCCAAGGCCCAGAGGAATGAAGCCGTTTCTCTAGGATGCCTCAGTGAGTCAGTGGGGAGGCTTTAAATAGAACCCACCTCCCTGCCACTCCCACTACTTATCCATTAGACCACACTCTCTTATGAGCACAGGAATGCAAGCCCTGTACATTCCTTATAAGGACAAAATGTACCTCTTGGAATTAGCCATGGGATTTCAGATTGAATGGCATGAGTAAGGGAGGGAGGGGAATGAGAACCAGGAAGATGAAAGTGGTTTTTCTTTCCTTCTCTATTTAGACAGCACAAAAATTTTTCTCTTTGTACATCATAATTTTTCCTTCAAGCAGATAACATCTATTTATTTTATTTTATTTTATTTATTTTGGTAGTGCTGTATGGCATGCAGGATCTTGGTTCCCTGATCAAGGATTGAACCCATGACCCCTGCCTTAGGGGGAGCACAGAGTCTTAACCACTGGACCACCAGGGAAGTCCCTAGACAGTACATTCTGGAGAGCCTAAGTGTCAGGGGAAGGTGACCCAATCCTGCCACTCTGTACATTTAAGTGGTTTCCCACATGAGCCAAGGCCACTCATTCCAGATTGCCAAATGACAATGGCATTGGTGGGCAGTGCTCCTTGCATGGCTACTAATGACTGGCAAAGAGTGCTCAGTCTTCTAATCTCATTTAATAGATTCTGTTTCTCCATCTAAATGTCCATTGAGAGAAGAAGGGATAAAAAGATGTGGTACATGTACACAATGGAATACTACTCAGCCATAAAAAGAATGAAATAGTGCCATTTGCAGCAACATGGATGGATCTAGAGGCGATTATACTAAGTGAAATAAGTCAGAAAGAGAAAGACAAATACCATATGATATCACTTGCATGTTGAATCTCAAATACAACACAATGAAGTTATTTGAGAAACAGAAACAGAATCACAGTCATGGAGAACAGACTTGTGGTTGCCTGGGCTGGTGGCAGGGAAGGGAAGTATGGGAGTTTGGGATTATCAGAGTCACACTATTATATGTAGAATGGATAAAGGCCCTGCTGTATAGCACAGGGAGCTAGATTCAATATCCTCTGATAAACCATAATGGAAAAGAATATAGGAAAGAATATATATGTAAAAAATAAAATAAAAATTCTGCTTTTAACAGAGGCCAGGGAACAGTATCTTATTTTATCCCTAAAACAGTTCTGTGAGGTTATTATTGTCTTATTTCTATAGCTGAGAAAACTGAGTCTCTCAGAAGGCAAATAAGTTGTCTGGGTCACTCAGTGGCCAGGGGCTACCTTTTTAATGGAAAGTGTAGCCAACTGAGCTGCTCTCTAAACCTGTCCTTGCTTCTTCACCAGTGGTTTTCAAAGTGTGGTCCCCAGACCAGTGGCATTTGCATCGTCTGGGAAATTGTTAGGAAAGCCAATTCTTGGGCTCCACCCCAGACTTAGAAGTCAGAAAATCCAGAGGTGGGGGCCCAGGAGTCTGTTCTAACAATTCCTTTAGGGAATTCTGATGAAGTTTAAGTCTGAGAACCAAAAAAAAAAAAAAAGTGTGAGAACCACTGCTGTCTGCAGTGGTGCCTAGAGAAGCAGAGACACCCAGTGAGGAGATGACGAGGACACCAGGGAGGGGCAGGGAACAGCCCAGGCAGGACAGAGTGTGGCTGACAAGGAGAGGACACCCTCAGCCAAGCCCCTTCCCTGTACTGCTGTGGGAAACACAGGCAGCCAGAGAATCACAGTGAAATAGCTAAAGGTCCTAGAGAGGCATTTTTGTGGGCGGGTCGGGGGGCATTAAAATAAGGCAGCGGCAAATGAGGACTTCCTGAATGTTATGCTGATGAGTCCTGAATCATCCACAGCAGCTAATAAGAAAGAGAAGAGGGAGAAAGGCAATGAATAAAACAGAGCAAGGATTAAAGCAAAGCATGGGCAGCAAGCAAGACTAAAGAAGGTGTTACGTAGAAACACCTTTGGTAGAACAGGCTTTGGTAGAAAACTATTAACAGGTGACATGGATGCCTCTTGTGGACTGAATGTTCCTGCCATGCCTGGAAGAGTTCTGAGTTGCTTTAACTTTAAACAAACGACTTGTGAATAGATAGATAGGGTCCCACGGATATTTTATCACTGGTACTCTCAACTGGAAGGGGTGGTGTCAGAGTTACCTGGCTTTTTTAAATCAAAGGACTATGTCCAGATGCCACCCCAGAATAATTGAATCAGAATCCTGGCATCTTAGGGGCTGGTAGGGAAAAGGTTAGCTGTTGATTTTGACAAAGCTTTCTGAGTGACTCTGACATGTCTTTTACTCCATCCCACACAAACACGCACTAACATGGATACATGCGCAACTACTATTTGATTTTAAAATTGAAAGAAAATACAACACAACAAGTAGACCTGTCACCCTTCCAGTGATACTTCTGTAGAGTCTCAGAGGTGTGGGGACCTCCACCCCCTTGGGGTTGAGCACCTCCAGAATTGGCTCTACATGGCAGGCTCAGGGCTCTGTTATCCCTCTGAGGTCAGAAGGCACAGCCTGGAGCTCTGGCCACCCCAACTCCATCATACCATTGTTTTGGAACTCAGAAGAGTTTTAAATTGGAATTGGCTGGGCCAAACTTAGAAAAAAATGTTGTCCTTTTTGAAGGGCTTCTGGGCCCTCTGCCCTGGGTTTCCAAGCTGGAATGTGTGTGTGCGTGCGTGCGTGTGCATGTGTGTATATGTGTGTGTGTGTGTGTGTGTGTGTGTGTGTGTCTGTATGAGAAGCACATCACTTAGGGAGCTTCTCTCCTCCCCACCCATTCACTGTCATAGTGATACTGACATTTGTGCCCTCTGGGCTTGTGTTATATACAAAATGTAAAAATCCTCCAGGTGATATGCGGGCAGGTGTAGGAACCAAAGGTGTCATGGGTACTTAGAATGGGATTAAGGATTTGGACTAGTTCCTCCAGTTTTTGTGTGTAAGTGGTTTCTATGTAAGCACCTGACATTGGTCATTTATGGCTTTGCTGTGACATCTCCTGTGGTCTCAGATGATCCCAGCTGCTTCTATGGGATTCTTTGGTGATGCTGTTCAGTTGCTCAGTCATGTCCAACTCTTTGTGACCCCATGGACTTCAGCACGCCAGGCTTCCCTGTTCATCACCAACTCCCAGAGCTTGCTCAAACTCATGTCCATTGAGTCAGTGGTGCCATCCAACCATCTCATCCTCTGTCATACCCTTCTTTTGCCTTCAATCTTTCCCAGCATCAGGGTCTTTTCTAATGAGTCAGCTCTTCGCATCAGGTGGCCAAAGTATTGGAGTTTCAGCCTCACCGTCAGTCCTTCTAATGAATATTCAGGATTCTTTTCCTTTAGAATTGACCGGTTTGAACTCCTTGCAGTCCAAGGGACTCTCAAGAGTCTTCTCCAACATCACAGTTCAAAAGCATCAATTCTTTGGAGTTCAACCTTCTTTATAGTCCACCTCTCACATCCATACATGACTACTGGAAAAAGCATAGCTTTGGCTAGACAAACCTTTGTTGGCAAAGTAATGTCTCTGCTTTTAAATACGCTATCTAGGTTTGTCATAGCTTTCCTTCCAAGGAGCAACCATCTTTTAATTTCGTGGCTGCAGTTACCATCTGCAGTGATTTTGCAGCCCAAGAAAATAAAGTTTGTCACTGTTTCCAATGTTTCCTCATCTATTTTCCATGAAGTAATGGGACCGAATACTATGATCTTCGTTTTAGAATGTTGAGTTCCAAGTCCAGGGAAACTGAAGTTTATGTCTTATTCAAAGTGAGTGAAATAGTCTATTTTATTCTTATTTTAAAGTGCAAGAAATCAGTCATCTAGCCACCTGAAACACTACCTTGAGTCTCACTCAGTAGAAGACCAGAGAATGGCTCAAGAGTCAGGTTTTGTTAATAGCTCTTTTCTATAAAGATAGGAAAGACAGTCAAATCTGAGCACTCAGATTCCTTTGACATGTTTTTTTTTTTTTTCATTTCTAAAGATGTTAAATTTAAAAGTGTTGAACTCCTTAATTTATAATGATGTGATAATGAGTGTGCATGTGTGTGCACATGTGCAGTCACGCACATACACAACCTACACACAGGGACATAAAAGCAAGAGGTCAGCCTCAATATGAGCCCATAGCAGCTTCAGAGTCCCAGGGTGACAGATGTCACGGGTGATTCATACCCATGAATCATCATCTCAGCTCATTGAGGAATGGCATGATGCAGCCCACATGACAGAACACATTTGTTCTTTTTTGGTAAATCCCTAAAATTCTGAGCAGCTGCTTTGTTCCTTAAATGTTCCATCCTGGTAACGGGGTAAAAAGAGTGGCTGGTGTGTATTTTGACTGCAGTTATATAGTACGGGGTAGTTCCCTTCATGGTACAGGGTGGCCCTCCTACTTAGCCCATAGCCCATGATGAGACCTTGCCTTGCTTTTCTGGGTTCAGTCCTTGCTCTTCCTCAATGCCAGGCAGCATCAATGTCCACGTGTAGAACTCATCCAAGACTGGACTTCACAGTGTATGATTCCTGAGCTCCAAAGTCCTTCAGCTCCACTTAAGCCAGATGAGTCAACTCACGGCCACACTCTAACAGTTGTCACGGTCCAGGGTGGCTTTCCTCCCTGAAGCCTTAAAGTCTCCGACAATATTCTGTCCATCAGCTCTTGTGTTCCCTTATTCCCAACAATTATTTTTTTGATCTTTTGGAGATGTTCCCTTTTTCACAGTCTCCCAGCCCTTTTCTGGTTTCTCCCTCTATGTTAGATGCTGCTGTCCCTTCAGTCATGTCTGACTCTGTGCGACCCCATAGATGGCAGCCCACCAGGCTCCCCCATCCCTGGGATTCTCCAGGCAAGAACACTGGAGTGGGTTGTCATTTCCTTCTCCTGTTAGATGCTATGCACTATTATTCCACCAAAACTGGTCTTGTCACGGCATCTATAACCCCCATATAAACAAATCCAAAGATCAGTTCTCAGTCATGACCTTACTTGACATTTTACCATTTGCCACCCTGATCACGTTTTTTGAAAAGACTTTCTGTATTTCACTTTTAAGACACCACACCTTCTTGATTTTTGTCCTGTCCTGTGCTCAGTCACTCAGTTGTGTCTGACTCTTTGGGACCCCATGGACTATAGCCCACCAGGCTCTTCTGTCCACGGGATTTTTCAGGTAAGAATACTGGAGTGGGTTGCCATTTCCTACTCTAGGGGATCTGCTCAACCCAGGGATTGAATGCACGTCTCCTCATTGGTGGGCGGGTTCCTTACCACTGTGCCACCTAGGAAGCTTGATTTCTGTCCTAGTGTTACTTATTTTCGGTCTCCAGTCACCTTTTATGACTTTTCCTATTTTCCTAACCTCTTAATATTTGAGTGCCCTAGAACTCAGAGCTCATCCCTCATCGTTATTTATATTCACTCCCTAGGTAATGGCATCTAATCTGATGGCTTTTGATGTGAACTATTATGTACAGACTGGATAAGCAACAAGATCCTACTGTATAGCACAGAAAACCATATTCAATATCTTGTGATAACCCATAATAGAAAAGAATATTAAGAGGAATGTAAATATACGTGTATAACCAAATCACTTTGGTGTATACATTAATACAAAGTTATAAAACAACTATACTTGAAAAGACAGAAAAGAATAATCTGATGGCTTTGATCACCATCCACATTCTGAGAAACACTCTAGCCTGGATCTCAACACTAAACTCCAGGTTGTTATGTCCAGTTGAATGTCTAATAAACACCCGTAAACTGATACATCCACAATCTAACTCCTGATTCCTTTCCACCTTCACTCACCAATCTTTCTTAGCACATTAAAATAGTAATTTATCTTTCCGGTTGCACAGGCCATAAAATTGTCATCATCTTGATCATCTTCTTTTCCTCTCATATCCCCATCCTATCTGTCAACAGGAAATTTATCTTTTAAAGTACATCCCAAATTCAACCACACCTCACCAGATCTCCTACTAACCATAAATGTGTTATTCAAAGCCAACAAATTTCTCATGTAGATTATTGCAGGGATTTTATAACTGATTACTTATTGCCATCATTGCCCCTAATAGCATGCAAGCAACTTGTTGAGTGCTCCTTTTAAAATACAAATCAGTTTATGTAATCTTTTCACTTAAAAGTGTCTGATATACCTAAGCACTGAACATTAAAACTAAAACTACATTGCCTGTAGAAGAAAATATCTTTATAAATTTGATATTTTCAAAAATTATTTACAGACAGCACCAAAGACACTAACCAACAAGGAAAAATAATCATAAATGGTATTTTATCAAAATAAAAATTTGTGCTCATCAAGACACTTGAAAATAGGCGAGTTACAAATTGAGAAAATATATTTACAATACATGCATCTAATAAAGGATATGAAAGCAGAATATATAAATAACTCTTACAGCTCAATACTAAAAAGGCAAAGAATCCAACTAAAAGGCTAGAACAGACACTCACAAAAGTGTGTTATACATAAGTAATAATAGGGCTTCCCTTGTGGCTCAGCTGGTAAAGAATTTGCCTGCAATGTGGGAGACATGGGTTTGATCCCTGGGTTGGGAAGATCCCCTGAAGAAAGGAAAGGCTACCCACTCCAGTATTCTGGCCTGGAGAATTCCATGGACTATATAGTCCATGAGGTCGCAAAGAGTTATACACGGCTAAGTGACTTTCTCACACAAAAAAGTAGTAATAATAAATGTTATTATTCCCTTTAATAATCAAGGAAATTTAAATATTTTCCCACAGTGGGTGGCTTGTCACTTCATTCTTTTAATAGTTTCTCAAACAGAGCAAGAGTTTTCAGTTTTGATGAAGTCCTATTTATTTCCTTAATTATTTGCTTTCTTATTTATTTGGTTAGTACATTTTGTACTAAGAACCCACTTGCAGACTTTTTGCTTCTACAAGTGGATTCTTAGTACAGGAAGTACTGAGAACTATTTTCACTATCATACCTAAGAACTCACTGGTAGATTTTTTGTTTCTTTTCCTGGCAGCATAAGGCAATGGCAACCCACCCCAGTACTCTTGCCTGGAAAATCCCATGGACAGAGGAGCCTGGTAGGCTGCAGTCCATGGGGTCGCTAAGAGTTGGACACGATTGAGTGACTTCACTTTCACTTTTCACTTTCATGCATTGGAGAAGGAAATGGCAACCCACTCCAGTGTTCTTGCCTGGAGAATTCCAGGGACAGGGGAGCCTGGTGGGCTGCCGTCTATGGGGTCACACAGAGTTGGACACAACTGAAGCGACTGAGCAGCAGCAGCAGTAGCAGCAGCATTGCTGTCTGCAGGTTTGAAGACCTCAGTGCTCAGAAAGGAAATGCTTCTCCCAGGGAATAAAACAGTAGCTGAGTTAAATTTAAGATGAGGCTGTCACCTGGCCGTTTGGATCTCTTTATACCACTGAACCAACAGATTGTTCTATGAGATGGAGTAAATGGTACTGATTTCAAAGGGGAAACTGGGTTACTGCTCACAACACAGGCAAGGTTTGGGTGCAGTCTGGAACCCAGGGGATTCCCTTGGGTACTTAGTTCTATTCCCCAAAGTAAAAGTTAATGCAAAGCTTTTAAGGTTCCTGTAGGATCTTAAAAACATGATTGGGGGGTGGGCAGGACAATTGAGAACTCAGACTTTTGAGAATGAAGATCTGGGTTACTCTCCCAGACAAATCATCTTAACCAGCTAAAGTTCTGGTTGGTTGGGGGAGGTGGAAACATGGAATGGATTGAGGAAGAAGAAAATCATAGATATCAATCAATTATGGATGGCATTGTGACAATTACAGAAATGAGGACTTGGTAACTTTATATATTTCTCTTGTTGCATGTCTATTTACATTCAGTTCAGTTCAGTTCAGTTCAGTTGCTCAGTCATGTCCGACTCTTTGCGAACCCATGAATTGCAGCACGTCAGGCCTCTCTGTCCATCACCAACTCCCGGAGTTCACTCAAACTCATGTCCATCGAGTCGGTGATGCCATCCAGCCATCTCATCCTCTGTCGTCCCCTTCTCCTCCTGCCCCCAAGCCCTCCCAGCATCAGAGTCTTTTCCAATGAGTCAACAGTTCGCATAAGGTGGCCAAAGTATTGGAGTTTCAGCTTTAGCATCAGTCCTTCCAATGAACACCCAGGACTGGTCTCCTTTAGGATGGACTGGTTGGACCTCCTTGCAGTTCAAGAGACTCTCAAGAGTCTTCTCCAACACCACAGTTCAAAAGCATCAATTCTTTGGCACTCAGCCTTCTTCACAGTCCAACTCTCACATATATACATGACCACTGGAAAAACCTTAGCCTTGACTAGACGGACCTTTGCTGGTAAAATAATGTCTCTGCTTTGGAATATGCTATCAATGTTGGTCATAACTCCTTCCAAGGAGTAAGCGTCTTTTAATTTCATGGCTGCAGTCACCATCTGCAGTGATTTTGGAGCCCCCAAAAATAAAGTCTGACACCGTTTCCACTGTTTCCCCATCTATTTGCCATGAAGTGATGGGACCAGATGCCAGGATCTTAGTTTTCTGAATATTGAGCTTTAAGCCAACTTTTTCACTCTCCTCTTTCACTTTCATCAAGAGGCTTTTAAGTTTCTCTTCACTTTCTGCCATAAGGGTGGTGTCATCTGCATATCTGAGGTGATTGATATTTCTCCCGGCAATCTTGATTCCAGCTTGTGCTTCCTCCAGCCCAGTGTTTCTCATGATGTATTTTGCATATAAGTTAAATAAGCAGGGTGACAATATACAGCCTTGACGTACTGCTTTTCCTATTTAGAACCAGTCTGTTGTTCCATGTCCAGTTCTAACTGTTGCCTCCTGACCTCCATATAGGTTTCTCAAGAGGCAGGTCAGGTGGTCTGGTATTCCCATCTCTTTCAGAATTTCCCACAGTTTATTGTGATCCACACAGTCAAAGGCTTTGGCATAGTCAAGAAAGCAGAAATAGATGTTTTTCTGGAACTCTCTTGCTTTTTTGATGATCCAGCAGATGTTGGCAATTTGATCTCTGGTTCCTCTGCCTTTTCTAAAACCAGCTTGAACATCTGGAAGTTCACAGTTCACGTATTACTGAAGCCTGGCTTGGAGAATTTTGAGCATTACTTTACTAGCGTGTGAAATGAGTGCAATTGTGCGGTAGCTTGAGCATTCTTTGGCATTGCCTTTCTTTGGGATTGGAATGAAAGTTGACATTTTATAGTCCTGTGGCCACTGCTGAGTTTTCCAAATTTGCTGGCATATTGAGTGCAGTATTTTCACAGCATCATCTTCCAGGATTTGAAATAGCTCCATTGGAATTCCATCACCTCCACTAGCTTTGTTCATAGTGATGCTTTCTAAGGCCCACTTGACTTCACATGCCAGGATGTCTGGCTCTAGGTGAGTGATCATACCATTGTGATTATCTTGGTCGTGAAGATCTTTTTTGTAGAGTTCTTCTGTGTATTCTTGCCACCTCTTCTTAATATCTTCTGCTTCTGTTAGGTCCATACCATTTCTGTCCTTTATCGAGGCCATCTTTGCATGAAATGGTCCCTTGGTATCTCTAATTTTCTTGAAGAGATCTCTAGTCTTTCCCATTCTGTTGTTTTCCTCCAGTTCTTTGCATTGATCACTGAAGAAGTCTTTCTTATCTCTTCTTGCTATTCTTTGGAACTCTGCATTTAGATGCTTATATCTTTCCTTTTCTCCTTTGCTTTTTGCTTCTCTTCTTTTCACAGCTATTTGTAAGGCCTCCCCAGGCAGCCATTTTGCTTTTTTGCATTTCTTTTTCATGGGGATGGTCTTGATCCCTGTCTCCTGTACAATGTCGCGAACCTCCATCCATAGTTCATCAGGCACTCTATCTATCAGATCTAGTCCCTTAAATCTATTTCTCACTTCCACTGTATAATCATGAGGTTTTGATTTAGGTCATACCTGAATGGTCTAGTGTTTTCCCTACTTTCTTCAACTGAAGTCTGAATTTGGCAATAAGGAGCTCATGATATGAGCCACAGTCAGCTCCTGGTCTTGTTTCTGCTGACTGTATAGAGCTTCTCCATCTTTGGCTTCAAAGAATATAATAAATCTGATTTCGATGTTGACCATCTGGTGATGTCCATGTTTAGAGTCTTCTCTTGTGTTGTTGGAAGAGGGTGTTTGTTATGACCAGTGCATTCCCTTGGGAAAACTCTATTAGCCTTTGCCCTGCTTCATTCCGTATTCCAAGGCCAAATTTGCCTGTTACTCAAGGAAGTTTCTTGACTTCCTACTTTTGCATTCCAGTCCCCTATAATGAAAAGGACATCTTTTTTGGGTGTTAGTTCTAAAAGGTCTTGTAGGTCTTCATAGAACCATTCAACTTCAGCTTCTTCAGCATTTCTGGTTGGGGCATAGACTTGGATTACCATGATATTGAATGGTTTGCCTTGGAAATTATCAGAGATCATTCTGTCATTTTTGAGATTGCATCCAAGTACTGCATTTCAGACTCTTTTGTTGACCATGATGGCTACTCCATTTACTTGAGGGATTCCTGCCCGCAGTAGTAGATATAATGGTCATCTGAGTTAAATTCACCCATTCCAGTCCATTTTAGTTCACTGATTCCTAGAATGTCAACGTTCACTCTTGACATCTCCTGTTTGACCATTTCCAATTTGCCTTGATTCAGGCACCTAACATTCCAGGTTCCTATGCAATATTGCTCTTTACAGCATTAGATCTTACTTCTATCACCAGTCAAATCCACAACTGGGTATTGTTTTTGCTTTGGCTCCATCCCTTCACTCTTTCTGTAGTTATTTCTCCACTGATCTCCAGTAGCATATTGGGCACTTACCGACCTGGGGTGTTCCTCTTTCAATATCCTATCATTTTGCCTTTTCATTATATAATGACCTTCTTGTTTACTGTTACAGTTTTTGGCTTACTGTATATTTTTTCCTATGTAAATATAGTTATCTTGCCCCTCTTTTCATTTCCTGGTATCATTTTCTATCCTTCATTTTAGGCCTCTATGTGTGGCTGTGTGGGCGCAGGAGAACTGAGAGGAGCTACTCCACATTCAAGGTCAGGAGGGGCGGCAGTGAGGAGATACCCTCGTCCAAGGTAAGGAGCAGCGGCTGCACTTTGCTGGAGCAGCCGTGAAGAGATACCCCACATCCAAGGTAAGAGAAACCCAAGTAAGACGGTAGGTGTTGCAAGAGGGCACCAGAGGGCAGACACACTGAAACAATACTCACAGAAAACTAGTCAATCTAATCACACTAGGAACACAGCCTTGTCTAACTAAGCCATGCCCATGGGGCCACCCAAGACGGGCGGGTCATGGTGGAGAGGTCTGACAGAATGTGGTCCACTCAGAAGGGAATGGCAAACCACTTCAGTGTTCTTGCCTTGAGAACCCCATGAACAGTATGAAAAGGCAAAATGATAGGATGAACGGTATGAAATCTGCTAGTGTTTCCTTAATAAGCAGGTACTTTGATGTTGAATGCATATATATTTATGGTTGTTACAACATCCTGATTATTTGACACTTTCATCATTATATAATGACCTTCTTTGTTTACTGTTACCGTTTTTTGCTTACTGTATATGTTTTCCTATGTAAGTATAGTTATCTCGGCCCTCTTTTCATTTCCACTTGCATGAGGTATCACTTTCTATCCTTCATTTTAGGCCTCTATGTGTCCTTAAAGCTTAAAAAAATGAGTTTATTGTAGGCAGTTAATTATTGGGTCTTTTTTAAAAAGAAAAATTTATTCAGCCACTCTGTGTCTTTAGTTGGATAATTAAATAAATTTATTGTTAGGTTAATTATTGGGATTCCCTTTAAGTTACCAGATGTGTTTCTCATGCTAATTCTAAAATTCTCTCTTTGACTTGATTTACAATAGTTTTTATTTTTATGTGGCTTAATGAGCATTTCTTTAAGCTGAATTTGTTTCATGACCTACAAGCTTTGTGAACTTGGAAATCCAAATATCTCTCAGATTTGGAAAGCTCTTCACCACCATTTCTTAGATAAGTTTTCTGGCTTCTGTAAATCTTCTGATAATATCCCATAAGTCACATGGACTTTTTTTGCCCCTTTTCATTCTTTTTGCTTTGTTGTCCTCTAACTGGATAATTTCAAAATTTATGTCCTCTTACTCACTGATTCTTTCTTCTGCTTTGTCCATGCTACTGTTGATGTTCTATACTATTTTTTTCATTTCATATTTCATTCATTAGTATTCTTCACTCCAGCATTTTTGTTTGCTTCCTTTATATGATTTCTCTTTGTTAAACTTTTCATTTTGTTCATGTACCATTTTCTTGATTTTGTTGAATTGTCTTTCTGTGTTTTCTTGTAGATCATTTAACTTTCTTAAAACAGCCATTTTGAATTCTTTATAAAGAAAACTGTAGATCTCCATGTCTTTGGTATTGATTCCTGAAAGATTATTGTGATATTTTGGTGGTGTCATGCTTTATTGGTATTTTTATATTCCTTGGAATTTTGCATGGCTGTCTTTACATTTGAAGTCACCTTCTCAAGTCTTCAGTTCAGTTCAGTTCAGTTCATTTGCTCAGTCATGTCCAACTCTTTGCAACCCCATGAATCGCACGCAGCATGCCAGGCCTCCCTGTCCATCACCATCTCCCAGAGTTCACTCAGACTCACGTCCATCGAGTCAGTGATGCCATCCAGCCATCTCATCCTCTGTCTCCCCTTCTCCTCCTGCCCTTAATCCCTCCCAGCATCA
>NW_011494889.1:351955-378742 GCF_000754665.1 Bison bison bison | reverse complement strand
GTTCAGTTCAGTTCATTTGCTCAGTCATGTCCAACTCTTTGCAACCCCATGAATCGCACGCAGCATGCCAGGCCTCCCTGTCCATCACCATCTCCCAGAGTTCACTCAGACTCACGTCCATCGAGTCAGTGATGCCATCCAGCCATCTCATCCTCTGTCTCCCCTTCTCCTCCTGCCCTTAATCCCTCCCAGCATCAGAGTCTTTTCCAATGAGTCAACTCTTCGCATCAGGTGGCCAAAGTCCTGGAGTTTCAGCTTTAGCATCATTCCTTCCAAAGAACACCCAGGGCTGATCTCCTTCAGAATGGACTGGTTGGATCTCCTTGCAGTCCAAGGGACTCTCAAGAGTCTTCTCCAACACCACACTTCAAAAGCATCAATTCTTTGGCACTCAGCCTTCTTCACAGTCCAACTCTCACATCCATACATGACCACTGGAAAAACCATAGCCTTGACTAGACGGACCTTTGTTGGCAAAGTAATGTCTCTGCTTTTGAATATGCTATCTAGGTTGGTCATAACTTTCCTTCCAAGGAGTCTTTTAATTTCATGGCTGCAGTCACCATCTGAAGTGATTTTGGAGCCCTGCTCTTAGGAGAGAAATACTTTCCATCAGCCCTGCTAAAGATTCTGAGGCTTTCCCATACTTTCTATGAAAACACCTGCTCCACACTTTCTGCTCCCTCTTGTGGCAGAATTCTTAAGCTTACATGTCGGCTCTCAATTCTGCAGTACACCGAGTCAGTTGCTGACAGCCTCCCTGTTGCTTTACAAAGGGTGGTGCTGTTCATCTTTGTGGTCCCATCCTGACCCACAGATTCTAGCTGACTTTTGGTATGTGCTCATTAACTGTCTGTCAAAGTTTACACTCACTTCTGTTTTCTGGAGCATACACAGGGAGCTAGGTGAAAGTGTTTGAGGCTGGGGCACACAGAGCATTGGAACTCAAGTGTACCCATGGGTCAGTTGGCAGGATACATGGGGAATGCATCCCCACTGGCTTGAGGGTGGGCGTCTTGATGGGGTTTGTGATACAGTTAACAGGATCTGCCCCCTTTAATGTCCTCTGAGAGATCTGTCTGCCACTCTCCCAGCCTTTCTGCACCACCTCATCAGACACCTCATGGTTTATCACTTTGGGTAGAGTGAGAGAGAAACATGCTCCATTGGCAGTGTCTCACACACCTTGGGAAGCTAAGTGCTCACTCACCTGCTCTGCATTTCTCTTACTGGGGAAATCACTGGCTGAGAACGACTTTCTTAGTCCCAGGCTATGCCACCTTGGGGGCAGGGTGGTGTAGGTAAAGTCAAACTGTTCCTCTCACCCTCTCTGTTGTGTCCAAACTTATATTTTTTGCTTCAGTGATGTGTTGGTACGTCTCCACTAGGACCTTGACTTTCACAAAGCTTTTCTTATTTATGGGTGATTGCCTAAGATAGCCCCTAGAGTACAGCCATGAAGGGCTGGAGCTGGTTCGTGAGCCCTTGGAGTATTCATAGGCAGGACTGTGGTTTTCCTAGGTCCCTTAGTGTATGGTGCTAGATCCCACAGCTCCCACAAAGGCACTTTCATCTGTGAATGGATGCCAAATGTGTGTGTGTGTGTGGGGGGGTGTTGATGATGATTATCTTATTCATGACAGTGTGTCTTATTCACCCATGTTGCTTATCTATCTATCTCTCTGGTTGTTTTCTTGCTGTTCAGTTCAGTTACTCAGTCGTGTCTGACTCTTTGCGACCCCATGAAGTGCAGCACGCCAGGCCTCCCTGTCTGTCACCAACTCCCGAAGTTCACTCAAACTCAAGTCCATCAAGTCGGTGATGCCATCCAGCCATCTCATCCTCTTTCGTCCCCTTCTCCTCCTGCCCCCAATCCCTCCCAGCATCAGAGTTGCTGTACAGAAGTTCAAATAGGTATAGAAGTCTCTCTGCATGTAGAGACTGGAACCAAAGGAGTTGAATATGCCAATTATCAATAATCGTCAACTTAGCTCAGCACTGAATAGGTCTTTCATTCTCTGCTCTGAAGTAATGAAGATGGGCCCATAACACTTCTATTTAATATTGGGCAGAGAATCTGAATAGACATGTTCCCAGAATAACATATAGATGGTCAATAGGTGCATTAAAAGATGCTCAATATCACTAAGCATCAGAGAAATGCAAATCAAAACCTCAATGAGATATCACCTCACATCTATCAGAATAAGTACTATTAAAAAGACAAGAAATAACAAGTGTTTGGCTTTTTGCTATTCAGTTGAATGAGTTCTTATACATTTGGGTATATTAAGTCCTTAGCAAATACATTTTTAAACATATTTTTCTCTTTAGTAAGTCTTTTCATTTTGTTAGTGATTTCTTTTGCTATACAGATGTGTTCTAGTTTGATGTAGTCCCACTTGCTTATTTTTACTTTTCTTGGCTCCACTTTTGGTGTCAAATCCAAAAAATCATCACCAAGACGGACATTAAGGAGCTTACCGTTTCTGTTTTGTTAGGAGTTTTATGGTTTCAGTTCTTATGTTCAAGTTTTTAATCCACCTTGAGTTAATTTTTGTGTATGGTGTAAGATAGTGTTTTAATTTCTGTCCAGTTTTCCCAACACCATTTATTAAAGGGATTGTCTTTTCCCCATTGTGTATTTTTTACTTCTTTGTCATAAATTAAATGGCCTTATATGTATGGGTTTATTTCTGGGCTGTCTGGTCTATTCTATTGATCTATGTGTTTGTTTTTATGCTAATGCCATACTGTCTTGATTCTGTGATTTCTTATACCCCAAAGGGGGATCCTCAAAGGAAAATTCTGTGGAAAATTTTCTCTGAACATGAGCTAACTAACAGCTGCTTCCCCTTTCGGCCAACTTTCCAATCTGAGATAATTGTAAACAAGTTTAGGTATCTTTTCTTTTTTAAAGGTTTTATTTATTTTGAGCTGTTCTGGGTCTTCTCTAGTTTCTGCGTGGGCTTTTCTCTAGTTGCAGAGAGTGGGGGCTATCCTCAAGTTGCCTAGTTGCAGTGTGCAGGCTTCTCATTGCTGTGGCTTCTCTCATGGAGCACGGGCTCAAAGGGATGCAGGCTTCAGTAGTTGCGGCACATGGGCTCCATAGTTGCAGCTCCTAGACCCTAGAGCACAGGCTCAATCATTGCAGCGCACGGACTTAGTTGTTCCCATTGCATGTGGGATCTTCCTGGACCAGGGATCAAACCGTTGTCTCCTGCATTGGCAGGTAGATTCTTTACCACTGAACAACCAGGGAAACCCTAGGCATCTTTTAAAAGTGAATCTCTTTACAAGTTGAAGTGTCCAGAATTAATTTTTGGGTCACTGATTATTAAATTTGTCAGGTGTCTGTGTTGGAACTCAGGGAAAGCCATCCCAAAATATTCCACAATAATATATTGATTATTTCTCATTCAAGTTACTTGAGAAACAGCCAGTGCAAGAAGAATGCTCTGACCTTCCCCTCAGTCTCCCTGAACACAGGAAATAAATCTACATGAAAGTTACCTTCCTAGAACTTGGAGGAGGGGAGACATCTCTATCACCAGAGAGAGGAAACTCAGGGCCCCAAAAGAATATATGAACAACTCTTGATCCATTTTACTTCTTTACCAACTTACTACCACAAGCCCAAACTCTGTTTAGAATCTTCACTAATTCAGCAACCAAGCCTAGGGTTCTTTGTCTTGTCAGTTCCTCAGAGACTGATTGTCTTTGTCTAAAAATTATAAAAGCTTCCTGCTTTGGCTACCCCTTAAGTCGTATTTCTATGAGATCTCTGTACATACAAATTATTTTTTTTTTCTCCTGTTAATATGTCTTGTGTCAATTTAACTATTAGACCAGCCAAAAGAACTCAAAAACAAATTCCAAGAACTTCCAGGCTCAATAACAGAGAGTCTGAAAGACACATAAGTGATGGAAATTGTTAATGTAGATGTATTTAGCTCTCTTATAAACTGTAGGAATTTTATCAGTCCCCAAAGTGATTTTACTATGCCTACACTAGAAAAATATTTTTCTAATAGGAAACCACAGACATATACTTGTTAATAAAACAATGATGCCTACATGTACCTACAATGACAATGATGGAAAAACCTGAGCTGCCCAAATAAATATGTTTCATAATTTCTGAACTTTTCTATTAATATTAATAGTGCACTATTTTTTCATTATTCTGTCATCCTCCAGGAACTACCACAAGTCAAACAGTGGCAAATGCTGAAGACTAAATAAATACAAATAGGATAAAAGTCTAAAATTGCCAAAAAAAAAAAAAGAATCGTTAGTTATCAACTTAATTTTTCTGTGATTTGAAAAAAGACCACCACTATTTAATTTTATCAACAGAGTACTTCTGCCAAATGAGGAAAAAACAAATTCCAAGACCTTCCAGAGTGGGCTGCTGCTGCTGCTGCTAAATCACTTTAGTCGTGTCCGACTTTGTGCAACCCCATAGACTGCAGCCCACCAGGCTCCCCCATCCCTGGGATTCTCCTGGCAAGAACACTGGAGTGGGTTGCCATTTCTTTCTTCCAATGCATGAAAGTGAAAAGTGAAAGTAAAGTCGCTCAGTCATGTCCAACTCCTAGCGACCCCATGGACTGCAGCCTACCAGGCTCCTCTGTCCATGGGATTTTCCAGGCAAGAGTACTGGAGTGGGGTGCCATTGCCTTCTCTGTCCAGAGTGGGCAGTAGACAGTAATTACTAATTCTTGATCAAAGTAATTATAAAATAAAGTGTTAGTGGCTCAGGTGTGTCCAGCTCTTTGCAACTCCATGGGCTATAGCCCACCAGGCTTCTCTGTCCCTGGGGATTCTCCAGGCAAGAGTACTGGAGCGGGTTGCCATTCCCTTCTCCAGGGGATCTTCCTGACCCAGGGATTGAATCCAGGTTTCCTGCATTGCCGGCAGATTCTTTACGGTCAGAGGCACCAGGGAAGGCCCAATTAGAAAACAAATATGATGATTTAAAGGTGAATTAATTTGGCAACAGTGTTGAAGATGGATAGGAGTTGATGCAGAAAAATACGGCAGGGTGTGCAGGAAGCTGCCATCGTTTCTTAGTGTGGCAGGTTCCTGATGAGGAACGTGATGGAAGAGTGGAGGGAAATGAGTGAGAGTAACAGTCATTGCAAAGAAAGGGTTGTGAGGACTTGAAGAGTCATTTACAATAGTTAGTAATAAAGATACTGCTTCTAGTCTGGGTAAATGAGAAATTTTCTAAAAGCAGGAAGTTTGGAAAAGAGTTTGAAGAATAAAAGTGGATATGTTTTCATACATTGTATTGGAAATGATGGTATAAAACTTAATAAAAATAAAAATGTGAAAAAGATGATAATGGCTGACAGCCATAGGAAATGCTGCTCAAATCATTAGGGAAATGAAAATCAAAACCACAGTCAGATATCATCTCACAACAATTAGCATGGGCTACTCTTCAAAAAAACAAAGAAATAACAAGAGCTAGTGAGGATGTAGAAAATCGAAACTCTTGTACACTGTTGGTGGGAATGTAAAATGGTGCAACCACTATGGAAACAGTATGGCAGTTCTTCAAAAATTTGAAACAAAACTACCATAGGAGCCAACAATCCTGGTGCCTGGTGGGCTAGAGCCCATGGAGTTGCAAAGAGTTGGCCACAGCTGAGCCACTAACACTTTATTTTATAATTACTTTGATCTGTGTATCTCCCCTTCAAAACTGAAAGCAGGGTTTCAAAGAGATATTTGTACATGTGTATATACAGTAGCCGGAGAAGGCAATAGCATCCCACTCCAGTACTCTTGCCTGGAAAATCCCATGGATGGAGGAGCCTGGTAGGCTGCAGTCCATGGGGTCTCTAAGAGTCAGACACGACTGAGCGACTTCACTTTCATTTTTCACTTTCATGCATTGGAGAAGGAAATGGCAACCCACTCCAGTGTTCTTGCCTGGAGAATCCCAGGGACGGGGGAGCCTGGTGGGCTACGTCTATGGGGTCACACAGAGTTGGACACAACTGAAGCGACTTAGCAGCAGCATATACATTCTCAGGAGCCAGGAGATGTAAGCAACCCAAATGTCCATCAAAGAATGAATGGGTAAACAAATGTGGTATATAATACAATGGAATGTTATTCAGCCTTTACAAGGAAGGAAATTTTGACACATACTCCAACCTCACAACTCTGTGGGACATTATGTTAAGTGAAATAAGCTAGTCACAAAAAGACAAATACTGGGTCATTTGACTTATGAGGTACATAGAGTAGTCAAATTCATAAAGACAGAGAATAGAATGGTGATTACTGGATGCTAAGGGGACTTTGAAATGAGGATTTGTTCAATAGGTATAGAGTTTCAGTTTTGCAAGATGAAAAGAGTTCTGGAGATGGGCTGCCCAACAATGTGAGTATACTTACCACCACCAAACTATACACTTAAAATGGCTAAGACGGTAAGTTTCATTTTCTGTGCATTTTGCTACAGTAAAAATAAAAATAGGGTACTTCAGTGTGGTGACAAATAGAGGAGAGAAAAAAATATTTGAAGTTAGCAGAGTTTTAGATAGATTTTCCCAGGTGGCGCAGTGGTAAAAATTTATCTGCCAATGCAGGAGATATAAGAGACGTGGGTTCACTCTCTGGGAGAAAGATTCCCTGGAGAAGGAAATGGCAACCCACTCCAGTATTCTTGCCTGGGAAATCCCATGGACAGAGGAGCTTGGTGGGCTACAGTCCTTGGGGTTGGCAAAGCATCAGACGTGACTAAGCACAGTAAAGTTTTAGAGGAAATAATAGAAGGTTTTATTTTGTTCCCACATGGTGGAGGGGACTTTAGAGGCTGTCTTTCTATATAATCATTATTAGTATAAAGTAGACATTATTTTACCCACTTTTAAAGATAAAACTAGTACGATTTAGAGAGGTTAAGTAACTTTGACAGGCCCTCTAGCTGGACCATGGTAATGCCAAGCTCTGGGCTCTACAAGATAGGCTGTTTGAAAATGCACGTTTCCTCTGTTGCAGGAGGAAGGGCTGAAGCCTGAGCTCAGGGAGGACCACAGGTGAGTCCCGAAGGGACTAGGGAAATCAGAAAGGATTCAGCAGAAGTACAGTTAAAGAGGGAGAGATGCCTAGGATCAGAGAAGTGCAGAGTCGTGGGAGTCCAAGAAAGAGTTCTAAAGGGCAAGAAATGGTCCAGAAGTGTTTCTGCCTATTTTTATGTAATTGCTTATCACACTATCTTTGTACATAACTACCTCAATTTTATGCAGAAAAGAAAGCTAGATGGACCTCATTTACTTTAATTTTGCTTCCATTATGTTTACTCTTTTAAAGTCTGATTTTAAAAAGTCACTCTGTGCTGCTATTTAATTCTTGACTATATTGTTTGATCCCACTGAAAATAGTCACCATTGGTGTCACTTAAATTATGTTTTTACTTAATTATCTGATGCCTTATCCTGGGAAAATAAATTTACCCAAGTTGGATTCCACACCTCCCTTGCCTATTACTTGTGCCTTCTATCACCCCCTACACACACACACACACACACACACACACACATACACACATACGCACACACACAGACATACACACACATCTTGAGGTATTAATACTAGCTCTCTCCAGATGGTTCTATTACTCCTTAGGGCTAAATAACAGAAATGTTTTTGAAAGGTAGCAGAATATGCCATCCCAAATATGTCTCTTTGGCATAGGATTATTTTGAGAAACTGCAGATCCAGGACTTGCTCAGAAAACAGAGTAGTTGCTATTTTGTAAGAGAAATTGACATCTGTAAAGAAGATTTCCATTTGTAAGGGATTCTCCCTTCTGTCCTGTACCAGGAAGAGAAGGATGACTCTAAATTACAAGAAACTTACATTAACAGAGAAGGTTCAGAGTTAAATATGTAAAACAAACCATGTTTTTTTTTTTTTTTTTAACTGTGCTTCTCCTGGTTTCTTCCTCTAATTAGCCTGCTCCTGCTGCTGCTGCTAAGTTGCTTCAGTTGTGTCCGACTCTGTGCGACCCCATAGACAGCGGCCCACCAGGCTCCCCTTTCCTAACTTCATCCTAACATCTTTCTTTTGTGTTTAGATGAAGATGTATTTAAAGTGGTGTGTGTGTGTCTATGTGCATTAGTCCCACAGTTATGTCTGACTACTTGTGACCCCCTGAACTGTAGCCTTCCAGGCTCCTCTGTCCATAAAATTCTCCAGTCAAGAATACTGGAGTGGGTTGCCATTCCCTTCTCCAGGGGACCTTGCTGACTCCTTGGATCGAACCTGTGTCTCCTGCATTGCAGGTAGATTCTCTACTGTCTGAGCCACCAGGGAAGCCCATTTAAAGTGGTAACCTGGAACATAGAGGGAGTTATTGAGGTTTAATTTCGGTTGGTTTTTCTCTTGTTAATCTATCTTTTATTACAGGTAGTCTCAGTCAGGAACTTAGAAGAGTAGAGATTACTTTTCCTCTGCTATACTTCCAAACTCTTGTTGTATCTCTTGACCTGTCTAAGATAGGAAAACCTTTGCTCTGTGTTCATGGATTGTTAGACTTTAAAAAAATGGCTAAGGTAGAAGCAGCGTGCCTGTACCACAGAGCTCCCTTCTGAGGATGAACTCCTTGTCAGTAAACTCATACATCTCTTAAAACCCAAAAATACTGGAGTGGGAAGCCTATCCATTCTCCAGCAGATCTTCCCTAATTGAACTGGGGTCTCCTGCATTGCAGGCAGATTCCTTACCAACTGAGCTATCAGGGAAGCCCCTTAAGTTTCTAGAACAATTCTATATCCATATGGTCTTGCTTATCTTGAAAGTGAAAGAAGCAAAAAGTGAAGTTGCTCAGTTGTGTCAACTCTTTGCGACTCCATGGATTGTAGCCTACCAGGCTCCTCTGTCCATGGGATTTTCCAGTCAAGAATACTGGGATGGGTGGTCAGTTCCTTCTCCAGGAGATCTTCCCAACACAGGGACTGAACCCGGGTCTCCCACATTGTAGGCAGATGCTTTACTGTCTGAGCCACCAGGGAAGTCGCCACTGTAATTTAGCTCATTTTCCGCTCATTTTTAGTGCTTCCTCCACCTGTTCTGGCTCCTGTCAACTTCTCCCCTCCCTCCAACTCAGGCTGCAAAACAATCACTTCAACCTTGTTCCTATCAGTCTCCGGGGACAAGCTCTCAGACCACTTTTATGCTAAAAATTGTCCTGCTAGTCACCTTAGGAGGCAAATCCAGGAGCACAGAGCATGGCCTTCTTGGATTCTTGTCCTGTGCTTTTGTTCCTGGAATTTGTGATTTCATTTCAAGACATATTAAAGATGTATATGTGTGCATGCTCAGTCACTTCAATTGTGTCCAACTCTTTGCGACCCCATGGCCTGGAGCCCACCAGGCTCCTCTGTCCATGGTATTCTCCAGGCAAGAATATCGGAATGGGTTGCCATACCCTACTCCAGAGGATATTCCTGACTCAGAGATTGAGACCACATCTGCTGTGTCTCTTGCCTTGTAGGCAGATTCTCTTGCCACCTGGGAAGCCCCATTAAAGATGTCAGTTAAGTTCAGTTCAGTCGCTCAGTTGTGTCCGACTCTTTGCGTCCTCATGAATCGAAGCACACCAGGCCTCCCTGTCCATCACCAACTCCTGGAGTTCACTCAGACTCATGTCCATCGAGTCAGTGATGCCATCCAGCCATCTCATCCTCAGTCATCCCCTTCTCCTCCTGCCCCCAATCCCTCCCAGCGTCAGAGTCTTTTCCAATGAGTTAACTTTTTGCATGAGGTGGCCAAAGTTCTGGAGTTTCAGCTTTAGCATCATTCCTTCCAAAGAAATCCCAGGGCTGATCTCCTTCAGAATGGACTGGTTGGATCTCCTTACAGTCCAAGGGACTCTCAAGAGTCTTCTCCAACGCCACACTTCAAAAAAGCATCAATTCTTTGGCACTCAGCTTTCTTCATCACTTCCAGTCAAATCACTCTTCCACTCTTCACAACATATTAAAGAGTAGAATAAAGGAAGGAAAGAGGCAATGGGCCAGGAGTCAAGATGCTATGTTTAAGTTCTTATGAGGTCACCAAACAGCTGTGTTGTCAAAGCTCACACATTTCTTCTGGCTGAGTAAGTCTCAGGTTTGTCATTTTTAAAAATGAATTTATTCAGCAAATACTCTCCTGTATGGAAAATAATAGGGTATTTAGTGAGGTAGAATATATGAAAATTTATTGAGTGGTTACTGTGTGCAAGGCAAATAATATTGTGTACCTACTACGGATCAGGTACTGTTCTAAATGATGTAGGAAGCAAGGGATCCAAAATAGAAAAGGTTAAACAACAAAACAGAACAGAAGCCAAAGAATTGACACATGGAAAAGAGTAATTAACACCAAATTAATGGTTAAATAATAAAGAAATTCAGGACAGAGGGAGATGAGTAGATACACTAATGACCAATGGAGCCATCACCTAAAAGGACAAATGACTAGGAGTGCCCTGGAAGGTATAAGGTGCTAGAAAATCTCAAGAACAGTGTTATTACTTTAGATACTCAAAGTCTGCAATTCTTAATGCTGGAATAAGACCACACTACATGTTCATCCCAATAAATGCTTTCTAAGATGACCACACTGATGGAGTGCAGTGCACACGTTGGTTGGGTATGGATTTTTACATCGGGCAGATCTGGTTTCAAAATCCCTCCTAATCGTTTTGCTATTTGGGAGCCATCATTTATTTTCTCTTAGTTTCCTCAACTCTGAAATGAGTTTAGTGATATTATCAGTTTTGCTAGCTTGTTGAGGAGCAAATGAGATAATGCTTGCCAGGTGCTGAGCTAAGTGGCTGAAAGCATGTTGACTACTTTTCATAGTGTATAACTTTGCCACATTTTTAGTGCTATTTCCAATATTGCTGGCTGTTACAAGAGATACTCTGTCAGGTAACATCTGCGTGTGTGCTCCGTTGCTTTAGTTGTCTGACTCTTTCTGACACCATGAACTGTAGCCTGCCAGGCTCTTCTGTCCATGGAATTCTCCAGGCAAGAATACTGGAGTGGGTTGCCATTCCCTTCTCCAGGGGATCTTCCGGAACCCAAGCCTCCCACACTGAAGGTGGACTCTTTACCATCCGAGCCACCTGGGAAGCTCTTTTAGGTAACATAGGGATGTAGTCAAGAAAACAGAGCCTCTGTCACTGACATGCATCTGAGGAGGAATTCAGAACATGTGGATGCCTTTGATAATAGCGCAAAGTGTTGGGGAACAAGACAGTTTCCCCTACCCTTCTAGTCTCTTCTCACTGATCTAAGAGTTAAGTTGACATGAGACAGATTCACAGAAGGAAATAAAGCATAAATTTAATAACATGTATACATGGGAGAAACCCAAGAAAACCTAGTGACTCGCCAAAAAGGGCTAAATCTTCACTTTCAGATACCGTCATCTTTAGCTGAAGATAATAAGAGGATGTTGAAGGTAGTGGTTCGGAACTTCAGAGGGCAGGAAGGAAGCTCATGTGGAGAGGGAAAGGCAAATGTTTGGTAAACACATTTGCAGAGACAATGGGAAAGAGAGAGGAATTTTAGCAGACTTTTCTAGGTTCCTCCCTGGAGACACACCTATTTCAAACCAGTCTTCTCTGGTGATGGCTCCTCCCTGGAACATGTCCTCTATTTACATTCTTTAGGCAGTTAGGAGGAAGGTTGAGTTTTCTTCCTGAGTCTTATGGGCCTTGCTTGTTCTCAGCTCGAAATAATCCTTTGCCAAAGAGATGTCTTGGGATGACAAATTTGATTCTCCTACAAGAGCAACTAAGTGCCTGTAGAATGTCATCCTGTCCCCATGCTCAGTAAAGCCACTCTACTGTGATGAAGGGAAGTGCAGTATTTATTGCAGGGTACCACGCAAGGAATCCATGATAGTTAGTGCTGAAAAAGCCCAAATTCTCCTGGGTTTCAGCAAAGTGTTTTGTTTTTTTTTTTTGGTTGCTCTAGGTCTTCATTGTGGTACAGAGGCTTCCCTTGTGGCAGGGCACTGGCTCCGGAGTGCCTGGGCTCAGCAGTTGCAGCACACCAGCTTAGTTGCCCTGAGGCATGTGGGATTTTAGTTTCCCAACCAGGGATTAAACTCGTATCCTCTCCATTGGAAGGCAGATTCTTAACCACTGGACCACCAGGGAAATCCCCAGAAAGGCATTTTTTTTTTTTTTAACGGCCAGTTAAGAGAGGGGAAGTTTGCAGAGTATATGATTGGTTTGTGCACAATTCTCGGATTGGTTGATGGGGTGGTAACAGGGTGGTATCACAGGTATTAACACTATCAGTCCTTAGGCTGGGACCTGTGTGCTCACGGTCAGCAAAGAATTAACATCTTCCATTTGGTAGGGGTTTTAGCATCTGTAAAACAACTCAGGAAATGTGCATTAGATATTGTCTGGGTACTTCAGAGAGGAGCTAAAGCAGAGGTTATGGGGGAAGGGTCTGCTCTGGAAGGCCCCATAGGGTCCTGCTTGGTGATAATAGTATTTGGGGAAAGAAATCATTGCAATGGACTGGCCAGCAGACAGCTAGGTGGAGAGGGCTGAGAGCTGGGTGGGAACTCAGGTGCGGGGCTGGCCGACAGCAAAGGTGAAGAGTCTGTTGAGACAAACCCCCTTTTCAAGGAGTTTATGTCAAAGTGACTGGCAGCTGGTGCTGCCAGATGGCACAGAACCAGGAAGACCAGTAGGTGAGCAGAGCTAATAATAAGAATGCAGGTGGGAGACACTGAGAAATTCAGACCCAGGGGCTGGCAGCATCTGGACCTGGCCTTGGGTAGCAAGGCCTGGCCGCTGGGCTGAGGTGCAGAGCAAGAGTTTTGAAGAAAGAGTTAATCTCTAAAATTGGAGCATGTTGCTTTAAGAAGTGCTGTTTGTAAAGAAGTTAAACTGCAGCTAGAAGCCCAGAATGAGAGCTCTGAAGCCCTGGGTCCCAGGTCCACGGTCACTTGCTGGGAGGGGAACTGTGATTATTTCAGCCCTTCCTGTCTCAGAGCATCGTTCTTGGTAACTAGGAAGGGCTGTGCTGTGGGAAGACTGAAGCCTACAGCTGCAGGGGAGGGAGGTGGCGCTGGTGCAGAGAGTGGTGGACAGCTCTGTTTAGCACCAAAGGGAGACTGGAACTTGTTAGCTAAAGAAATTATGCAGCAACTGCCACACCGAGTATGCATGGTTGTTGCGTTCAGATTGTTTTGGAACTAACACAAGGCACCAAGACTTAGAGAGATTAAAGAGTGTGTCAAATGTGGAGCCTGGTGGACTGGTTTATATCATCAGCATCACGGATTCTCGCCACAAGGCAGTTTCATCATCTACAAAAGTTTATCCTCCTCGCTGTTCTCAACGCTACAAATTTTCATCATGCCTCCCCCATGCCATATGTAGTGCGAGGGAAACTCACAGAAGAGGGAGGCGTGGCCCTGTCCAGTGGTGGAGTGGGGGGTGTAGGAAAGAGCAGGAGGGGGACTTCCCTGGCAGTGCTGTGGTTGAGAATCCACCTTCCAGTGCAGGGGATGTAAGTTCAGTCCCACATGCCTGGATCCTGTGTGCCACAACTAAGGCCAGATCTAGCCAAATAAATAAATGAAAGGGCAGGAGAGAAGGAAAAGGATGAGATGCATAGGCTTAATGGGCACCAACTCAGTGCTTCTCATTTAAAGATCTCATTTAAAGAGCTCAACAAATTGATGAGACAGGTGTTACCATCTACCTTCTCAAAGATGGGGTGATGAAGGCCTGGAGAGGAGTTAGACAACCTATCCAAGGTCATAGCATTGGAAAATGTTTAAGCCATTGTTTGAACCCAGCTGTCTCTGACCCCCAAACCCATAATCTTCCCAATGTCTACTCAGGGGAGAGAGCTGGGCAAGCAACTCACCTTTGGTGCATATTTGAAGCCCAGCATTATCAGAGCACAGAGAGGAAGAGGGAAAGTTTCATTTGAGTTAAAAAAAAAAGTTTACATATGGAGAAGGATGAGAAAGGGCATTTAGGAAAATCAGGCAGTATTGTTTGTGGGAAAGTATATTTCTTCAGGCTGTGGACAGAACCTGAGGGTGTGAAAATGCAAAGATAATGTTCTTTCTCCTAAAGCCTTTTCCACTAAGGAGCCTGAGGATGAGCAAACCACAAGCACCGGCACCATCTATCCATCGGAGGTGAGAGGGTGGCCTTCATGGGACAGGATGAAAATCAATAATGTTATCACTTTGAAGCGAGAAGCCGGTTGATGGAGCACAAAATGTCAGCAGCCTGACAAGGCAAAGGCAGCCTTGACCTGGGACAACTGATATTGATTATAATGATCTCAAAGCAATTAGCTCATGGATCTGCCTCCCATTCATTTTGCCTTCCTTCTCAAAATCTGTACATTCAGTACCACAAAAAAACCATTTCTCCCTGGAGTGCTGGCTCTGCTATTTGGAAGGACATTAAGAGTTCCACTGTCGTGCTATCAGCTTCTCATCACAAAGGGCTTGGTAGGAGTAAGCAGGAATTTTAGAATGTTTGGGGCACCCAGCACTGCTGGCAGGATAATACAGTGGCCAAAATGTATCACCCTGGTGTTGCACTAATATTCTGGAGTCCTAAGTGTGGGTCCTAGAACAGTCATTCATTTGCTGTGTGGCTTTGGACAAAACACCGTCTCTCTGGGCTGCAGTTTCTTTGTTTTTAAAATGAAGGATTTAACAAGGATCTACTGTACAGGGTTTCTCTGGTAGCTCAGAGGGTAAAGAATCTGCCTGCAATTTAGGAGGTCAGAGTTTGATCCCTGGGTTGGGAAGATCTCCTGGAGAAAGGAATGGCAACCCACTCCAGTATTCTTGCCTGGAGAATTCCATGGACAGAGGAGCCTGCCGGGCTGCAGTCCATGTGGTTGCAAAGAGTTGGACACGACTAAGCGACTAACACACCCCCCCCACACACTGTACAGCGCAAGCAACTCTGCTCAGTGTTATGTGGCAGCCTGGATGAGGGGGAGTTTGGGGGAAAATGGATACTTGTATTTTAAGGGAAATCAACCTTGAATATTCATTGGAAGGACTTGCTGAAGCTGAAGCTCCAATACTTTGGCCACCTGATGTGAAGAGCCAACTCACTGGAAAAGACCCTGATGCTGAGAAAGGTTGAAGGCAAAAGAAGAAGGGGGCAACAGAGGAAGAGATGGTTAGATTGCATCACTGACTCAATGGACACGAGTTTGAGCAAACTCTGGGAGATAGTGCAGGACAGGGAAGTCTGGCATTGCTGCAGTCCCTGAGGTTGCAAAGAGTTGGACTTGACTTAGCCACTAAACAACAAGGATACATGTATATGTATGGATGAGTCCCTTTGCCATCCTCCTGAAACTATCACAACATTGTAAATCGGTTATATTCAAATACAAAACAAAAAGTTAAAAAAAAAGAAAGGGTTGCTATGCTATGCTAAGTCACTTCAGTCGTGTCCGACTTTATGCGACCCCATAGACGGCAGCCCACCAGGCTCCTCCATCCATGGGATTTTCCAGCCAAGAGTACTGGAGTGGGGTGCCATTGCCTTCTCAGCTAGAAGCCTTTTTTCTCTGGGGCTTCCCTGGTGGCTCGGTGGTAAAGAATTCACCTGCCAGTGCAGGAGTATATCGGTTTGATCCTTGGGCCAGGAAGATCTCCTGGAAAAGGCAATGGCACCCCACTCCAGTATTCTTGCCTGGGAAATCCCATGGACAGAGGAGCCTGGCAGGCTGCAGTCCATGGGGTCACAAAAGTCAGACCTGACTTAGCAGCTAAACAACAACAGCAACAATTTTTTCTCTGCTTTGGTTTGGTGGTTGGATATGTGTGTGTTTGTATTTATGTATACACATATGTGTGTATGTGTCTGTGTATATGTGTATGTGCATGCATGTGTGTGTATGTGTGTGTGTGTTCTCTCTGAAGGAACATAACTAGTAACTCTTGAGTCTTGGTTTCTCCTTGTTTTGTAGTTTTTGTAGTTTATCTTTAAGTCCTTAGCTATTCCTCATCTTCTTCTCTGTTTCCTGCTTTTGGAGCATGGCTATAATCTGAGAGCTGAGAACATTTGAATTTTTTTTGAAAGGTCTTCATTTCATAAGAATAAGGCTAGTACAAATTATATGCCAAGGAATGTGCTCAATGCCTGGTATAAAATATGAATGTGATGGTTAATTTTATGTGTCAAACTGATTGAGCCATGGGATGCTCAGACATTTAGTCAAACAATATTTGGGGTGTGTCTGTGAGGGTGTTACAGGTGAGGTTAACTTTTGTATCTGTAAAGTAAAGCAGGTTGCTCTTCCTAATGTGGGTGCGCCTCATCCAATCAGTTGAACTTTTGAGTGTGTGACTAACAGTGTGAGTGTGTCTGTTTAGGAAGCTATGTATGTCTGCCATTCTGTTTGTGAGTGTGTATGTGTTTGTGATCTTATAACAAAGCATTTATCTTTCCCCCTTTTCTCACTTGTTTCATGCAGGATGGGTTATTTAATACATTTGATTCTTTTACTTTGAAGCTTATGAGTTTATTGGATTAGACATCAGGCCCTATGAGTTCAGACTCCTTAATGCGGTCTAATTATTAGCACCAATCCTGCATTTTAACTCTCTTAAGCTGGAATCAGCAAAGTCATGGCAGTCAGGGTTAACTGAAGATTCCTTTAATTCTGCTCTTTGAGAAGAAAAGAGTGGTAAAGATCCCATGAGAGACAGGGTAGGATTCACGAATTCTCTGTGTCCTGCCTGTGTGCTGGAGAGTGTCCATCATGGCAATAATAATACTTGCCATTTGTATGTTCCTCAATGTTGATGGACCCCAAGGATTCAGGAACTCAGTGCCATTAACTGGGTCAGGGAGAAACGCTGGGCTGGAAGAAGCAGAAGCTGGAATCAAGATTGCTGGGAGAAATATCAATAACCTTAGATATGCAGATGACACCACTCTTATGGCAGAAAGTGAAGAATTAAAGAGCCTTTTGATGAAAGTGAAAGAGGAGAGTAAAAAAGTTGGCTTAAAACTCAACGTTCAGAAAACTAAGATCCTGGCATCCAGTCCCATCACTTTGTGGCAAATAGATGGGGAAACAGTGGAAACAGTGGCTGACTTTATTTTTTGGGCTCCAAAATCACTGCAGATTATGATTGCAGCCATGAAATTAAAAGATGCTTACTCCTTGGGAGGAAAGTTATGACCAACCTAGACAGCATATTCAAAAGCAGAGGCATTACTTTATTGACAATAATCCATCTAATCAAGGATATGGTTTTTCCAGTAGTCATGGGTCCCTTGGACTGCAAGGAGATCCAATCAGTCCATCCTAAAGGATATCAGTCCTGGGTGTTCATTGGAAGGACTGATGTTGAAGCTGAAACTCCAAGACTTTGGCCACCTCATGCGAAGAGCTGACTCATTAGAAAAGACCCTAATGCTGGGAAAGATTGAGGGCAGGAGGAGAAGGGGACAAAAGAGGATGAGATAGTTGGATGGCATCACTGACTCGATGGACGTGAGTCTGAGTGAACTCCGGGAGTTGGTGACGGACAGGGAGACCTGGTGTGCTGTGATTCATGGGGTCGCAAAGAGTGGGACACGACTGAGCGACTGAACTGAACTGAACTGAACTGGGTCAGGCTTGGCTGGCATGAGGTAGATACTTAGTAAATGTTTGCTGGACAAGTGAGATAGGGTAAAACAGAAGGGCTCTTTTGAAAAGAAGATTTATATATATTATGAAAAAAGATTAACTTCCAAAACCAGTGTTTCACTTAATAAAATTTGAAGATTTTAAAATTAAAGTATGCTTTTCCCCTGAAACTCAATTTTCTTTATATAACCTAAAGTTCTATAACAATAAAATAGCTTTACCATGATATCATCATTTCATATAAATAAAACATGATTGAGCAAAATGGTCTTCTTCTTCTTTTTTTTTTTTTTACTTTTTGAGCAAAACAAATGTTTGAGCTCCCATGCATGGGTATTTGAGTAGGGGTCACACTCTGGAGTAATGCTTATTTGTGGGTTCTGGAAACTTTGGAAGAGATATGTTCTGTGCTCCTACATGTAGGTACCTGTCATCCAGGTCATGTTTTATGGGTCTCTACACATCTCTGCACCCCAGCACACCCATGCGTGCACACAGACACAGATACTCATTTCTATTTCTCTGTCCATCTTCTCCCTAGTCACATGTCAGCCCTTTCTGAGACACATGCTTTTTTCTTGGTTAGTCTAGAAAAGTAAAAAAAAAAAAATCTCAGTTTTTGGTTAATTTTCATATGTTCATGAAAACTTAAATTTCTATTAAAATAAAGCCTGCTTATAAGGGCTTCCCTGGTGGCACAGGGGTAAAGAATTTGCCTGCCAATGCAGGAAATGTGGGCTCAGAGAAGGAAATGGCAACCCCCTCCAGCATCCTTGCCTGAGAAATGCTATGGACAGAGGAGCCTGGCAGGTTACACACAGTCCATGAGGTCGCAACAGAGTCAGACACAACTGAGTGGCTAATCAAGAACAGCAAAAACTTGCTTATAAAGCATTGTGATTTCAAAAGGAGCTCAGATTCTGAAATAGAAAACGTGCATAAAACTGGCCTTCAACGGGGTTAGGCTGGCAAAGCATTCATTTTAAAAGAAGTGGGAAAAGGAGCTAACTGGGCTGAGAATAGTAAACAGATGTTTGATTTGGTGTAAGAACCCTGTAATTCTTTATATGATACCTCCTGGATACTGGAATTTCTATTTTACTGTTCTGAATGGATTTGCCTTCTGTTGCCCGATCTGTGCTGTGCTGCTCTGTGTTCTCCAGCCCTTCAGGCTAACTATCACCTCCTCAGCAGGATCTTCCCCGACCCTTTGCTCCTCACCCCGACCCCAGGCAACGCTCTGCTTTTTCCCCCTCATAGTACTCATCTCTGCAGGACATTAAAAGTTTTTGTTGTTGTTGTTTTTCTGTCTCCCACTCATTCATCACTGGCTACCAAGTCATCACTGGCTACCAAGTTCGGTGAGAGCAAGAAGCCAGTCTCACTTCTTATCTGTGTCCTTAGCCCCGGGAAGAGCCCCTGACCCAGAGGATCCTCAGGAATATTTCTTGCGTGAGTCTTGAAACCACACTCTGTATCATAGAAGCCTGAACATCTTATTTTTCTCAGCATCCTGGGATGCCATATGCTATTCTTTTTTCTCTCTTTTAATCTTGGGGACAGTGAGTTTTACCATATACGTGTTTTGAATTCTTATGGGTTCAAATGTATCCTTATGGTTTCTCACTTTGATGTCATAATTAGAAGATCCTTCATATAAGGATGATAAAAATATCCACCTGGATGTTCGCCTGGTGTTCTTACATGTTTGCTTTATATTTCAATATTTAATCCATCCTGAATTTATTTTGGAATAAGACACACACTAAGAATCCAAATTAAATTTTATTCAAACTGTTAGCCAGTTGTCCCAATGCTATTTTTTAGAAATATTTTCATTTCTCTGCTGATTTGAAATAACAGCCTAATAATCAGCTAAATTTTTCTGCTTCCTTGTATCTTTCTCAGGACTGTATTCTGTTCCATTGATCTGTAGGTCTAGCTATGACCTAGAATCACAATACATTAATTATTATAGCTTTATAATAGCATAACTTCTTACCTAGAAGGACAAGTGTGTCTTTCTCTCTCACTATTATTTTCTTTTAAAGTGCTTTCATTTTTGGTTATTAGCAGTATGTTTTCAATTTTCAAAAAAAAGTGCTAGTGTGATTTATTGGCATTGTCTTAATGGAATACATTATTGCTTTTCAACTTGTCCATCTAGGCATTTGGTATGTTTCTTGACTTCTTGTAATTTTTTGTGTCCTCTAGGACTTTTTTTCCCACACTTTCTTCTTATACTTGATGATTACTGGAGAATAAAACACCCTTAAAACCTTCTACTCCCTTTGTCCTTTTCCATATGTTTCCTGTGGTTTAGAGCCCCTTTCTGTCTGTTAAACTGATTTCATCCTGGTTGAGTCAGGTAGAGTCACAGATGATGTTTGGAAGTTCTTGAGAGTCTTCCTCTCCTAATGAATAACTAAAACTTCCCATGACTGTCAAAGTTTCTGAAAGCAGAGAGGAGCTTGCCAGGCACTGGCCTTTCAGGCCAAACAGTAATCCACAGCAGGCCATGTGTTAATCTTCTCCAAGCAGTTGATTTGTTTGTCACTCTGCTCTGCTAAAGACAAACATCCATTTGAACTCACCTTCCGCTGATACACCAGAGGCTTGACTCTGAGGCTCATAGACGTTGACAAGTAACCAGCTAAAACCTGAAAAGAGACATTTCAGTGTAAATGTCACATGGGGATAAACAAAAGTGATTAAGATTAACTTCTGTTGATAAGATCTTGGGCCCCGAATTTGAACTATCTTGTTTCGATTCCTGGCTCCATCATTTACCAGCCTGTCTCCTAGGCTAGGTACTTCACCTTCCTGTCCCTTTGTGGCATCATCTGTCACAGGGGGAACAATAATCAACCTTCTTGCATGGTTTGCTAGGTCAATTAATGCAGTATTCCCTGTAAGTGCTTGGAACAGTATCTCATTCCATACAAGAAATGATCGTGCTAATTATTCTTGTAGAGTTAATGTACTGGACTTGAGACAGCCTTAAGATCAAGGCTTATCCTCTTGTATCTAGCAGAGTACTTATGATAGAATAAGACACTTGGAGTGTTTGACAAACTGAATCTTCTTACTACTATTACTCAGAGTAGAATTTGTACCACTGTAGACTATATTTACCCAAGCATATGCTCATAAGTTTTTTTCTGCAAGTTTTCATCTTTTCTCCTGGGTCTTCAGTTTCTCTCTTGACTGACTTTTTCCTCTCCCACCCTTCAAATAGTCTCAATAACCACTCCATACAGTCTTGTTTTATTGCAGTCCCAGTTTCTACACTTGCCTGAACCTGCATCTGTCTGCTTTTACTCCTCTATGCTATTGCACTTCCTTTGCTGAAATCTCTAATGATCACTTGATGGCCAAACCCAATGGACGATCTTATTCCTTCCCCATCTTACTTGATCTGTGTGAGTTTGCCCTAGATCACAAACTTCACAAGAGGAAGCGTTTTATCTCTTACTCACTGTTAAACTTTCAGTACTTAGAATAGTCTTTTGCTTACCAGATACTTAATAAATATTTGTTGAATGAATACATTTGTAAATATCAGTCACAGTGTTGGCCATTTTCTCCCTCTTCAAACATTCTTTCCATTTTTCTCAATAGAAATAATACCCTCTTGTTTTCTACTGGCACTTCCTTGGTTTCTTTCTTTTCTCTGTCCATTTCTCAAATGCTTTTGTTCTCTAGAGTTTAGCTCTTGGTTTCCTCTCTCATTTTAAAAGCTTCCTCCATGACCTCTTGTTCACCTATGTTTCAAACACCATCTACACCTGTACTGGTTGCTTCTACACCTTTGACTCTACCCAAATTCAATTTAATATCTTTACACAACTTAGTCAAATGCCTACAGGATGCCTCAATATCTCCCTGACATTTAAAGATAATCTCCCAAATGGAACTTAGTATTTTTGTTAGATCTTTATGTTGAAAATGTAAAATATGAAGTAGTTAGCTGCAAGCCAGAATATTACCATAATGGCTTACAGACTTTAACTTGGAGGGCACTGTTTTGTGTGACAAATGGTCCTACTAACTGAGCCCCAGAATTGTGTAGACCTACTTACTCAGTCCTGAATTGAGCAATATGAGTGTGGAATGTATCTATTAACAGGGCAACTGCATTCTCTTATTTTCAGATGTTATACAGTCTTAAGGCAATATAACTGTGCAGTTGCTGAAGGGTAAGAAACAGACTCCCTCATATGTCCTCAAATAATCATGAACCAATGTGAGATCATTTGGGAGTGGCTCATTCTTGAGTTTGGAAGCAAACCTCCTAAATCCAAAATGAGTTACTCCATCGCTCCCTTTTTAAGGATACAGAATGGAGCAGCTGGTATACTTGCTAGGCCTGGCATTAATAATTTAAACCTAAAGCCTTCATAGTTCTCTGAAGTACATGCTGAACTCAAGTCTTTTGAAGTTTAAAAGCAGCAAGTGTTGTAATTCCCTGAAGTCTGTAACGATAGCATAAGGAAAGGCTCTATTTTCCCTAAGATTGAGTCATTGCCTCAGCTGTGCTTGCTTACTAAGGACTCTGTCACCTGCTAGCATCTTCTGAGGCCCTGAATGGCCCACACGTGTGTGTTCAGTCCAGTCACTGTCTAAGTCAAGGTCAAGCCATCACTGGCTGCACCTCCAAATCCCCTCATGAGATCCATCCCTTAGCTGAGAACCTCTCCATCCACATCTGTCCCTGGAACCAACCTCTGCTGCTATAGGCAAAGCTGGAGGCTGAGTATTACCTTTACTATTAATGATAAAGCCTAATTAGAAGGACATGGCGTATTGTGAGTGTCAAAGGAGCTTAGAGCATAACCTCAGAACTAGGGTTTATCCTCTGGATCAGGGCAGTGCTAGGCCACGGCAGGCCTCCTTATGTGGAGCGGGTCCCTGAGAGGAGAAGCAAAGCTCTGTTCTTTCTCTGGTCAGTCTGGTTCCTAAAGGAAAAGAATAGAGTTGCTGAGCTGGACATGCCCAGTTTGTTTCCTCAAAGTTACTCACAGAAAATTCTTCCACTTTTCCAGGGGAGGCTTAAAGACATGGGACAAGAGGCTATACACATTTAGGAGAAATCTCTCTGCCATAAAATTAGGAGCATTTTCCCCTAAGACTACTCCTTCTCCAAGATGTGGTTAATGCATGACCATCTACTCAATCTCTTAAACCAGTAACTGACAGACATTCTACATGTGGGCTGTTTAATGGGTAGTCACTGGGCATTCAGGCTATTGAGTGCTTAAAATGTGGCTAATCCAGATTCAGATATAATTATAAAATATACATCAGGTTTTGAAAAAAAGAATGCAAAAACATCATTGACATTTTCATGTTGATTCCATGTATTGAGTCAAATAAAATATATTAACATGAATTCCACTTATATACATGACTTCATTATATTTCCATTGGATAGCATCACTGTAGACCAATGGTTTGCAAACCTTCTAAGAATGAAGACTGTTGCAGATTGATACTTTTATAAAATTCAATAAAAATATCTTACTGTGAAACTTCTTAAACTCTTACTCTTGATTCTGTACTTGTTGCGTTGCCAGCTGGTAACAGTTCAGATTTGGCCCTGGGCTGAAGACCACACTCACAAGCACTCTCTGGGCTTTTATTCTTTCCATAGGAGCCATGGATAATTATTTCTAGGAATCTTGTTCTTACACTCTCTATTGCCATCCCATCTTCTCTCTCTCCATTACTTCTTCTTTAGTCCAGACATTTATTTACTGTCTGGATTATTGCAGGTGACAACTCCATGATGTCTCTGCCAGCCCTCTTATCACCCCAAGCTCATCCATGCTAGTAATCATTCTCACAGTGATCCAGGTGAAGGATAGATCTGATCATACCACTCTATTTCTTAAAACCCTGAATCTCCTTCTTATATCTCCTAGTCAAAGTAAGAATTTGTGTGTCACCTGCAGCCACCGATGAGTTGGCCATGTCTTGTCATTTCCGGTCACCTTTGACCCATTCCCTACAGAGTAATGAATCATACATCCTGCATGTGTCCTCAGTCGTGTCTGACTCTTTGTAACCCCATGGACTGTAGCACATGCTCTCTGTCCATGGGATTTTCTAGGCAAGAATATGGGAATGGGCTGCAATTTCCTTTTTCAGGGGATCTTCCCAACCCAGAGATCCAACCTGTGTTTCTGACATCTCCTGCATTGGCAGGCAGAATCTTTATCACTAGCGCCACTTCTCTTTTTTCTCTGCACCTTAATGGCAGACAGCAGCTCCTAGAATTGACCATGTACCTGATCCTCTACAGAAAGAACCTTTTCATGGAATCCTTGCAAGGATCTGAAATGTTGACTGTATTTCCCCTATATTATAGATGTTTACAACCAAAGGTCAGATGGCTTGAGTAATTTTTCCAATATTCAGATGATAAAAAGCAGAGTCAGAGTTTGAACTTGGGTCTAATTTAAAAACTTGTGCTCTTTCTAGGTGATATGGGGCTTCTTGGGGTTTCTCCCACCTCTCTTGCTTCTGGGCATTAGCACAGATTATTCTCCTAGTTCCTCATCTTCTATTCCTGATTCATTTCTACTTTTACACTACCCAATTAATCATCTGCTGCTGCTGCTAAGTCGCTTCAGTCTTGTCTGACTCTGTGCGACCCCATAGACGGCAGCCCACCAGGCTCCCTGTCTCTTTAACACTGGAGTGGGTTGCCATTTCTTTCTCCAATGCATGAAAGTGAAAAGTGAAAGTGAAGTAGCTCAGTCATGTCCGACTCTTAGCGACCCCATGGACTACAGCCCACCAGGCTCCTCCGTCCATGGGATTTTCCAGGCAAGAATACTGGAGTGGGGTGCCATCTTGTTCTACCCAAAACATTTCTTGAAACCTCCTAACTCCCCAAAGTCCAGCTTCCTCTGGGACCCTTTCATGGTTCTAGTCGAATTGGAGACACATTGTGTGGTAATTTGGGACTTACTTTAAGTCTCTGGAATATTGAGCTTCTAGAATAGGAACCATCCTTTGTGTTGAGCATTATGTCTATCACATAAGAAATGCTTATAATTCATTCATTCATCTCTTCATATATGTAATAACTATTTATTAAATGAGAGAGAAAGGACCCTATTTTCATGTTCCCTACCTTCTAGTTGAAGGCAAAAGGAGAAGGTGAAGCACATGCTGAGACAGTTAGATAGTATCACTGACTCAATGGACATGAATTTGAGCAAACTCCGGAGATAGTAGAGGACAGAGGAGCCTGGTGTGCTGCAGTCCATGGAGTCACAGAGAGTCGGACATGACTTAGTGACTGAACAACAATAATCTTCTAGTTGTGGAAAATTCAAAGAATAAGCTAAATTTTTAAAAATGTATATGCATTTATTTTAGGGCTTCCCTGGTGGCTCAGTGGTAAAGATTCTGCCTACAATGCAGGAGCCACAGAAGACTCAGGTTCAACCCCTGGGTCAGGAAGACCCCCTGGAGGAGGGCATGGCAACCCACTCCTTTTGCTTGGAGAATCCGTTGACACAGGAGCCTGGTAAGTTGCGGTCCATGGGGTTGCAAAGAGTCAGACATGACTGAAGTGACTTAGCATGCATGCATCTATTTTGCTTTCCTGTTCCTCCTTTTTGTGATATAACACTCACTTACTGTGATCTTCACCAGGCTACACTTTGTATGGCTACAGTAGCTGCTGCATCTGGACAGGCATCTGTTTTATTGCATTGCCATGTCCATTGTGCAGCCTGTTTGACTGGGACAGGCTGGATCCTGTTCACTCTCATCTATTCTGTTTCTCAGGGCTCAGGACTCACTTTTCCATTTGGGTCATGTCTCATTAGTGCCCAGGAAATTCCCTTCCAGTTCCTTCTGCTCTGTCATGGGTCACATGTTTATAGCAAAAATGTCTGTGTGCACGGAGGACGGGTTGGTCAGTGGTCCATTGAACCTTGATCTGCTCTTCTGGGTTGACAAGATTTGAAGCAAACCAAGACCTCTCTGAGTCTCAGTTTCCTCATCTGTGAAGTGAGATTAGTATATTCCAAAGTTGATGTCGAATCCTTCTCTGTTTCCAGGAGTCTAGTGCTAAAACTATTAACGGCCACAACAGGTTTGCTCATTAACTCAACAATTATTTATTGAGTGCCTACTATGTTCCAGATATGGTAGTAGGTGCTGGGGATAATGTTTCATGGGGCTTATGTTTTGGCTGGAGGATCCAGGTAATTAAGAGAATATATGCTTATGTCAGATGGTGATAAGAAGACAGAGCACAATGACCAAGTGAGTGGGAAGCAGAGACCTGAAGGATGTGAGCATTATGAAGAAATCTATCTTGCTCAGTGCACCTGGCAATCCATTACACGCTTTTCTCCCATATCAGTCCATTATTGCAAGTGTATGTCTGCAGACTTCTCTTTTCCCAGAAAAGCTCTTAGAATGACAGAAAAGACAATCAGATATGCTCTCCACTTGCCACCATCCTCAATGCCACTCCAAACATGTATGCTTTTCATATTCTAGGGCTTGAGCAGAGGAGCAGAGAGGAGAATGGCTAGTGGCTAGTGATTAGCAGCACCTTAAGCCCACGACACAGCTTCTGGGACCAGTAGAATAAGATGCTCACAATGGAACAGCCTGTTTGTATGAAAACTCTCCCTGCCTCACTACATAGCATGCTTAGGCAGTTACCTATAGGAGATATGTGTTTTTTTTTAAATTGAAGTATAGTTATTTTGCTATGTTGTGTTAGTTTCAAGTGTACAGAAGTGATTCAGGTATACATATACATATGTGTGTGTGTGTATATATATATTTGTTGCTGTTTAGTTGCTAAGTTGTGTCCAACTCTTTGTGACCCCATGGACTATATGTAGCCCACCAGTCTCCTCTGTCCGTGGGATTTTCCAGGCAAGAACACCAGAGCGGGTTGCTATTTCCTTCTCCATATACATATATATGTATGTATACAAGAATCATATACATATATATATACACACATATGTATATATATTCTTTTTCACGTTCTTTTCCATTTTAAGTTATTAAAAGGTTTTGAGTATACTTCCCTGTTAGACAGTAGGTCATTATTATTTATCTATTTACATAG
>NW_011494889.1:350995-351855 GCF_000754665.1 Bison bison bison | reverse complement strand
TGGTAGGCTGCAGTCCATGGGGTCACTAAGAGTCAGACACAACTGAGCGACTTCAGTTTCACTTTTCACTTTCATGCATTGGAGAAGGAAATGGCAACCCACTCCAGTGTTCTTGCCTGGAGAATCCCAGGGATGGGGAGCCTGGTGGGCTGCCGTCTATGGGGTCGCACAGAGTTGGACACGACTGAAGCAACTTAGCAGCAGCAGCAGCAGTGTGTATATATGGTAATCCCCAAAACCTAATTTATAGGAGGTACATGTTGATACAGAAGACTGTATAAAGGTCTTGCCAACACACTTCATAGGGCACATGGCTACAGCTGAGCCATCTTCACTTCAGCCCTGCTTGGACCATCTCACCTGCTCAGGTTAGTGTCCATTATGGGAAAGTGACTAAGTGATTTGTGTGTTCTTATATCTACTTATATCACCCTATGTTCCATTCCTAAGGCTGTTTTTGGAGAAAGATGGTAGAGCAAAATGAGACTTCGCCTCATGGAGATGTACTGCTTCTTTAACCCTATATGGAGCTTCACTGCCATTCATAATGTTGATGGTGATTTTAATATAGACTCTAATTTGATGAGACTAATGGACATACTTATCTTTCAATGCTTCTTTCAGTCAGTTCAGTTCAGTCACTCAGTCGTGTCCGACTTTTTGCGACCCCATGAATCGCAGCACGCCAGGCCTCCCTGTCCATCACCAACTCCTGGAGTTCACCCAGACTCACGTCCATTGAGTTGGTGATGCCATCCAGCCATCTCATCCTCTGTCATCCCCTTCTCCTCCTGCCCCCAAGCCCTCCCAGCATCAGAGTCTTTTCCAATGAGTCAACTCTTCGCATGGCCAAAGTACTG
>NW_011494889.1:349971-350895 GCF_000754665.1 Bison bison bison | reverse complement strand
GGACATGACTGAAGAGACTTAGCAGCAGCAGCAGCATCTATTGAGCTATCATAGTAATGAGCTATTTTTTACTGGAGAAGGAAATGGCAACCCACTCCAGTATTCTTGCCTGGAGAATCCCATGGATGGAGGAGCTTGGTGGGTTACCATCCACGGGGTCACAAAAAGTCGGACACGACTGAGTGACTGAAAAACAACAACAACAACAATGTGTAGGTAATACTATGAGTATTTTATATTTGCCACTCATTTTCCTCTCATAGCAATTCTCTGACATGGGGACTCTATCATCCCCAGTTTACAGATGATAAGACTGATGCACAAAGATATTAAATAGCTTGCTTGGGGTAGTGTGCCTAGTGTGTGGAAGAAGTTGGGAAGGAACCTGACTGATTCCAGAGCACATGCATTTAACCCCTGCACCACAGCACCTCCCTGAGTGGTCTTCTGCATTCCTGGGATGCCTGCTATAAAGGAGCAGCTCTCAAAGCTCGATTTTGATTGCAATTCCAGCATTGCTGTCTATGTCCTTCACACATGCAAACCACAGTGTGGGAAAGAAGCAGCAAGAGGCATCATCAGGCCACAGGTAATGCCATCTACCTGTAGTTTTTTAAAAGTTGCAGAGTATGTAGTTTATATTTTAGTGGCTTCTAATGTCCAGGGTAATGCCACAGGTAATGCCATCTCCTTGCAGTTTTTTAAAAGTTGCAGAGTATGTAGTTTGTATTTTAGTGGCTTCATCAGTTGTTCTTTGGAGGAACTGATGCTAAAGCTGAAACTCCAATACTCTGGCCACTTCATGCAAAGAGTTGATTCACTGGAAAAGACTCTGATGCTGGGAAGGATTGGGGGCAGGAGGAGAAGGGGATGGCAGAGGATGAGATGGCTGGATGGCATCACCGACTCGATGGACATGAGTTT
>NW_011494889.1:348970-349871 GCF_000754665.1 Bison bison bison | reverse complement strand
GTCTCTGCTTTTGAATATGCTATCTAGGTTGGTCATAACTTTCCTTCCAAGGAGTAAGTATCTTTTAATGCCTCTTTAGTTCATTGAAAAAGGAGTAAACTTTGAGGGGTCCCAACTTCTGATTCCTATTTGTGCCCCATTCCAGGACCCCCAATTAAAACTAAGTGAGATAGAGTTGTGTTAGATAGAAAAAAAGTCCAGAGTCTTTTGTTCATTGACTTTGGGTCAACTAGAAGTAGATCAATTTGCTAGTTACCTGAGGGCTGAGGGTCACTCATATGCATGCATGGGTTATTTGCATTGACAAGAAGCCAGCTTCAAGAATCTTTGTTCTTGATAGGTAAAATAGAACACCTCAATATTGAATGAATCTTTTTTTTCCCCCTTCATTGTTCAGAAAAATTGTTAGTACATTTTTTTTTTTCTTGAGCAGAGAAAACCAATGAGAGAATGGCCTTCCCACTCATGAGCAAGCGCTCACTTGACTTGCTCCTCTTGAATTCTCTTTGGCCCCAAAATGGGCCAGCAGCTTATAGCTTTATTTTCCAGTGGCAAACTAAGGAGAGGAGGGAGCAGTGAGGTGTAATTTAAAGGATTAGGGCTAATCCAAAATCCTTGAAAACTTTGGGAGTTAGAAATAAGGAGAAGATAAAGAATGGTATGAATGAACATCTATTGTTAACTCATCTATTGAGCTGGAAGAAGGTGATGGCACCCCACTCCAGTACTCTTTTGCCTGGAAAATCCCATGGACGGAGGGGCATGGTAGGCTTCAGTCCATGGGGTCACTAAGAGTCAGATACGACTGAGCGACTTCATTTTCACTTTTCACTTTCGTGCGTTGGAGAAGGAAATGGCAACCCACTCCAGTGTTCTTGCCTGGAGAATCCCAGGGACGGGG
>NW_011494889.1:335942-348870 GCF_000754665.1 Bison bison bison | reverse complement strand
TGATTCACTGGAAAAGACTCTGATGCTGGGAAGGATTGGGGGCAGGAGGAGAAGGGGATGGCAGAGGATGAGATGGCTGGATGGCATCACCGACTCGATGGACATGAGTTTGGGTGAACTCTGGGAGTTGGTGATGGACAGGGAGGCCTGGTGTGCTGCTATTCATGGGGTCGCAAAGAGTCGGACACGATTGAGTGACTGAACTGAACTGAACTGAATGTCCAGGGGGGTCTTCATTTGCACAAGATGAAATTTCTGCAGGATGGTGTGATGTGTGATGACGGTGAACGGACAAGGATTGTGTCACTCTTGTCAGAATGACCTCAGAGTATGATTCAGAGGGAACTCAGAGTCCAGAAGTGCTCTTGGAATAAGAGATGAGTTTGTCTCCTTAGGTTTTATGTCTACAACAAGACAATAAGTGTACTTCATTTTGAGGAGGAAATAAAACCAGAAAACTTCCAGGTTTATAGATTCAAGATATGGATTTTCAAAAATTCACCATAAGCTCTGACATGAGGTTGATAATTTCCTGTTCCCTGTTGCTGATGCCTTTTGCTATAAAAATTCATGCTCGAAAGAGGTATTACTAAATATTGGAGAGAGATATGAAAGAAATAGCTTTAATAAAGATATAATACCTTTAATAAAGAAACTGATACAAAGCTGATACTTTCTACAAGAACTGAATGGATATTTAAAAGGATAGAATTTGACAAGTAAGCATGTATCCTTAACTAGGTTTTAGTAGTGAATATCCTGGTTAAAAATCAAACCCAAAGATTTTTGCAACCATGATGAGTAAAAATTGCAAAACCTACTTTTTAATCATGCAACCTATTTTATGCCTAATTAAAATAGAAAACTCAAGTGTTACTTGAGGGAAGACTGTCCCTTTGTTCTAGAAGGATCAGTTGGAATATGCCATTTGGTTATCAATTTTTAAACAAGTTTTGAGGCAAAGTTCAAAAGTGTCATTAATCTGAACAAAAGAGTGTAAGAAAATAAGTGTCTTATTTGGTTATATAAATTGTGGTATATGGCTGCAACAGAGCTATATATATATATATATATATACATATATATATATATTCATGTTCTAAAAGTTTTTAGAGGAGAGGAAATGCGGAACAGAAATATTTTTGGCTCTGAGTTTCGAGTACTCTGTACTAAAACCTGTGGCATGTTCTGATGGTGTCATAGGTATTTTGGCTTGACAAGTTACTGATAGGAGATAAGGACTGACAAGGAAGATTGCAGAAATGTCTTACTAACACACCCTTCACCACTCAGTGTACGGAAGTTCATCACAGTATCCCTGGTGGAACTTTTTGTCCTAACTGTAGGATTGTTTCATACAGAATGACTAATATTTGGGAAAATGTACTGATGTTGTGATATATTCTGATAAGACTGTTCATCTCGGTCCAGAGAATGAGACCACACTTCTTGGGAGATTTCCTGGAGAGGCCAGGGAAGGGGGTATGTTTATCATCCTGCATCCTGGGTGGAGACAGATATTGGGGCAGGAAATTAATTGTAACTTGAATGATGGAGCTTGCATGGTAAAGTGGACATTTTTCCTGCCTGGGATTGGGGGTCTTATAGGGGGTGTGGACTTTGAGACACAGGTACATTTGGTATCCCTGCAAAAGTGGGATGATCTGCCTCTTCCATTTACTCAATATATATGGAGTGACTACTATGTGCAAGTTATAATACCAGACCACCTGACCTGCCTCTTGAGAAACTTGTATGCAGGTCAGGAAGCAACAGTTAGAACTGGACATGGAACAACAGACTGGTTACAAATAGGAAAAGGAGTACGTCAAGGATGTATATTGTCACCCTGCTTGTTTAACTTATATGCAGAGTACATCATGAGAAACGCTGGGCTGGAAGAAGCACAAGCTGGAATCAAGATTGCCAGGAGAAATATCAATAACCTAAGATATGCAGATGACACCACCCTTATGGCAGAAAGTGAAGAGGAATTCAAAAGCCTCTTGATGAAAGTGAAAGTGGAGAGTGAAAAAGTTGGCTTAAAGCTCAACATTCAGAAAACGAAGATCATGGCATCCGGTCCCATCACTTCATGGGAAATAGATTGGGAAACAGTGTCAGACTTTATTTTTTTGGGCTCCAAAATCACTTCAGATGGTGACTGCAGCCATGAAATTAAAAGATGTTTACTCTTTGGAAGGAAAGTTATGACCAACCTAGATAGCATATTCAAAAGCAGAGACATTACTTTTCCAACAAAGGTTCATCTAGTCAAGGCTATGGTTTTTCCTGTGGTCATGTATGGACGTGAGAGTTGGACTGTGAAGAAGGCTGAGCGTGGAAGAATTGATGCTTTTGAACTGTGGTGTTGGAGAAGACTCTTGAGAGTCCCTTGGACTGCAAGGAGATCCGACCAGTCCATTCTGAAGGAGATCAGCCCTGGGATTTCTTTGGAAGGAATGATGCTAAAGCTGAAACTCCAGTACTTTGGCCACCTCATGTGAAGAGTTGACTCATTGGAAAAGACTCTGATGCTGGGAGGGTTTGGGGGCAGGAGGAGAAGGGGACGACAGAGGATGAGATGGCTGGATGGCATCACTGACTCGATGTAGGTGAGTCTGAGTGAACTCTGGGAGTTGGTGATGGACAGGGAGGCCTGGTGTGCTGCAATTCATGGGGTCGCAAAGAGTCGGACACGACTGAGCAACTGAACTGAACTGAATAGGAATCTAATTGAAAGGACAGATACAGTCTCTGCCCTCACCCATCTTACAGACTACAGGTGGAGACAAGTACTGAACAAACGGTTTTTTAAGCTAATTTTTAAGTTAATTGATTGTGTCTCAAAAACACATAGCAGAAATTTACCATCTTAGCCATTCTGAGTGTGTGATGCAGTAGCATTAAGTACATTCACATTGTTGTGCAGCCACCACCGTCTTCCATTTTAGAAGTTTTTCATCTCCCATACAGATCCTCAGTATCCATTAAACAATAACTCCCCATTCCTCCTCCCCCAGGCCCTGGAAACCACCATTCTACTTTCTGTCTCTATAAATTTGACTATTATGCATATCTTATATAAGAACAATCACCATATTTGTCTTTTTGTGACCGACATTAAAATTCCAATAATGTCCTCCAGGTTCAACTACATTGAAGTGTGTGTCAAAATGTCATTCTTGTTTAAGGCTGAATAATATTCCAATGTATGTTTATGCCACATTTGGTTTATTTGTTCATCTGTCAATGGGTACTGAGTTTGCTTCCCCCTTTTGTTTATTGTGAATAGCTCTGCTATGAACTTGGGTGTATAAGTATCTCTTTAGAATTCTGCTTTCAATCCTTTGAGGTTAATAATTGCTTTTTAAGCATGAGAAATAAGACTATACCTATTAAATATAAATAAAAGGACACTGAGAGTGAATGTAAAAAAAGGCAGTGTCCTCTGTGGAGCAAGAAGCTAGCTCATCACAGTGTGTTCCTGGAGACGATGATACTCAGGACAAGGCAAAGATTAGCTTAGAGTTAACCAGGGGAGAGAGAAGAGTGGAACTTTCTAGGAGGCTGGGGAAGTAAGCCAGAAGCTCAAGACAGCCCAGCTTGTAGCCCTTAAGGAATGCTGTGAGTGGATGGATTGGAGGTCAGTAAAGAGGTTAAGACTTTACAGAATCTGGGCCTGTTGGCTCTGGGGGAAGTAAGATATACTGATAATTGTAAACAGGATTTTGCCATGCTATTTTCATGTCTTTAACCCTAGACATTTAGTAAAACCTTTCTTAAAAAGTGGACTTTGTCTCAGCTTTGCTCTAGAGACCATTAAGGGAAAAACACTTGTTTAATGACTTGAAATGGAGTGACAGAGGAGAGGCCAGCTTCTGTGAGGGCAGAGATGATGATCAAAGGTGTGGCAGTTTCGCCAGGGACTTGAGTGATGAAGGTACAGTGAGGTGGCCTGATAAGGAGGCTGACTCAGAGGCACCCTGGGGACCCTGCAGTACTCAGAATTACCTGTGTAGCCTGGGAAACGTGTGCTGATTTGAATGCACAGGATGATGAAGCTGGGTAAGTTAGTATACTGGCATATGACACCCCTTTCTAAGTTTATTCATATATTTTATGTTGAGACCAACTATTTGTGTGGTTAACTGAATGTGGAATAGTTCACACTCAGGAATGTATATCAGTCAGTCAGTTCTGTTGCTCAGTCATGTCTGACTCTTTGTGACCTCATGGACTGCAGCACACCAGGCTTCCCTGACCATCACCAACTCCCAGAGCCTACTCAAACTCACGTCCATCGAGTTGGTGATGCCATACAACCATCTCATCCTCTGTAATCCCCTTCTCCTCCCGCCTTCAATCTTTCCAAGAATCAGGGTCTTTTCCAGTGAGTTGGTTCTTTGCATCAGGTGGCCAAAGTACTGGAGTTTCAGCTTCAGCATCAGTCCTTCCAATGAATATTCAGGACTGATTTCCTTTAGGATGGACTGGTTAGATCTCCTTGCAGTCCAAGGGACTCTCAAGAGTCTTCTACAACACCACAGTTCAAAAGCATCAATTCTTCAGTGCTCAGTTTTCTTTATAGTTCAACTCTCACATCCAGACATGACTACTGGAAAAGCCATAGCTTTGACTATATTCACAATAAAGTCCAAGTATTCTAAGTAGAGGAGGTATTCTCTTGGTCTTTGAGCCCAGCCAGTAGACTTTTAATACTGTTCATGGGGTTCTCAAGGCGAGAATACTGAAGTGGTTTGCCATTCCCTTCTCCAGTGGACCACATTTTGTCAGAACACTCCACCATGACCCGTCCATCTTTGGTGGGCCTACACGGCATAGCTCATGGTTTCACTGAATTAGACAAGGCTGTGGTCCATGTGATCAGTTTGATTGGTTTTCTGTGATTGTGGTTTACATTCTGTCCACCCTCTGATGGATAAGAATAAGAGGTTTATGGAAGCTTCCTGATGGGAGAGACTGACTGAGGGGGAAACTGGGTCTTGTTCTGATGGGTGGGGCCATGCTCAGTAAATCTTTCATTCAGTTTTCTGTTGATGGGTCGGGCTGTGTTCCCTCCCTGTTGTTTGACCTGAGGCCAAACTATGGTGGAGGTAATGAAGATAATGGCAACCTCCTTCAAAAGATCCCGTGCATGCACTGCTGCACTCAGTGCCCCCAACCTTGCAGCAGGCCACCACTGACCCACAACTCTGACAGAGACTCCTGGACACTCACGGGCAAGTCTAGGTCAGTCTTTTGTGGTGTCACTGCTTCTTTCTCTTAGGTCCTTGTTTGCACAAGGTTTTGTTTGTGCCCTCCAAGAGTCTGTTTCCCCAGTCCTGTGTAAGTTCTGGTGGCTCTATGGTGGGGTTAATGGTAACCTCCTTCAAGAAGGCTTATGCCATACCCAGGTCTGCTGCACCCAGAGCCCCTACCCCTGCGGCAGGCCACTGCTGACCCGTAACTCCACAGGAGACGCTCAAACACTCAAAGGCAGGTCTGGCTCAGTCTCTGTGGAGTCTCCTGGTGTGCACAAGGTTTTGTTTGAGCCCTCCAAGTGTCTCTGGTGGGTATGGGGTTTGATTCTAAACGTGATTTCACCCCTCCTACTGTCTTGCTGAGTCTTCTCCTTTGCCCGGACAGAGGGTACATTTTTTTTTTTGGTGGGATCCAACATTCTCCTGATGATGGTTTTTCAGCAGCGAGTTGTAATTTTGGAGTTCTTGCAGGAGAAGATGAGCTCACATCCTTCTACTCTGTTATCTTAAATGTCCGTCTAGTCAAATCTATGGTTTTACCAGTAGTCATGTATAGATATGAGAGTTGGACTACAAAGAAAGCTGAGCACTGAAGAATTGATGCTTTTGAACTATTGTGTTGGAGAAGACCCTTGAGAGTCCCTTGGACTGCAAGGAGATCCAATACTGTCTTGGTAACAAAGCATGGTGTCCCACCGGGCCATGGCCACCATGAAGCAAAGAGTCAAATTCAGGGACTGGTTGCAGAAATCAACTCCTCTCAGGAGATGCTATGTCTGTTTCCTTTCAGTTTCAGGTCTGGCTCATTACTAATGGCCCTGATTTATACACACTGCAAACATTCCAAGTATTGTGCAAACAGGATAAAAAAAAAATGAATTCTTATCATCTGTACTAGTAGGAAATTGCAGCTCCTGGCATTCGCTGGATAGCATGAATATTTTCTTTTAAAGTTCAGATTTTTTCCTTTGATTAGAAGCAGGAAATCTTAGCTGAGCCCAGAATGCCTGTGGTGTGTAAGTATGGCTCTTTGAGTAGTTTTGATGTGTGAAAGATTATAAACAAAGAAAGGAAGTGAATGTTTCTAGAATATCTCTAGAATCACAAAGGCCAATTAAATAGCATCTCAAATTACTGATGGGAAAGCCTGTATCATCTTTAAGTCTAAGACAGAAGAATCAAATATAGTGGTGAATTTATATAACTGTCACACTTGTGCAGATATGTACATTCATGGAGCTGACAAGCTTGAATCTTTGCCATCAGCTGTGTGTATGCTTGTATTGTGTGTGTTTGTGTGCTCTGTCTTTCAGTCATATTTGACTCTTTGCAACCCCATGGACTGCTGGACTCCTCTGTCCATGGGGTTTTCCAAGCAAGAATACTAGAGTGGGTTGCCATTTCCTCCTCCTGGGGATCTTCCCGACCCAGGGATGGAACTTGAGTCTTTTTTGTCTCCTCTGTTGGCAAGAGGATTCTTTACCTCTGCCACCTGGGAAGCCCTTGCTTGTATTACAAATATGCACCATGCACACACAGTATGTGTTTTTAATTAATTAACTGCTGGAGTAAGATAGTTATATTAAAACTCTGGCAAGCTGAAAGCAGTAGCACTTTGGATCTGTGTACTTGCCTAGGGGAAGGAGCTTACAGCTAATATTTATACATTGAAATAATCAGACACTCTTTGTCTGAATAGAGGACTTTATGGTAGACTTATTTTAAAAGGGCAGGGGGTGGGGTGCGTGGGGAACCAGCATGGAAACTGTTTTAAAAGTATCTATTTGCAGGTAATTATTTTTTAAAAAAACTTATGCCTGGTATAATTCCTATATACTGTTTATCAGACCATATACCCTATGGAAATGTAACTCTCTCCTGGGCTGGTGAAATATATTCTATTAGTAATTTTGATACAGTTGTGTAAAATATTTCTGCATACTACAAATGATTTGAATGCGTATAGGACAGGGAAAGGGGAAGTTTTCTTTTTCTGGTTGACACACTGTTGGGGACTGTGGAGTGGAGAGAAAAGGAGTAAATTATAATACTGATGAATTGTAGACCAGTCATGTCATATCAAAAGAGTGAAACATCTCATTATTCAGCAGTATTGAGTTATGAACTGTTTCCATATAGCAATCTTCCATATCATTGAAGGCTGCCTCTGTTAATGCTAAAACATTCTCTTTCTTACCCTTTCTGGCATAATTTCCATAGTGCATGGAACATCTCCTTGTCTTTTTAAATGTTAGTAGATGTCTGTGACATTTAAAGTACATGCTCATTTGAGTAAATGTCAGCTGCTATCCTTTTTCTCCGGGGGGTGCCTGTACCCTAGCAGCAGTTGAAGGAGTGTGGACCCAGGCTGCCATGTTTGTCAGAGGGGTGTTGTCCCCTCCAGTCACAAATGATGGAATTAGGGATGTGCTCCTGACTCAGTCTAGTCCATTGGGAGAACTTCATTGTGAGAATTTATATTTAGGACAGAGGACACTGAAACAGATAGGCAAGCAGAGGTGGGCTGGAATCCTACCAAGGTTAGACATGCCATCTGCAAGCTGAAGAAATGGGTGAATAAAGAGAGAAGAGCAGGTATGAAGGCAGGAGCCTGGGTCCAAACTAAAAGGCTGCCTCCAACCAGGGTGGCAGGGTCATACCACAGAGCAGGACAACTTCTGCATGAAGGCTGTCCACAGATCTTTTCCCCCCACCCCCTACCATCTAAGAGAATTGAAATAACCTGAAACCCCCGGATACCTAGTTCATCTACTGCTTTTCTTCCCTAAACTCCATATGCCATTTCTGACTTACAATCCACGTGCTCCCTAAGTTGATTTTTACATGTGCTATTCCCTTTTCTCTTATCTTCGTTCATGTGTGTAATTCTGTTGATGCTTCAAAAACCATATCAAAGAACATTTTCTTCAGAAAGATTTCCTTGGATCATTGAGCCAAGGGAACCTCATAGCAGCCCATGTTTCTGCCAATGGCTGTCTGGTTTCCAAGCTACCTACACATGTCCTTTCTCTCTGGTAATTGACTATATAGGGGCAGATTTCTTTCTGATTCTCCACTGGATCTCTAAAGTACTTTACACAGAACACAGTACATAGCTGTGTATTAGTACACAGTACATTAGGTGTTCATTGCATTTGTGTAAATAAATGACAAAACAAAGCTCTAATCAGCCACAGTGTTTCAGGATTAACATTTTTGGCTTATACTAAATTTCACCAGAATTTATATAAGATCATGTTCTCAGACAAGCTTCTTTTCTCCACAGCCACCCGTGTTTAAGGGGCTTCCCTGGTGGCTCAGACAGTAAAGAATACGCCTGCAATGCAGGAGACCCAGGTTGGATTCCTGGGTTGGGAAGATCCCCTAGACCAAGGGAATGGAACCCACTCGGTAATCTTGCCTGGAGAATCCCATGGACAGACAGCCTGGTGGGCTACAGTCCATGGGATCACAGAGTGCGACACTACTGAGCGACCGACACTTTCACTTTCATCCATCTTTAAAATAAAATCTGTGTGGTTGGCCAACACAATGGGTAAGCATTGTCCTTTTAATTTTAGGTGGGAAGGACACTTATTATTTCATTGATAGAGTTATGGTTTGTGATGATGAAAAGATTTTAGAAACGGATATGCTAGTGGCTGTGCAACATTGTGAGTAAACAATACTATTACGCTGCACACTTAAAATGGTAAAAACAAAAAAGAAAATTTGAAAGAATCTTAACATTGTCTGATTTTTGAGCTGGAGCTATTTTCCTGTTCCCAGAGTAATCAAACAAGTTACAGAGCTGCCCAGCACACATGCTTAAGAAACTCTTGGTTCTGGGACGGGACTGGAGGGGGATCATGGCAATTATGCAGATCTGTGTGTGATGACTTAGCTGGTATTTTCCATTGATCACTCAGGGCTCTGTTGATGAAAGCAATCCGACCAAGCACCTTTGAAGCAGCAGCATTGCAGAGAGGGTGTGAAGACAGAAGAACTTTGATTCATTTCCCCTCTTAATTGATTTTAAAAGCAGGAAAGGAGGAAGCAGGGGAGAGGGAGGGGGTAAGTCCCCAAGCTGCCGAGCTACAGACGTCCTCGCTCTTCAAGTGCGTTCAGCGGCAGGTCAAGTGTGTAGTGAATGCGTAAGCAAAAATATTTAATATGCGCGATACAGTTATGTGGTGTTGGTTCACCGATTTCCTCACGTTACTCTGCACATCTCTCTCAAAGGAGCCATCCCAGTGAAATGAGATTTTAATAAAAGGAATCCGTATGGTATATGGTTGAACATTCAGGACACTGTCTGCCTTTCCCAGTGATGCTGGGCAGAGAACACAGTCCTATTCGAAAATACGATGTTTAGACACAAATGTAATTTGCCAGAACAAAATCATTTATGCCCAGGATCAATTGAACACATGCATTTTATTAAACTGTCCTTTTGATGGACTTTTTAAATTTTTTTTTATTTTTAGAGCAAGCTTGTTCATCCACTTGAGTTTTTGTTTTTGTTTTTTTTTCCTCCCAAATGTTGCCTGGGAGTTTTGTGTAATTACCTTGTATTCCAAAGGCAAGTTGTTTTTGAAAATTCAGCAGTCGATCATTGCGCTGGGTGCAGGATAGCTTACTACAGCCTCCTCCCTGAGGCTCGCCAATCCCCAGGGACGCAGGAGCAGGCTCTCAGGTTTGACATATCAGCTGCTACTGAAACCATTCTTCTTTGTTTGACATCAGAGTGGATTTTCAGAGCAAAGTGGGCATCAGGGTGACTTCTGATTGATTTCTATTCTCCTTCTTTTCTGACTACAGGCCACGGTATGAAATTCATTGACTGTGAAGGTGTAACTGTTGCTAAGTCTCCTTCTTAGAGTAACACAGGAGAGTGTATGTTGACCTTTTGCTAGGTCAGCAGTCCCTGAAGACATTAGTTGAAGGAATGTTGACACCCGGGTTTTGGAGAGAAGTACAAAGAAGTTGGATATCTCCATATTCAGCAAAAGTGGGTGTCTATCTAGCCTTCCAGCAGCATCATCCAGTGATGGAAATGTTCTGAGGTATCATTTCCCACACTCCAGTCCTCCCTACCTCCCTATCCCCAAACAAGTTAAGGGAGTCTGTGTGCAAAAGAGAGAGAGAGAGAGAGAGAGAGAGCGAGAGAGAGAGAGAGAGAGAGAGAGAGAGAGAGAGAGACACACACACAGGTACAAAGGATAGAGTGGGAAAGATTGAAGAAAGAAGAGACTGATGTTTTTTGTGTGTGAGTTCTGAAATAATGAGGTTAGGACATAGTAAGTTTCTAGAAGTCCTAGGAAATGTGGACTAGTGCAAAGAGGAAAGAGCACAAAATCTCAGGCCTGGAGAACTGAAGTTTAGCCTTTCCATCTCCAATCCATTGCATCAGGGTTCTCCTTCACCCCCTCCCTGTCTCTGTTTTCATACCTGTCCCTGGGGATAACTGGAGCCTGTGTCATTTGTCATTTATGGCCATGCTGGGGAGAGTTGGGAAGAGCTGGTCTGGGGAGAAGGAATAACCTCAGAGGGATCTGAGCCAGGAGAAGCTGGGGAAGTCAGAAAGGGAACACAAGTGATGCAGAGAGTGGTGTTAGAGACACAGGTGCAGAGAGGAGCCAAGGTGGACGCTGACGTGGAAGCAAACAGGAGCCCAGAGCGATGCCAAGTGGTGAAGAACATGGCTCATCTGGCCTAGTAGATTCCAGAATAGAATCACAGGTCCTTCTCTGGTTTATCAGTTCTTTTGGACAATCTTGTACTGGAAACACTCCTTCACAAGGCCCTGAGGCCTGGCAAGATCTAGGGTCTGATGGAAGATGGAGCGGAGCCACCCCATTGACATTCTAGGGACAGTGGAGAGCTCCCCACTCAAAATCCAGAATGGAGCTGATGGGGGAGATCAATAGGGCATCTGAGCACAAGTCCCAAGAAATCTCACTGAGCGCACCTGAGTGGGATTCCATGTAATGGATTCAGGAGTAGGCGTTTGCTCTCAGAAGTGGGTGAGGGTGATGGTGACCAAGACGAGGCAAGTGGTGTTTGGAGGGTGGTGGGAATCGAGGTGATTTAGTAAAGCTGGGTGTTAGAAAACAAGCAGGGGGCAGAGGTGAAGCCCTATAAATGGAGCCCCAGAGGAGTTAGAAGGTGTGATGTGGGGAATGACAGCGGGTGAGTCTATTCTAATATTTTAGTTTCTGATTTTGTTTGTTGTGTAGATCTCTTCTTTAGAATGTAAGCACCAGGCAGGCAAGGGTTTTTGTGCTGTTAGTAGCTGTACCTCACTCCCTAGCATAATGCCTGACATTTACAAATTCTTCTGTGAATATTTTTTGAGTAACTGACTTCAGAAAACCTGGAGGGTGTGTGTATTGTGCGGGTGGTGGGGGGAGTGTTGGTTGGGGAGTGGTCTGCATTTGTATGAAGAACTGTGGTTCCCTCTGAGGAGTGGTCCTTCCATGGCTGGCAAGCCAGATTGAGTCAGACACCCAGTCTTTTTTGCTGTAGGTTTTGCCCTTCACTTAGCTGATTTCTTCAGTCACTTTAAGAGTTGATACATGGTCACTATGGCTTTTGAATCAGTAGCTGCTGAATAAAAGTAGCCTATATTCAGATAAACGTACAAAGGAGAAATCTGAGGTAGCAACAGGATTTCCATTCTAGTTTGCTTCCAGTTTTCTATCTGCGAATAATGTGATAGCTTAATGTCAATAACCAGGAGAAAGAAGGGAGAGACAGACTACAGCTCGGTAAATTTCCAAACTGGGTCATCTTCAGCCCCTTAGACCATGAGAAGAAGGTCACATACTCAGTCCAGGTGTGTGTTCATCTCTCCTAAGAGAACTCCTGTTGGTGAAAAGTGAGGAGTGCTCCAGTGTCATAGGGCTGTTGCACTGTGGGCACGGCTCTGAACTAATAAACCTAGGTTCCAAAACTTTTAAAACTAAAAAAATCTCAGAGGACACTTGAGAAGAAGGTGGTGGCAGGAGCCCTAGACCTAGGCACTGTCCTGACTCTTTGTCTAATTTGCTACTGGTCCTGGGGGATATCACCCAACCTCTCCAGGCCTCCATTTTCTTATCTTTAGGATGGAAATCTCTCTCTTATCTTTAGCAAATTTCCCTCACAGCCTTGTTGTGAGGCTCTGGGGAGGAAATTCTGGAGGCCTTGTAAGACTGTAAAGGATCATCAAGACATGGAAGCAACATAAATGTCCATTGACAGAAGAGTGGATAAAGAAAATGTGGCACATATACACAATAAAACAGTACTCAGCCATTAAAAGAGTAAAATAATGGAGCAGCATGGATGGACCTAGAGATTATCATACTCAGTGAAGTAAGCCAGACAAAGACAAATATCATATGATACTGCTTATATGGGGAAACCAAAAAAATGATACAAATGAACTTGTATACAAAAGAGAAATAGACCTGTTAGGTAGGTAGAATAGGGAAAAGGAGTCCAAAATGGCGGTAGCTAAAAGACAAGGAAGGTCTGAGGACCAGAGTGAAGACTTCAGGCAGAACAAACAGAACGAACAGCACTCCTGGCTAAGCCCAATTTGCATAGGGCAGGCCCAGGTGGAGGAAAAAACATATAAAAGGAGGAGCCAAAGCGCTTTCTCTCGGACTCTCTCTCCC
>NW_011494889.1:330758-335790 GCF_000754665.1 Bison bison bison | reverse complement strand
GGCTTTAATGTCCGTCGCTCCAAATCTTTGTTGTGACGAGACAAAGAACTGAGGAACATACACTCGCATGACATCTATGGTGCCGTGACTCGGATATAACCTGGCTGAAACAACCTCTGCGTGGAAGAGGCCAAGCACAGCAGGGGCCCAACTCAGCGAAGCTCCCGTGCTAGAAGCGGAAGGCTGCCGGGAGCTGGCATATTGCATATTGAGTGCATATTGCATATTGCATATTGAGTGCAGCACCTTCACAGCATAATCTTTCAGGATCTGGAATAGCTCAACTGGAAGTCTAGCACTGCCAGGAGCCAGCGTGAGGAACTCCGCCCGTGGCAAAGGTCATGAGGAAGGAGGCTCGGCATACGCAAAGGCAGGATGGAGCCTCAGGAGTCCCCCTGGAAATTCTCGAGCATCTACCCCCCAAACCAGAGTCTGCCTACTTTCTGCTTTGTGCTTTCACCTACACCTCTGACTTTACGGGGGGCTGTACCCCACTATCTCTCTGTGAAAAAAGAGTTAGCTTACAGCTCCAGTTAGTAATTCCTGGGTGTGACAGTGTTTCAACCTACAAACTCCTCTGGAAATCCTCTAGCCTGCCTGAATAGATTTTTCCGGCCACATGTGATTGTTCAGAGCCTCCCAACTGTGAGAGGCAGGAGATGTTCTAAACTGTGTAAACACAGATTCCTTTGAGTAGTTAAAAGATTGATTAGAAATTGTATTGGTGAAGGGTTTTTCACTTATTGGGCCAATGTTTGCTGCTAAGTCTCCATACCCCTTACCTACTGTGTCCTTGGCAGTGTATTGATTGATAAAATGGATGTATAGAAATGTAAGTAGTAGCCTCAATGTTTGTAACCTTGGACCCTTGAGTTAATTCTTTTCTGGATTGAGCCCGCCTCACCTTTGCCCTATAGGAATGCAACTCTATCCAATGCTTTTTGGAGGCTGGCGCCTGACTTTAGAATAATCACCTTTAGAGAAAAATAAGTTTCTTAAAATGTTAACAGGCCTCCGGGCCAGAAGATGATGTAAATCACCTAAACTTTTGCATATGATAAGTTTGCAGGAAGAAAGCCTGGCTTACTGCATGACTCTACCCCTTCCCCCATTATCCTCTATGCATAACTTAAGGTATAAAAACTACTTTGGAAAATAAAGTGCGGGCCTTGTTCACCAAAACTTGGTCTCCCCATGTCGCTCTCTCTCTCACTCTGGCTGAGTCTCCATCTGGAGCGTGGAATCCACCATACTTACTAATTATGCCTGGGCTTCTAAGATCCGACCGGGGAGGCCTCAGTGTCTCCTCTCCTTCAGGAGAACGGGACGCCTGCGGCCTACATAAGTGGTGCAAACTTCTTGTCTTGAAGTTTTATTGGTCTCCCGCGTAAACCAAGCTACTCAGCCTCTTTTCTCCACTGAATTTCCTCACTGAGCTATCCTCATTCTATTACTCTTTATATCTTTGATACATATTTAAATAAATAGGTCGCCTACGCTGTCTCTCCTTCGAATACCCTGGATCAGCCGGGACTGGACCCCAGCAGAAGGCGAAGAAACCCAGCACAGGGGAAGGCCCATCGTGCTGGAAACCGGGACAGCAAAAAACGAACTCAGCAGAAAGCTCACGTGGCCCAGTCTCAGATTCCAGAAGACCTCCGGTTAAGGTAAGAGGTCCTCGCTCCTATGGCTGGAGGGACCTTTACAATCTCTCGTTTCTTGTTTCCTCGAACCTCCCACAAACAGGCGGGCGGCAGGGGCACAACGGAGGGACTCTGGAGAGGCTACTCCTCAGCATGTCCCAAGGGTGCTATCTGCTGAGCCCCAGTAGCTGTTAACCAAGCCGGTGGGGGTTCTTCTGTCCTTTTTCTTCTCTGTGCCAAGGATCAGACCAATGAAACTGTGAGCACCAGTCAGATATTTAGCAAATCTTCCAGTGGGCTATGAAGGGGATTCCTTGGCACATTTTCCCCACTGCTTTTTCCTCCTGTCCTTCAGCTCTCTCCTGGGACTCAAGCCCAGCCAAAACTAATGAAACTCAGGCTCTGATGTCTCATTGCAAAAATTCATTGAGAGACAAAGCAATAAGAGGTGGATTTGCTAGGATCCAGAGAGAAGCCACCCTTCAAGGTGTGAACCATTGCCATGGTATTAGGCCTGGCTAGGTTTTGTGAGGGGATGGAATTCATATGCTAATGAGTGAAAGGATCATCCCAGCCATTGGGGAACCACCCACTCCTCCCTCTTTTGACCTTGTGCCTTGGACCTGTCCTGCCACCTCTGAGTGTGTCTGTTGGCTTATAGATTGGGGATTAAGGTTTACTTGAATTTGACTTGTCATCTTGGACCCAATTGATTTTAATTGTTTTACATTATACCCTTGTGCTATGTCATTCTTTCAAAGGTTGTGCTCTGCCCCCTTCCCTCCTGTTTCATGCTCTTTTCCTAAGCCCCATCCAGACCCACAAGGTTGCCTCTACAATCTTCTGAAGAGACAACCAGAAAATAGCTGGCCTTGGGAGGGATATACTCTGTAATATCCAACCTCCTAATCCTGCCCAATACTGGTCACACTGGAGATCTTGGGGACGCCCAAACTCCAGTCGGGGGGATCCCAGAAGGTCATCACGCCTTGACCTGCCTAGGGATCGGTCTTCGAAAGGTTGTCACGCCTCAACCTGCTCGGGGATCCTCTAGTCCCAGGGGTCCCAGGAGGTCGTCACGCCTCGACCTGCCTGGGGATTCGATCTCTAGGAGGCTGTCACGCCTCAGCCTGCCTGGGGATCTGCACCCTGACCCGGGGATGCCTGGCTCTCAGGTTGCAACAGTTCTGGGTAGGATAAGCTTCAGAAAGACTCACCCCTAAGGAAGTCCACCCATGGAAACATAAAGAAGCCTATTACTCGTGGGACTGTGCCCAGTCTCAGCAATAACTCAAGAGCCCAATGAGAACCCCATTGCCTTTCTGGAAAGGCTAAAAGAAGTACTCCAAAAGTTTACCAACCTGGACTTAGACTCTTACGAGGGATGAGTGATTTTAAAGGACAAATTCCTGTCCCAATGTGCATCAGATATCAGAATTAAGTTACAGCAGCTACAACAGCAGGACCCTGCTGCCTCTTTAGATGAGATGGTCCAGACAGCCACCAATACCTTTTATAACAGGGAACAGGAGAAGGAGGCCAAGGCCCAGGAGAAGGAGAGAAAGAAAGAGACAAGGCATGCCCAGATGCTGGCCGCCCTCCAGAGAAGCCATATGGCAAACCCCGAGTCCTTGAGGGACAAGGCACGAGACAGATGCCTGATCTGTAGACAGGTGGGGCATTGGGCCAAAAAGTGTCCAAACCATGACAAGTCTCCTAGGACGGCTTGCCTCAAATGCCATCAACTGGGACATTGGGCGGCACTCTACCCTGGGGACCCAAGAGCCTCAAGGTCAAGTGCCAAGCCTACCCTCACGATGGTTCAAGAGGACTGAAGTGGCCTGCTCCAGCCAGCCCTCCTGTCACAGACAACCATCACGGGGCTGGAGCCAAGGGTACAACTGGATGTGGCAGGTAGGTCTGAGAATTTCTTGGTTGACACAGGGGCTACCTACTCTGTCTTGATCTCCTATTCTGGAGACTTCTCCTCCCAAACCTGTACCATTTTGGGTGCTACAGGAAAAGCAACTACTAAAAGATTCACCCGAGCACTTCTTTGTTGCTGGGATGGACAAGTATTTTCCCACCAGTTTCTGGTGGTCCCTGAGTGTCCTATCCCCTTATTGGGAAGAGATATACTCACTAAACTGGGGACCACCCTTGTGATGGGAAGTTTTTCAGCCCCTAGAGCTCTACAGCTCCTGGTTACTACTGAAGAAGCCATTACACCTTCAATAGAGAGGAACCAAAAACTATGGGAAGACAAAATTAACCCCCAGGTGTGGGATCAGGGGATTCCTGGATGAGCCCACCAAGCTGAACCAGTCATCATTGTCCTCTGAGATCCCACTAGGTTTCCTAACTGGAAACAATATCCTCTCAAAAGAGAGGCTTGGGAAGGACTACAGCCTTTAATAAATAAATTCCTTGCTTGTGGGCTATTGGTCTCCACCAGTTCACCATGTAACACCCCAATACTCTCAGTAAAGAAAAAAGACGGAACCTGGCGAATGGTTCAAGATCTCCGGATTATAAATAAAGCTGTAGTCCCCCTCCATCCCACAGTACCCAATCCCTATGTAATCTTGAGAGAAATCCCACCCAGTGCCAAATGGTTTACAGTCTTGGATCTCAAAGATGCATTTTTTTGCATACCACTGGCTAAAGAATCCCAATACCTTTTTGCCTTTGAGTGGGAGGCCCCAGGAGAAAAACACCAACAGATGACTTGGACAGTATTACCTCAGGGGTTCAGAGATAGCCCCCACCTGTTTGGACAGGCCCTTGGCTAGGATCTCCTAGATCTGGACCTGGGACCTAATGGGAAAATATTACAATATGTAGATGACCTACTAATCTGCTCTCCAAATGAGAAAAGTGCCCAAGAACATGCAATTCAGGTTCTAAACTTCTTGGCAGAAAGGGGATATAAAGTCTCCCGTGCTAAGGCACAGATGGTCGAGACAAAGGTCACTTACCTGGGAGTTCAGATTACACACGGGTCCAGGAGGCTGTCCTCTGATCGGGTACAAAGAATCCTCCAGTTGCCCTCCCCCATGACTCGAAAACAGTTGCGAGCTTTCCTGGGGCTAACTGGTTATTGTAGAATCTGGATACCCAATTATGGTCTAATTGCCCAGCCTTTATATGAAAGCTTAAAGGGACGAGATGATTCAATCCCACTGATGTGGGGAACTCCTCAAAAGAAGGCAGAGGCTACACTAAAACAGGCCTTAACTCAGGCACCTGCCTTGAGGTTGCCAGACTCAGAAAAAGCATTCCAACTTTATGTCCATGAAAGAGAGGGAATAGCCTTGGGAGTGTTAACTCAAAGGTTGGGATCTGAGCCCCAGCCTGTAGCTTACTTATCCAAGAGGCTCGATCCAACT
>NW_011494889.1:327828-329322 GCF_000754665.1 Bison bison bison | reverse complement strand
AAAAACTGCTCCATGAAATCATTCCAAGATTTGGTCTGCCCAGGTCATTACAAAGTGACAATGGGACATCATTTACTTCTAAGGTCACCCAAGGAGCCTCGAAAGCATTGGGCATTACTTATTATCTCCATTGTGCCTGGAGGCCTCAATCTTCAGGAAAAGTAGAAAGAGCCAATCAATTCTTAAAATCAGCGATAAAAAAAGATAACCCAGGTGACCTCCCTGGGATGGAAGGAGGCTTTACCAATAGCTCTCCTCTGCACCTGCATTGCCCCTAAGGAACAGGTTGGTCTTAGTCTTTATGAGATGCTATATGGGAGACCTTTTGTTTATGTCAATGACCTTTTCCTAGATCCAGAGGTTCAGACCCTCTAGTCTTATACCATAGCCACTAGGCAATTCCAACAGGATATATGCTTGTGGGGTATGAACCAGGACCCAAAAGATTCCAAGGAGTCACCACTATATGCTCCAGGAACTCAAATCCTAATTAAAGTCTGGAAAAATGGGTCCCCAAAGGCTCAACTCCAGCCCACATGGAAGGGCCCCTACCCTGTAATACTTTCTACCCCCACAGCAGTCAAGGTACCAGGACATGACTCCTGGATTCACTACTCACCAGTCAAGCCATGGAAGAAAACAGAAGAGGACACTCAATACACCTGTGAGCCCCTGGGAGATCTCAGATACCTATTCAGAACTACCAATGAGTGTTATTCTAATGAACACCCCCAAAATCTGGTTTCTGGGGATAAGATTCCTCAGGATAGCTCTAAGGAGCCAACACAGCTTGACAGAGACTGTACTCCAAAACAGACTGGAGATAGATCTTCTGATCCCTGAACAAGGAGGGACTTGAGCCATCCTGGCCATGTGAATTTAAAATTGACCAATGTCCCTACTAGTCCTTGTTATGCTATATTGATGATGCCTGTGATTATTCCATGTACTGTCAATTGTATAACCTGTTTTGTCTCTGCCCAGGTCAACCAGCTACAACATGCAGTGCCAGTTCAACAAAGATATAAAACTACAGCTGACCACGGAAAATATCACACACCCTTGGACACCGCTATAAGGACTCTGAGGATTGAGACTAGCAAGAGGGGGAGGCCCAATACCCCTCACCGCCCCAGTTCAGCAGGAAGTAGCCAGAAAGACCTCGACACCTGTATTCCCAAAGAATTGGGCCTCCCATCTCTTGAGGGGGGAATGTTAGGTAGGTAGAATAGGGAAAAGGAGTCCAAAATGGCGGTGGCTAAAAGACAAGGAAAGTCTGAGGACCAGAGTGAAGACTTCACGCAGAACAAACAGAACAAACAGCACTCCTGGCTAAGCCCAATTTGCATAGGGCAGGCCCAGGTGGAGGAAAAAACATATAAAAGGAGGAGCCAAAGCGCTTTCTCTCGGACTCTCTCTCCTGCGTGCGTGCGCTCTTTTCTCTCTCTCTCTCTCTTCTTCTCTCTCTCTCTCTCTCTCTCTCTCTCTCTCTCT
>NW_011494889.1:327290-327728 GCF_000754665.1 Bison bison bison | reverse complement strand
CTCCCCATACCATCCCTCTGTGTCATCCCAGTGCACCAGCCCTGAGCACCCTGTCTTATGTATCGAACCTAGACTGGCGATCTATTTCACACATGATAATATACATGTTTCAATGTCATTCTCTCAAATCAAACTACCCTCGCCTTTTCCCAGGGTCCAAAAGACTATTCTATACATCTGTGTCTCTTTTGCTGTCTTGCATACAGGGTTGTCGTTACCATCTTTCTAAATTCCATATATATGCGTTAGTATACCGTATTGGTGTTTTTCTTTCTGGCTTACTTCAGTCTGTATAATAGGCTCCAGTTTCACCCACCTCATTAGAATTGATTCAAATGTATCCTTTTTTATGGCTTAGTAATACTCCATTGTGTATGTGTACCACTGCTTTCTTATCCATTCGTCTGCTGATGGACATCTAGGTTGCTTCCATGTCCT
>NW_011494889.1:323617-323832 GCF_000754665.1 Bison bison bison | reverse complement strand
GCTTTCTTCACAGTCCAACTCTCAAATCCATACATGACCATTGGAAAAACCATAGCCTTGACTAGATGGACCTTTGTTGGCAAAGTAATGTCTCTGCTTTTGAATATGCTATCTAGGTTGGTCATAACTTTTCTTCCAAGGAGGAGGCATCTTTTAATTTCATGGCTGCAGTCACCATCTGCAGTAATTTTGGAGCCCAAAAAAATAAAGTCTGA
>NW_011494889.1:322316-323517 GCF_000754665.1 Bison bison bison | reverse complement strand
TGCATTTATTTCTGCCCTAAATTTTAAGATTTCTTTCCTTCTACTAACCCTGGGGTTCTTCATTTCTTCCTTTTCTTGTTGCTTTAAGTGTGGAGTTAGGTTATTTATTTGACTTTTTTCTTGTTTCTCGAGGTATGCCTGTATTGCTATGAACCGTCTCCTTAGCACTGCTTTTACAGTGTCCCATAGGTTTTGGATTGTTGTGCTTTCATTTTCTTTCATTTCTACACATATTTTGATTTTTTTAAAATTTCTTCTGTGATTTGTTGTTTATTCAGCAGCATGTTGTTCAGCCTCCATATGTTGGAATTTTTAATAGTTTTTCTCCCATAATTGAGATCTAATCTTACTGCATTGTGGTCAGAAAAGATGCTTGGAATGATTTCAATTTTTTTTTTTTTAATTTAACAAGACTAGGTTTATGGCCCAGGATGAGATTTATCCTGCAACAGGTTCCATGTGCACTTGAGAAAAAGGTGAAATTCATTGTGTTGGGGTGAAATGTCCTATAGATATCAATTTGGTCTAACTGTTTTATTGTAGTATTTAAAGTCTGTGTTTCCTTGTTAATTTTCTGTTTAGTTGATCTATCCATAGGTGTGAGTGGGGTATTAAAATTTCCCACTATTATTGAGTTATTGTTAATTTCCCCTTTCATACTTGTTAGCATTTGCCTTACATATTGTGGTGCTCCTATGTTGGGTGCATATATATTTATAATTGTTATATCTTCTTCTTGGATTGATCCTTTGATCATTATGTAGTGCCCTTCTTTGTCTCTTTTCCCAGCCTTTATTTTAAAGTCTATTTTGTCTGATATGAGTATTGCTACTCCTGCTTTCTTTTGGTCTCTATTTGGGTGAAATACTTTTTTCCAGCCCTTCACTTTCAGTCTGTATATGTCCCCTGTTTTGAGGTGGGTCTCTTGTAGACAGCATATTTAGGGGCCTTGTTTTTGTATGCATTCAGCCAGGCTTTGTCTTTTGGTTGGGGTATTCAACCCATTTATATTTAAGGTAATTATTGATAAGTATGATCTCATTTCCATTTACTTTATTGTTTTGGGTTCAAGTTTATACACCCTTTCTCTGTTTCTTTTCTAGAGAAGATCCTTTAACATTTGTTGGAGAGATGGTTTGGTGGTGCTGAATTCTCTCAGCTTTTGCTTGTCTGTAAAGCTTTTGATTTCTCCTTTATATTT
>NW_011494889.1:317813-319173 GCF_000754665.1 Bison bison bison | reverse complement strand
TGATGTCTCTGTTTTTTTGTTTGTTTTGTTTTGTTTTGTTTTAATATACTGTCTAGGTCTGTCATAACTTGCTTTCCTAGGAATAAGCACCTTTTAGTTTCATAGCTGCAGTCAGTTTCCCCAGTGGTTTTGGATCCCAAGAAAATGAAATACGTCACAGATTTCACTTTTTAAGTGATGGGACCAGATGCCATGATCTTAGTTTTTTCTTTGTTTCAAACCAGCTTCACTCTCCTCTTTCACCTTCATCAAGTGGCTCTTTAGTTCCTCTTCATTTTATGCCATTAAAGTGGTATCATATGCATATCTGAGGTTTTTTATATTTCTCTCAGAAATCTTGATTTCAGCTTGTGATTCATCCAGCCCAACATTTCACAGGATGTACTGTGCATATAAGTTAACTAAGCAAGATATACAGCCTTGATTAACTATTTTCTCAATTTTGAACCAGTCTGTTCTTCCATGTCTGGTTCTAACTGTTGCTCCTTGATATGCATACAAGATTCTCAGGAGACAGATAAGGTGGTCTTATGTTCTGATATCTTTAAGAATTTTCCACAATTTGTAGTGATCCACACAGTCAAAGGATTTAGTGTAGTCAATGAAGCAAACAGATATTTTTTCTGAAATTCTCCTACTTTTTCTATGATACAACAAATGTTGGCAATTTGATTTCTGGTCCCTCTGCTTTTTCTAAATAGAGCTTGTATGCCTAGAAATTCTTGATTCAAGTACTGATGCTGTCTAGCTTGAAGAATTTTGAGCATTACCTTGTTAGCATGTGAAATGAGGGAAGTGATATGGTAGTTTAAACATTCTTTGACATTGCCTTTCTTTAGAGTTGAAGTGAAAACTGATCTTTTCTAGTCTGTGGCCACAGTTGAGCTTTCCAAATTTGCTGCCATACTGAGTGCAGCACTTTAACAGCATCATCTTTTAAGAATGTAAATACATCAGTAAGAATTCCATCACACCCACTAGCTTCTTTTGTAGTAATACACCCTAAGGCCTGCTTGATTCACACTCCAAGATGTCTGGCTGTAGGAGAATGACCATGCCATAATGGTTATACCGGTCATTAGCATTTTGTTTATACAGTTTTTTTCTGTGTATTTTGTCATCTCTTCTGCTTCTGTTAGGTCCTTGCCATTTCTGTCCTTTATGGTCCCCATCTTTGCATGAAATATTCCCTTGGTATCTCCAATTTTTTTGAAGAGATCTTTAGTATTTCACATTCTATTGTTTTCCTATACTGTTTGCATAATATATTGTGTGTATATGCGTGACTGTAGCCATGAAATTAAAAGACACTTACTCCTTGGAAGGAAAGTTATGACCAACCTAGACAGCATATTCAAAA
>NW_011494889.1:316804-317713 GCF_000754665.1 Bison bison bison | reverse complement strand
TTTTTTTTTTTTTTTTTTACTTTTAAATGTCTCTAGTTTTCCAAATTTAGTACTAGCAGAATGAAGTATTTAAATATCAGATTTGTATATGTTAAAATACTTCTTGGGATGGATCAACTATCCCACGTTGGCTTCCCAGGTGGTGCAGTGGAAAAGTATCACCTACCAGGGCAGAAGAGGGGAGAGACATGGGTTCAGTCCTTGAGTTGGGAGGATCCCTTGGAGTAGGAAATGTCAATCTGCTCCAGTAAGCTTGCCTGGAAAATTACATGGAAAGAGGAGGCTGTCAGGTTACAGTCCATGGGGTCACAAAGAGTAGGACACGACTGAGTGACTGAACAAACACACACATACACACACACTGTAAATTGCAACAGCTAGGAAACTAGGTCAGTAGTGAAAAATGTCCTTTGTATCTCCCAGAGTTTGCTCAAACTCATGTCCATTGAATCGGTGACTCCATCCAAAAATCTCATTCTTTATCACTGTCTTCTCTTCCTACCCTCAATATTTCCCAGGATTAGAGTGTTTTCCAATGAGTTGGTTCTTCTCATCAGGTGGCCAAAATATTGGAGCTGCAGCTTCAGGATCAAACCTTCCAGTAAATTCAGTGTTGATTTCCTTTAGGATTGACTGGTTTGATCTCCTTGCAGTCTGAGTGTCTCTTAAGAGTCTTCTCCAGCACCACAATTTTTTTTATGCTTAAAGATAACAATAATTTATTTATTTAACTTAATTAACTTATTGTAATTGGAGGAAAATTGATTTACAGTATTCTGGTGCTTTTTTTTTTTTTTGCCATACATTGACATAAATCAGCCATGGGTGCACATGTCCAGCACCACAATTTGAAAGCATCAGTTCTTTGGTACTCAGTCATCTTTATGGTCCAACCCTCACATCTGTACA
>NW_011494889.1:312421-313200 GCF_000754665.1 Bison bison bison | reverse complement strand
ACAGCCTTGACATTCTCCTTTCCCAATTTTGAACCAGTCCATCTGTTCCATGTCTGGTTTTAGCTGTTGCTTTTTTACCTGCATACAGGTTTCTCAATAGGCAGGTAAGGTGCCTATTCTGGTATTCCCATATCTTTCAGAATTTTCCACAGTTTGTTGTGATCCACACAGTCGAAGGCTATAGTATATGAAGCATATGTTTTGTTTTGTTTGTTTTTTCTTTCTGGAATTCCCTTGTTTTCTCTATCATCCAATGAATGTATCCAGCTTGTATATCTGGATGTTCTTGGTTCGTGTACACTGAAGCCTAGCTTAAAGGATTTTGAGCATTATCTTGCTAGCATGTGAAATGAGTGCAATTGTGCGGTAGTTTAAGCATTCTTTGGCTTTGCCCTTCTTTGGGATTGAAACGAAAACTGACCTTTTCCCATCCTGTGGCCACTGCTGAGTTTTGCAAATTTGCTGCCAGTGGGAGCAGCACTTTAACAGCATCATCATTTAGGATTTGAACTAACTCAGCTGGAATTCCATCACCTCCACTAGCTTTGTTTGTAGCAATCCTTTCTAAGGCCTACTTGACTTCACGCTCCAGGATGTCTGGCACTAGGTGAGTAACCACCCCATCGTGGGGGTCCGGGTTGTTAAGACCTTCTTTGTATAGTTCTGTGTATTCTTGCCACCTCTTCTTAATCTCTTCTGCTTCTATTAGGTCCTTACTGATACCTTTCACCCTGTAGAACTCATCTTCCATTGTCATATCTTTTTGCTTTTTCATGCCA
>NW_011494889.1:311387-312321 GCF_000754665.1 Bison bison bison | reverse complement strand
TGGCATTGCCTTTCTTTGGGATTGGAATGAAAACTGACCTTTTCCAGTGGCCACTGCTGAGTTTTCCAAATTTGCTGGCATATTGAGTGCAGCACTTTCACAGCATCATCTTTCAGGATTTAAAGTAGCTCAACTGGAATTCTATCACCTCCACTAGCTTTGTTCAATTATATAAACATAAAAATCTGGAGCTGATGAAATCAAGTAACATTTTGGGAACTGAAGGAGGGATGAATAAATTCTCTCTCACTGTAACAAGAACTCATCATCTTTCTGGTCCCAAAGGAGAAGAACTGATTTTCCTGTTTCAAATGTAAATATATACTGAAACAGCTATGATCCTGGTATGTTCCAGGTATCTTGCACAGTCCTCTATGTTTGTATACCATTTCTTCAGAGGCCTAAGATGAGGAAGCTCAAAGGTAAAGAGCCATAGCAAATTGGGCTGATGCTTTCCCAAGAGAAGTGCCCAACCCTTGGGTCAGTCTCCCTTATTGGGCTATGGGTCATGTAATCAGGGGCTCGTGTTGCCCACCAGTTTTGCCTTCTCCAGGGAAGGAAAGGGACCACAATGCCCTGCACTCCTGGCCATTCTTGCTGATCCCTGATAATATAGGGCCCTTCTATGCCTTTTGACAGAAGCAGTGACCCCCAGCCTCGGGTGACAAATGTCATTTGACCATAAAATGATCCACACAAGCATTGTGAGCCCAATCCACTCCTAATCAGCCCCACAACTCTAGATTTCAACATCAGTCTGGTCCCAGGGATTTGAAACCACCCTGTAACATACACAATTTTCTAAAATTCCTTATCTGTGATGTTCTGTAGGGTCAGCTGGTTTCTCTTGCTCCACATCCATAGGGCAGAACTTGCCTTCTGACCCGATTCTCCAGATCCCAGTTGTGTAGCTCTGGTCTTAAAGTGATTGGCA
>NW_011494889.1:307926-308608 GCF_000754665.1 Bison bison bison | reverse complement strand
TGTGATCACTCACCTAGAGCCAGACATTCTGGAATGTGAAGCCAAGTGGGCCTTAGAAAGCATCACTACAAACAAAGGTAGTGGAGGTGATGGAATTCCAATTGAGCTATTTCAAATCCTGAAAGATGATGCTGTGAAAGTGCAGCACTCAATATGCCAGCAAATTTGGAAAACAGCAGTGGCCACCTGGAAAACTCAGCAGTGGCCACCTGGAAAAGCAGTCCTTTTCCAGGACTGGAAAAGGTCAGTTTTCATTCCAATATCAAAGAAAAACAATGCCAAAGAATGCTCAAACTACCACACAATTGCACTCATCTCACATGCTAGTAAAGTAATGCTCAAAATTCTCCAAGCCAGGCTTCAGCAATAGGTGAACCATGAACTTCCAGATGTTCAAGCTGGTTTTAGAAAAGGCAGAGGAACCAGAGATCAAGTTGCCAACATCAGCTGGATCATGGAAAAAGCAAGAGAGTTCCAGAAAAAACATCTGTTTCTGCTTTATTGACTATGCCAAAGCCTTTGACAGTGTGGATCACAATAAACTGTGGAAAATTCTGAAAGAGATGGGAATACCAGACCACCTGACCTGCCTCTTGAGAACCCTATATGCAGATCAGGAAGCAACAGTTAGAACTGGACATGGAACAACAGACTGGTTCCAAATAGGAAAAGGAGTACGTCA
>NW_011494889.1:305904-307826 GCF_000754665.1 Bison bison bison | reverse complement strand
GTTTCTGAAAGATAGTATCAGTAATTGTGTCAATGAGTAAGGAAAATTTTTGCCAAGTAAGTAAACAAGTAAAAGGATGACTCTACACTGAAGTCAGATATAAACTTGAAAGCTGAGATATTATTCAAATGGATTACTTCAAAGTGTCCGGATATTTAGTGCTAAATACTTTAGTTATTTAGTTGTAACTAAAAATTATTCATTTAGTATTTGCATTTTTCCAGGATTCTTTGGGTGGTGGGCATCCTGTAGACCCTGCAATGGCTTTACCTACTAAGAAACACATATTTATCGAGCACTTAATTTGTATTATATTCTTATATACTTTTTATAGGTTTATTTTTTATTCAATACTCATAAGTAATCCAACAAGTAGATGTCAGACAGTGTTGATATACAAATGAAGAGATTAAGTGACTTGTTTGGGGAAGTCACCATTTGGAAAATGGTGAAACTAGAACCAAAGCCTGTTTAAAGATTACCTCCTAGTTCCTGTGCATTATCATTTCTGTGTTCAGATGATATGCACTCTTTCTGTTGCTCATAGGAATTTACAGTCACAACAGAATAAACTCTGGGTTTGGACAAGCTGGTTTTGCCAGAAAAAACATACAATCACCTTCCCACAGAACCTCTGTGGTGACCCATTGATGAGAATAGGATCAGTTCAAGAAACTGTTTGGAAACATTTTTATTCACTTAAAAACTTTGATGTTCACGACGTGGGTGGGTGGTGGGAAAGGGAGCCATTTGCCAAGCAGAACTGAGGTCAAACTAGAACTATTTATCTTAATGAACTTATCTTATGGAACAGTGCAGAGAACAGATCTCTCGCTTTCTTTCTTTAGATAGAAATTTTAAAGTCTTGTTTCACAAAAGTACCTTTCTGTCTCCTTCTTGTTTACTTAAATAAACTACATAGGAGACAGGCATTATTGTCTTTGTGAAAGCAATTGTAAAACTTGGTGAAACTAATGACCCTAAGATAGCACATGGCCAAAGAATGAGAACACATTTTCTTTCCTCCTCACTGAGGGCTCCAAGTCCACTTTGAACTTCAACGGACCACAGAGCCCGGTCAGTAAGTCTGCCATTGGCATCTCTGATTGACTTCTAACTTGAGGGGCTTCATGGTCTCAGCGGGGCCTCTCTCCCCTGATTTATTTCTATTTATTTTCTAAGGTAAACTTAGTTTGGAAAATTTTCTTTACAGTTCTGATATGACTTGTTCTTTCTTTCTAGGGTTACAGGGTAAGGTTTTGGATTGCTTCCACAACAAAATTAACATTTCTGACTCTTCGCTCTTGTGCAATGAAAGCAACCATAAACTGAAAGTCAGGAAATCTGAGTTTGAAGCTTTTTTCCTCTTTGTGGCCTTGGGCAAGACACCCAACCTCTCAGAGTCCCATCTGTCAGATCTCAGGGTCCTGTCTTGTAGATTCTTTACTATTCTTTTCTTTCTATTGTAAAAATCCTATTTGGGCTTCTATAATTTCCCAAATCATTATCAGAGAACATAGATGAGACGACTAAGGGAAAGAGCTAACAAAATTACCCAAGCTCTCATGGTATGACTGATGGGGAAGCCCAGGGATGATCTCTTTGGGAACAAGAAGCAAGTACTGCTGTGTCTGCAAGGTTGGGGGACACAGAATTTTTCAAGTTGGAGAAGCAATTGGGACCCCCAAGAACTGCCCAGAAAGTGTCACATGGAGTGTGCACTTCTTCAGTGCTTTTCCCGTCCCAGGAATCCAGGAAGAGTAGTTCTCCTGCTGTGTGACTTGTACTAAAGCAGTAGATTCCTATATAAGCACCCAGTTCAGAACAGAGAAAAGAATTAGATACTTGGTTAGTCTCTCGCTTGTTGGTTCTTCTGGATACTCGGGATGCTATTTACTCTTTTTTCCTGATACTTCAAGCAT
>NW_011494889.1:302500-303140 GCF_000754665.1 Bison bison bison | reverse complement strand
CCAAGGAGTAAGCATCTTTTAATTTTGTGACTGCAGTCACTGTCTGCAGTGATTTTTGAGCTCAAGAAAATAAATTTGTCACTGTTTCCAGTTTTCCCCATCTCAGTCAGTTCAGTTGCTCAGTTGTGTCTGACTCTTTGTGACCGCATGGACTGCAGCATGCCAGGCTTCCCTGTCCTTCACCAACTCCTGGAGCCTGCTCAAACTCATGTCCATCAAGTCGATGATGCCATCCAACCATCTTATCCTTTGTCATTCCCTTCTCCTCCTGCCCTCAATCTTTCCCAGAATCAGGGTCTTTTCCAAGGAGGTAGTTCTTCGCACCAGGTGGTCAAAGTATTGGAGTTTCAGTTTCAGCATCAGTCCTTCCAATCAATATTGAGGACTGATTTCCTTGAGTCACAGACTGGATGGACCTCCTTGCAAGACTCTCAAGAGTCTTCTTTAGCACTCAGCTTTCTTTATAGTCCACCTCTCACATCCATACATCACTACTGGAAAAACCATAGCTTTGACTAGATGGACATTTGTTGGCAAAATAATGCCTCTGCTTTTTAATATGCTATCTAGGTTTGTCATAGTTTTTCTTCCAAGGAGCAAGCATCTTTTAATTTCATGGCTGCAGTCACCATCTGCAGTG
>NW_011494889.1:301890-302400 GCF_000754665.1 Bison bison bison | reverse complement strand
AACAGGATGTTTTTCCCATTGTCGTCATTGTTCAGTCCCTAAGCAGACTCTTTGTGACCCCATAGACTAAAAGCATGCCAGGTTTCCCTGTCCTTCACTAGCTCCTGGAGTTAAATCAAAGTCATGTCCATTGAGTCGGTGATGCCATCGAACCATCTCATCCTCTGTCATCCCTTTCTCCTCCTGCCTTCAATCTTTCCCAGCATCATGTCTTTTCCAATGAGACAGCTCTTCGTATCAGGTGGCCAAAGTATTGGAGCTTCAGCTATGGCATCAGTCCTTCCAATAAATATTCAGGGTTGATTTCCTTTTGGATTGACTGGTTTTATCCTTGCAGTCCAAAGGCCTCTCAAGAGTCTTCTCCAGCACCACAATTGGAAAAGCATCAATTCTTTGTCCCTCAGCTTTCTTTGTAGCCTAAATCTCACATCTGTAAGTGACTACAGGCAACACTATAGCTTTGAGTCTATGGACCTTTGTCTGCAAAGTGATGTCTCTGCTGTTTAATAT
>NW_011494889.1:296792-297683 GCF_000754665.1 Bison bison bison | reverse complement strand
TGATGCTTCCTAAGGCCCACTTGACTTCACAATCCAGGATATCTGGCCCTTGGTGAGTGATCACACCATCGTGATTATCTGGGGCATTAAGATCTCTTTTGTATATTTCTTCTATGTATTCTTGCCACCTTTCTGAATATCTTCTGCTTCTTTTAGGTCCATACCATTTCTCTCTTTTATTGTGTTCCTCTTTGTATGAAATATCCCTTGGTATCTCTAATTTTCTTGAAGAGATCTCTAGTCTTTCCCATTCTGTTGTTTTCTCTATTTCTTTGCATTGATCACTGAGGAAGACTTTCTTATTGCGCCTTGCTATTCTTTGGAACTCTGCATCCAGATGGATATATCTTTCTTTTTCTTCTTTGCCTTTCACTTCTCTTCTTTTCTCAGCTCTTTCTAAGGCGTCCTCAGACAACCATTTTTCCCTTTTGAATTTCCTTTTCTTAGGGATAGTCTTGATCACAACATCTTGTGCAATGTCCCAAATCGCCATCCATAGTTCTTCAGGTACTCTGTCTATCAGATCTAATCCCTTCAATTTGTTTGTCACTTCCACTGTATAATCATAAGATACCTGAATGGTCTAGTGGTTTTCTCTACTTTCCTCAGTATAAGTCCGAATTTTGCAATAAGGAGTTCACAATCTGAGCCACAGTCAGCTCCCGGTCTTGTTTTAGCTGTCCGTATCAGATCAGATCAGTCGCTCAGTCGTGTCCGACTCTTTGCGACCCCATGAATCGCAGCAGGCCAGGCCTCCCTGTCCATCAACAACTCCAAGAGTTCACCCAGACTCACATCCATCGACTCAGCGATGCCATCCAGCCATCTCATCCTCTGTCGTCCCCTTCTCCTCCTGCCCCCAATCCCTCCCAGCATCAGACTCTTTTCCAA
>NW_011494889.1:296189-296692 GCF_000754665.1 Bison bison bison | reverse complement strand
GGCATGTAAGGTGGTCTGGTATTCACATCTCTTTTAAGAATTTTCCACAATTTGTTGTGATCTACCCAGTCAAAGGCTTAGTCAGTGAAGCAGAAGTAGGTGTTTTTCCGGAACTCTTTTAATTTTTCTATGATTCTACAGATGTTGGCAATTTGATCTCTGGTTTCTCTGCCTTTTCTAAATCCTGCTTGCACATCTGGAAGTTCTTGGTTCATGTACTGTTGAAGCCTAGTTGGAGAATTTTGATCATGACCTTGCTAGCATGTGAAATAAGTGCAATTGTGCAGCAGTTTGAACATTCTTTGGCATTGCCTGTCTTTGGCATTGGAATTAAAACTAACCTTTTCCAGTCCTGTGACCACTGCTGAGTTTTCCAAATTTGCTGGCATATTGAGTGCAGCACATTAAGAGCATGGTCTTATAGGATTTGAAATACCTCAGCTGGAATTCAATCACCTCCACTGGCTTTGTTTGTAATGATGCTTCCTAAGGCCCACTTGACT
>NW_011494889.1:291207-292364 GCF_000754665.1 Bison bison bison | reverse complement strand
TTTCACTTTGGCTCAGCTTCTTCATTCTTTCTGGAGCTATTTCTCCCCTCTTCTCCAGTAGCACATTGGGCACCTACCATCCTGAGGAGTTCATCTTTCAGTGTCATATCTTTTTGCCTTTTCATGGGGTTCTCAAGGCAAGAATGATGAAGTGGTTTACTATTCCCTTCTCCACGTTTTATCAGAACTCTGCACCATGATCCATCTGTCTTGGGTGGCCCTACATGGTATGGCTCATAGTTTCACTGAATCAGACAAGGCTGTGGTCCACGTGATCAGTTTGGTTATTTATTGTAGACTATCCTGAGTTTCCTGCTCGGGTTCTCACAAGGCTGCCATCAGGATCTCAGTGGGGTGTATTCCTTTCTGGATCTCGGTATCCTCTTCCAAGCTCGTGGGGCTGTCAGCAGAATTCAATTCCTTGTAGCTGTAGGGCTGAGGGCCCCTCTTTCTTTCTAGTTGTCACTGGGGTCCTCTCTTGAGCCTTCTCACAACATTGACTTTTGGAAATCACCAAATCTATATTAATTAATCCAAGAGTCAGAGATGTGAGGTATCATGTCAAATCCTATAAAAAATAATGGAGAATACAAATCCTTTGATGTATGTTGGTATTAATTATTGGTAGTATCATGAGGTTCTTTCATGAGGCCAAGGTGTTGTTTATGTCTGAAGATTTCTTGATTATTTGAGAGACAGCATGAGGAAATCAGCATACCCAGACATAAATACCTTGCTCAGAGAATCTCTAATCTTGACACACCTCCAGAAACCACCCCACCTTCATCTTTAAAAGAAGAGTGTGTTCTACAGAATGTTGTATGAAAAGAAATAGTAAATCTGAAAGCATTTAATAACTAGAAAGTGATCTGTAGCTGTGAGATTTTGTCAGTATCTCCAAGATTTATTGTTTAATCAAAACCCCATCAAGACTGTGTTAATCTGCTTGCAGTGTTTGATGCAATATCAAAATATGTTCTATGTAGAATACTACTGAGTATTTGTATATGTTAGTGCCTGGCACAAAATAGACACTCTATTATTTTCTGTTCCCTTTACAGAAAATGAAGATCATGGCATCCAGTCCCACCACTTCATGGGAAATAGATGGGGAAACAGTGGAAACAGTGTCAGATTTTATTTTTCTGGGCTCCAAA
>NW_011494889.1:288995-291107 GCF_000754665.1 Bison bison bison | reverse complement strand
GAGGAGAAGGGGACGACAGAGGCTGAGATGGCTGGATGGCATCACTGACTCGATGGACGTGAGTCTGGGTGAACTCTTGGAGTTGGTGATGGACAGGGAGGCCTGGCCTGCTGCGATTCATGGGGTCGCAAAGAGTCGGACACGACCGAGTGACTGATCTGATCTGATTTGATCTTACCCACTGAAAGTACATACTTTGACTCTCTAGCTAACACCAAACATTCTGCAGAATGATAGTCAAGCTGCAATTATGCTTCTGTGATCCTTTTGAAATTTTCTTTGATAAACAAATGGAGAGAAAATCAGAATAATCTCTATGTTATGAAAAATTTCATCCTACTCATTCATCAGCTTTTTCACCTCACTTCTTTCTCTCTCTCTTTGCGCCCTCTACTGACTGCAAGTTTGTATTGATTTAGCAAATTGAACTGATTTGAACAAAGTGAAAGCGAAAGTTGCTCAGTCGTGTCCAACTCTTTGAAACCCCATGGACTATACAGTCCATGGAATTCTCCAAGCCACAATACTGGAATGGGTAGCTGTTCCCTTCTCCAGGGGACCTTCCCAACCCAGGGATAGAACCCAGGTCTCCCGCATTGTAGGCGGATTCTTTACTCAGGTTTCCTGCATTGCAGAAGGATTTTTTACCAATTGAGCTATCAGGGAAGCCCCATTTTGAACAGAAAGTTTACAGTTCTCCAGCCTGTGACTATGACTAATATGTATGCTACTTTTCTCACAAAAAATAGGATCAGGCTGCATATGTTTTCAAAAATGTGCTTTTAGCACTAACTGTGTATGGCAAACATCTTTCCACGTCAATAAATGTATCATCATACCAGCTACATGGTGTTGCGTTGTAAGGATGTCCCATCCTTATGAGAGCAATTTGAGTCTGCCTCAGGTTTTATCATTGCTATTTTTGCATAATATTTATGCCTCATATTCTCCATGAAGATATGTTAGAAACTAGAGCCAAAATGGATAACACTCTGTAATTAACCCTGGAATCTAAGACAGATACATCAGTACTAAGAGTCACACTACACAGTACTGCCGAATATTTCTCCTGTCAGTTCCCATTCCCGGCGCTGCTTATCTTTTCCTACTAAACTGCACCAAAATATGTCACAAACAAAGAGCAAACTTTTTAAAAGATTTAAAATCTTGTTTGCAATAGGACCCAAGAAGATAGTTCATCTCCAAAATGAGGATTGATTATCATGAATAAGGAAATAATTGAGGTCTGGAAAGATTGAGTGAAAATTAGAAATGTCTTTGGCATGTTCACCTCCTGCTGAAGGATTGAATGCCCTAAATTATACTGAAAAAAAAAAATCAATTAATGAAGCTGAAAAAAAAAAAAAAAACAACAACTTGAGAGCTCTCTGAAGACTCACAGGAAAACAACCAATAATTGAAAATAATGAGAGAAAACATAAGAAATAAGGAATCCAACAGATGTAATTATGCAAAATAGGAATTCCAGGGCAGGAAATGAAACCAGAAGAAGACGATTAACAATTAAATGACAGAAGACATTTTTGAGTTAAAGAAATATTTGTTTGAAGCTTTACAAAGATCCACTAGTGAACTCCGGGAGTTGGTGATGGACAGGGAGGCCTGGTGTGCTGCGATTCATGGGGTCGCAAAGAGTCGGACACGACTGAGCGACTGAACTGAACTGAGCTGAACTGAAGACTTCCTTGGTGGCCCAGTGGATAAGAATTCATCTGCCAATGCAGGAGACACAGGTTCCATCCCTGCTGAAGGAAGATTCCACGTGCTGGGGAATAACTAAGCCCATGCGCCACAACTTCTGAGGCCACGTTCTGGAGCCCAGGAGTTGCAGCGACTGTACCCGTGTGCTGAGGTATGGAAGCCTGCACGCCTAGAGCCCGTGCTCGGCAGCAAGAGAAGCCACTGCATGAAAAGCCCGCGACCCCAACGAAGAGTAGCCCCCACTCACCACAGCTAGAGAAAGCCCGCATGCAGCAACAAAGAGCCAGGGCAACCAAAATAATAAATAATCTTTTAAAAAGGCTCACTAAAAACAAATGAAACACATGCCTAGGTATACTCAGGCAAAATTCTTGAATATAAAAGACAAAC
>NW_011494889.1:284111-287715 GCF_000754665.1 Bison bison bison | reverse complement strand
ATATGGAAAACCAATACAATATTGTAAAGTTTAAAAATAAAATTTAAAAAAGGAAAAAAAAAAAAAAAGCATGGTTTTGAAGCATTCTGCAAATGTAAAAATACAGTTCTTTAAGGAGAGGATTGACGTTGTAAACCACAACTGTAATAGCTTAGTGAAAGGTAGCATAAAATCACTGTATTTTTTAATTTGGCGGGATGAGATTAATATTTTATATTGAGTCTAGTTGATGCACAGCACTATGTAAGTCACAGGTCTACACTACACTGATTCACAGTCTTAAAGCTTATACTCCCTTGTTAGTTGTAAAACATTGCCTGTGTTCCACATGCTGTCCAATGTCTTTGTAGTCTATTTTATACCTAATAGTCTGTACCTCTTCACCCCCCTCCGCACTTTTCCCCCTAAACTGGTAACCACTAGTTTGTCCTCTGTATCTGTAAGTCTGCTTCTTTCTCATTATAGGCATTAGCTTGTTCTACTGTAGATTCCGCATATAAGTGATCACATACAGTCAGGCTTTCTCTGACTTATTTCACTTAGCATAGTGCCCTCCAAGTCCACCCATATTGCTGCAAATGGCAAAATTTCCCTCTTTTTTATGATCAAGTAGCATTTCATTGTATATATAAACCACTTCTTCTTCCTTTTTTAAGAGACAAAAATCTTTTACTGTCAAGCACTATGCATCACCTGGAAACCACGCATTGTGAGGAGGTTGAGGCTGAGGTTCAGGGACTCAGAATCCAGCCCCCAAAACTACATCAGACACGTGAGTCCTGCCAGGCGTAGAGGAGATCTTGCAGGACTCACAGGGGTATCAGAGGAGGGTAGCGCATCCCCTGATGGGAACTGCGGGGAGACCACATTACATGCCAGGCCACCCACAGCCACTGCCAGACCTCTCTGCTGGCTCCCGGCCTCCCATCACCGTCCGGCCCAGTGTGCAGTGCCCAGGGCCTGCCGTAGTCTCTTCTCCAGCACCAGGAACTCTTGGGACATGGATTGCCGTGCTGTGGTCAGTCGCTCAGTCGTGTCTGACTCTTTGAGACCCCATGAATGTAGCCCGCCAGGCTCCTCTGTCCATGGGGAGTCTCCAGGCAAGAATACTGGAGGGGGTCGCCATGCCCTCCTCCAAGGGATCTTCTGAACCTAAGGATCAAACCCAGGTGTCCCGCATGGAGGGTTGACTGTTCACCCTTGGAGCCATAAGCGAGGCCCTGGGACATGGATTATTTATTCCAAGTTCAGGAAAATATACATTTCGGTAAGAGCTCTACAGTGAATGGCTCTGTACTCTGGGAAGCTTCACTGCATTTAAGTAGGGACCGACATTCGTGGGAGCAGCTACGAGAATTCGCCTCCAATCACAGTCTGTGGCAGGGTTCTGAGCGCCAATCTGTGACTGCGCTGAACACATCCTTAGCAACACCCATGCAAGGACTAACTCTGAGAGGTGGAAAAGCAAACTCAAGCCTCAATGCTGAGTTCATTACAACTTCTCGAGAATCTCATCAACAGTCCATGCGGTATAGTTTCAAAAAGTAAGCATCTTAAGGTAAGCAGATAACTTTTTTAGAACCTCCAGTATATTTTCTGGCTATATTTATGTGGGGCTCTCTGTCTGCAATGGGTGGCCTGGAAGATGCTGTTCCTCAGGACAACATGTGATCACAGGACTTGGATGGCCCAGTGGGACTGAGGGGAGCTGAGTACTTGGGAGGAGGCTCCCTTCTGGTTTCAGTTGGAGACCAACTAAGGCACAGTCCAGGGCCCTGCAGTCCTCTCCCCGTATCCTCTGGTGTAACACTTAATGTAGTCTTCCCCTTTATTCCTGAAGACCTCCCTGTCCCCTAAACGATGTTCTGCAGCTTCTATATCCAGTGGATCACCAAAATTCAAAGGATCAGTAAATAAAGAGTTTAGTCCCCAAACAGCATCCTTCAGCGTCCTTGTGGGGGCCCAGTCAGTGCCCTGAGACGTGTCTCGCCTTTTCCTGTGGACTTGGGGTGCCAGACCTGGGTCAAGCAGTTCACTTTGGGAGGCACCGTGTTGTATGCATCGAAAACTTCATCTCCAAACTGAAATTTTCCAACCTGTTAGTAACCCTTATCTAGGGTGACAGCTGAAAGCAATGAAGCTCACTTGGGTCGGAAAAATGCACTTTACACCTATAAGGTAAATTAGCTTCAAGTTCTATAACCTCTTTAACAAACAGCCTGTCTGTCACAGAAACCTGCCGAGTGGAGTCAGAGGCTGTGGGTGACACCCAGGACCTTTGAGACTGTCCTCGCGCTTCAGTTTGCTTGCCAGCGTCAGCATCACTGCGATATTTATCCTGGGCCTCTGGAGACAGGCAAGGCAGGCCAGTGCCCAGCACCACAGTGGGCAGGGGATGTTGAGACTCAGCCCCTTGCCTGTGCCACATCTTCTTTGTCCTTCATCTGTTGACAGACACAGGTTTTTTCCATATCTTGGCAGTTATAAATAATGCTGCTATGAACATTGCAGTGCATTTGTCTTTTTGAATTAGTGTTTTGGGTTTTTTTTTTTTTTTATATACACCAGGAGTGGAATTGCTGGATCATACGGTAATTCTATTTTTATTATTTTAGTAATCTCCTTACTGTTTTCCACAGTGGCTGCACCAAAGTACATTCCTGCCAACAGTGTAACAAGGTTCCCTTTTCTCCACATCCTTGCCAACATCTGTTATTTGTGTTCTTTAGGATGATAGCCATTCTGACAGGTATGAGGTGGTATCACATTGAGGTTTTGATTTGCATTTCCTAGATGATTGTCGAAGGTGAGCATCTTTTCATGTGCCTGTTCGCCACGTGCATTTCCTCTTTAGAAAATGTCTATTCAAGTCTACTGCTCATTTTTCAACTGAGGGTTGTTTTTTTTTTTTATGTTGAGTTATATGAGCTCTTTATATATGTTGGATACTAACCCCTTATCAGTCATCAGATCAGATCAGATCAGTCACTCAGTCATGTCCGACTCTTTGCGACCCCATGAATCACAGTACGCCAGGCCTCCCTGTCCATCACCAGCTTCCGGAGTTCACCCAGACTCACGTCCCCTTCTCCTCCTGCCCCCAATCCCTCCCAGCATCAGAGTCTTCTCCAATGAGTCAACTCTTCGCATGAGGTGGCCAAAGTACTGGAGTTTCAGCTTTAGCATCATTCCTTCCAAAGAAATCCCAGGGCTGGTCTCCTTCAGAATGGACTGGTTGGATCTCCTTGCAGTCCAAGGGACTCTCAAGAGTCTTCTCCAACACCACAGTTCAAAAGCATCAATTCTTCGGTGCTCAGCCTTCTTCACAGTCCAACTCTCACATCCATACATGACCACAGGAAAAACCATAGTCTTGACTAGATGGACCTTTGTTGGCAAAGTAATTTCTCTGCTTTTGAACATGCTATCTAGGTTGGTCATAACTTTCCTTCCAAGGAGTAAGCGTCTTTTAATTTCATGGCTGCAGTCACCATCTGCAGGGATTCTGGAGCCCAGAAAAATAAAGTCTGACACTGTTTCCACTGTTTCCCCATCTATTTCCCATGAAGTGGTGGGACTGGATGCCATGAGCTTCGTTTTCTGA
>NW_011494889.1:283620-284011 GCF_000754665.1 Bison bison bison | reverse complement strand
GGGCCTCGAGGGGTCGGCCTGGAGGATTGGGCGGACCCAGGGCTGCGCGGGAACGCACAGCAAATAGAACTAGAGAAAGATCGGACTTAATCTGCATAAAGGTGGAGGGCTTAGGAAATGGGGAGGCTTTTAACAGACAAATTGCATAATTTCCAAATTGCTTGCATGTCCCTCCTTTACTTTCTCTAAAAAGGTTAGGGAAGGTCTCAGAGCAGTTGAGTACAAGTGGGAGGTGAGATGGACAGAGTGGAAATGCTTGAAAATCTCAGGGGTCAGATGCTACAGCAATGTTCCATTTGCTCTGTTACTCACTTTAAAACATTGTTCTGAGAAGAGGTCCATGGGATTCCCCAGAAGGCTAAATTAGGGGTCCATGGTACAAAAAGGATTA
>NW_011494889.1:282209-282623 GCF_000754665.1 Bison bison bison | reverse complement strand
ACAGATTTCTCAAGAGGCAGGTCAGGTGGTCTGGTATTCCCATCTCTTGAAGAATTTTCCACAGTTTATTGTGATCCACACAGTCAAAGGCTTTGGCATAGTCAATAAAGCAGAAAGAGATGTTTTTCTGGAACTCTCTTGCTTTTTCTATGATCCAGCAGATGTTGGCAATTTGATCTCTGGTTCCTCTGCCTTTTCTAAAACCAGCTTGAACATCAGGAAGTTCAAGGTTCACATATTGCTGAAGCCTGGTTTGGAGAATTTTGAGCATTACTTTACTAGCGTGTGAGATGAGTGCAATTGTGTGGTAGTTTGGCCATTCTTTGGCATTGCCTTTCTTTGGGATTGGAAGGAAAACTGACCTTTTCCAGTCCTGTGGCCACTGCTGAGTTTTCCAAATTTGCTGGCATATTG
>NW_011494889.1:280684-281725 GCF_000754665.1 Bison bison bison | reverse complement strand
GTGATTATCTGGGTTGTGAAGATCTTTTTTGTACAGTTCTTCTGTGTATTCTTGCCATCTCTTCTTAATATCTTCTGCTTCTGATAGGTCCATACCATTTCTGTGCTTTATCGAGCTCATCTTTGCATGAAATGTTCCTTTGGTATCTCTGATTTTCTTGAAGAGATCCCTAGTCTTTCCCATTCTGTTGTTTTCCACTATTTCTTTGCATTGATCGCTGAAGAAGGCTTTCTTATCTCTTCTTGCTATTCTTCGGAACTCTGCATTCAGATGTTTATATCTTTCCTTTTCTCCTTTGCTTTTCGCTTCTCTTCTTTTCACAGCTATTTGTAAGGCCGCCCCAGACAGCCATTTTGCTTTTTTGCATTTCTTTTCTATGAAAATGGTCTTGATCCCTGTCTCCTGTACAATGTCACGAACCTCATTCCATAGTTCATCAGGCAGTCCATCTATCAGATCTAGGCCCTTAAATCTATTTCTCACTTCCACTGTATAATCATAAGGGAACTAAGCCCGAGGCCAAGGGCGGCAGCGGGGAGGAGCAACCGCATGACCGAGGCCAGGGGCGGTGGCCGGGAGGACCAACCCTACGTCCAAGGAGCAGTGGCTGCGCGGGCACAGGAGGGCCTAGAGGAGCTATCCCACATTCAAGGTCAGGAAGGGTGGTGGTGAGGAGATACCCCTCGTCCAAAGTAAGGAGCAATGGCTGTGCTTTGCTGGAGCAGCCATGAAGAGATACCCCACACCCAAGTAAGAGAAACCCAAGTAAGATGGTAGGTGTTGCAAGAGGGCATCAGAGGGCAAACACACTGAAACCATACTCCCAGAAAACTAGTCAATCTAATCACACTAGGACCACAGCCTTGTCTAACTCAATGAAACTAAGCCATGCCCGTGGGGCAACCCAAGACGGGCAGGTCATGGTGGAGAGATTTGACAGAATGTGGCCCACTGGAGAAGGGAATGGCAAACCACTTCAGTATTCTTGCCTTGAGAACCCCATGAACAGTATGAAAAGGTAAAATGATAGGATACTGAAAG
>NW_011494889.1:279186-280584 GCF_000754665.1 Bison bison bison | reverse complement strand
CAAAAAGAATACCCAGCTGTGGATGTGACTGGTGATAGAAGCAAGGTCCGATGCTGTAAAGAGCAATATTGCATAGGCACCTGGAATGTCAGGTCCATGAATCAAGGCAAATTCGAAGTGGTCAAACAAGTGATGGCAAAAGTGAATGTCGACATTCTAGGAATCAGCGAACTGAAATGGACTGGAATGGGTGAATGTAACTCAGATGACCATTATATCTAATACTGCAGGCAGGAATCCCTCAGAAGAAATGGAGTATCCATCATGGTCAACAAAAGAGTCCAAAATGCAGTACTTGGATGCAATCTCAAAAACGACAGATTGATCTCTGTTCGTTTCCAAGGCAAATCATTCAATATCACAGTAATCCAAGTCTATGCCCCAACCAGTAACTCTGAAGAAGCTGAAGTTGAATGGTTCTATGAAGACCTACAAGACCTTTTAGAACTAACACCCCAAAAAGGTGTCCTTTTCATTATAGGGGACTGGAATGCAAAAGTGGGAAGTCAAGAAACACCTGGAGTAACAGGCAAATTTGGCCTTGGAATACAGAATGAAGCAGGGCAAAGACTAATAGAGTTTTGCCAAGAAAATGCACTGGTCATAACAAACACCCTCTTCCAACAACACAAGAGAAGACTCTATACATGAACATCACCAGATGGTCAACACTGAAATCAGATTGATTATATTCTTTGCAGCCAAAGATGGAGAAGCTCTATAGAATCAGCACAAACAAGACCAGGAGCTGACTGTGGCTCAGACCATGAACTCCTTATTGCCAAATTCAGACTTAAATTGAAGAAAGTAGGGAAAACCACTAGGCCATTCAGGTATGACCTAAATCAAATCCCTTATCAGTCATCATTTGCAAATATTTTCTCCCATTCAGTAGGTTGTCTTTTTGCTTTGTCGATGTTTTTTTTTTTTTTTATTCTTGATACTAATACATATAATCTGTATATTCAAAAACCTTATTGTTAGTAGAATTTTTTCACCTTTTCTGGTGTATAGAATGTCTTCTGTTTTTAGTTATTACTGCTTAACAAACCACCCCAAAGCTTAGCGGCTTGAAACAACAACCATTATTTGTTTTGCTTGTGTATCTGCAACTTAGGCAGGACTCAGTGAAGCCAGCTCACCTCTGCTCCATGCAGTGTTTGCTGGGGCAACTCAATGGAGTATGCAAATGGTGGGTTAGAGGATCTACTTTCAAGATGACGCACTTGCATTGCTGGCAAGCTAGTTCTGCCTGCCAGCCAGGAATTCAGCCCGGGCTGTGGACTAGGGCCTTTGGATCCCCTCCAAGGCTTCTTGGCCTTCCTCACGTCATGGTGTCTAGAAACTGAGGCAAGCCTCCAGAGGAACAGGAAGCAGTATTCTCTTCTGTGACTTGGT
>NW_011494889.1:278854-279086 GCF_000754665.1 Bison bison bison | reverse complement strand
GAATATTACTCAGCTATTGAAAAGAACACATTTGACTCAGTTCTAATGAGGTGGCTGAAACTGGAGTCCATTATACTGAGTGAAATAAGTCAGAAAGAAAAACATCTTCCCAGTGGTAAAAAAAAAAAAAATACAAATACAAGGATAGATACATATTCTACTTTAATGTGGCACATAGACAAATACCTGTATATACATGCATATAGGCACAATGTAGACAGAAGTATGTATT
>NW_011494889.1:269164-278285 GCF_000754665.1 Bison bison bison | reverse complement strand
TTAACTTTGTAATTATGAGAAACGGCTAGAATTAGAAAGATTTGAATTTGAATCCTGACTGTAATACTTACTTTCTCTGCATCTATGGACATTTCACTTAGTCTTTTAAAAACTATTTGTTAAAGGGAAATACTGATATACAATGCCTAGAGCTTGTACCTGACTCATATTAAATAGTCAATAAATGATCATTTCTAAAAAAAACAAGTATGACTGGGATACCAATGTTCATATTGTTCCAGAAGTTCTAGCCCAGTGATTTTCAAGTTTAGTTTTGAAAGTAGAAGCCGTTTCCCCTCATAACTCTTTTGCAAAGCGATTAGAAAACCAACAAACGCTTAGCTCTTATTTTTGAAGCAAGACTGGGTGTCTGGAGCTCTCCCTGCTCATGTACTCTACTTCCCATGACGGAGCTGGAGACATCTGCTCAGATGTTTCAGTCCATATGATAACATGGGAAAGGAAAATACTTGGTATAGTTATTGGATAAGCTGTGAAACATTTATCTTCCCCACACCTGACAATATGATTGTCTGTGTAGAAAACTAAAAACAACTTAAAAACTAGTGGAACTGACAAAAATAATTAAGTATACAATTCATATTCATATATATATATACACATGTGAATATATAGGAAGATCCACAGAATTCTTATATTAATTCACTCAGCAGATATTTATGTGTAAAAGTGAAAGTTGCTCAGTTGTGTCCAACTCTTTGTGACCCCATGGACTATACAGTCTATGGAATTCTCCAGGCCACAGTACTGGAGTGGGTAGCTGTTCCCTTCCTCAGGGGAACTTCCCAACCCAGGGATTGAACCCAGGTCTCCACATAGCAGGCGGATTCTTTACCAGCTGAGCCACCAGGGAAGCCCTATTTACATGCAGGTATGTGCTTGTAACGGGGGATACAGTGGTGAAAGGGATGGGCAGGTCTCTGCTGTTGGACTTATGCTCTGATGGAGAAGGCGTGTGCTCAACTAACTACAGATCAATATCATTATTGGAGAGCGAATAGCACTTATTTGTTTACTTTTCATTGCTTTTCCACTCTCCCCACTGAGGGAGTAAATTTTATATAGGAAAAAAGATAAACGGCTGAGATAACAAATAAAAGAGGCTGAGGAAGAGTCTCTAGAAGGAAGATTTAGGCTGAAACCCAAAAGATTGGAATGAGTGAAGGGTGTCAGGAGAGCAGCTGAGGCAGAGAAAAGAGTGAGGGCTGCATTTCTGAGCTGAGGAGACACTTGGAATAACCAGAAACTAAAGAACAGCAGACTGTGGCCTAGTGAGTTAAGGGAGGGTGGAGAAGATGGGGAGGAGATACAGAAAGGGCCAATCAGATGGCAGAGGACTCTACAGGCCAGGGGAAGAAATGTTAATGGTATTTACTGCACCCTGAAGCCCAGGAATGGTTACAAGGAGGCCAGGGGGTGGGGTGGGATCACAGGATGACTCAGCATTTTAATGCAGCTCTCTGTCTCTGTGTCAGGAGTGGACTCCAGCAGGGAGACCATCAGCAGGTCACTAGGACATCAGGAGCAGTCATGTGGCTTTGGCGAGGTGAGAAGTGCAGATAGCAAGAAGTGGACAAATCCAAGCTCACATGTGGGAAGTACAAATGGCAAAAACTTGAAAAATCATACTTTGGTTTTGAAGGAAAGAGAGTAGTATCATTGTAAGGTTTCTTAACTTCCAAAGAAATCTGATCTACCCTCATGGACATGCAACCCTAGTGAGACAGTGAGCAGAGAGGACCTGAATGAGACCTTTTCCAGGTGGAAATGGTCTAAATTAAGTCGGTAGAAGTTATGAAGAACGTGGTCTACAATCCCAGTCAGGCTTTGGATTCCAAACTTGAGTGCTCTACTCTAAGGGAAGATTCAAGGCACCAATTTTTATGCCGATTAATATGAGAGTGCAGCTTTTCAGTCTGGGGGTCACAACTGAAGTGAAACCCTAGACTTGGCCTGAAACATCCCCTGTGGTGATTAGTCAGGGCAACGGAAGGGACTTTGTAATACAACACTTCCAGCTACTCTCTGAATCCCTTTACTGGAAGATGGTGGATAACTTTATTCTCTGATCCCTTTCAGGAGTCAAGCAGATCTAGTTTTTTGAACTATCATTTTCATTTAATAAAGTTCACATAAGGTCCATATTTCAACAAGCAAAACTATAAACTCCTTTCCCTAGCAGCTGATTTGTGTGCATTGTATTTGTATTAGCAGGTGGAATACACTAGGGACCCTGAGTTTTCATTGGATCGGTGACAACATGATTTGACTAACTGGATAATCTAGTTATTATTCAAGGTATTACCTTTTTATACTACTATTTTCTCATCTATAGAAGTGGTGGACTAGATAATAGGTAACATACACTAACTACTTTCTATAGTAAATTGTGTTCTTGTGAACAGCAAGCTAAACATAAGAATTTGCACCTCATGCATCTTTGTACCCTATATGTATAATCTCAAATACATAAGGGAAAAATGTCACCAGTACAGTCTTCCCTCAGTATCTGGGATATTGATTGTAGTACCCTTGAAGATACCCAAATCCACAGATACCCACATCCCTTATGAAATGGTATAATATTTGCGTATAACCTATGCACATCCACATACACCGTAAATTATCTGTAGTTTACTTGTAATGCCTAATACAATGTAAATGTTACAAAAAGAACTGCCTGTGTTAAGCATTTTCAATTTTTTCTTTCTGTTACTTTCTGGATTTTTTTTTATGTTTTCAATGTGAGGTTGATTGATATCAAGGAAACTGACGGATATGAAGGGCTCACTGTACAAGGAGAAATCAGCAAATTCACATTCACAGTGGGACATTGTAAAGGTTCTTTTCCAGGAAATTGATTGATCAAATAGACAAAAAATTGGTGAAGATATGAAAGGCTTGAGCATATAGTTTACATGCTTGATATAAAGGGTTTTTATAGAACGTCCTAGCCAATAAATAGACACACATTACTTGCAAACTCTCATAAAATATTCATTAAAGTTGATGATTCCATAAGTCACAAATATTTTCAACCAACTGGAAACACTCTATAGCACTCTCTGGTGACAATTGTAAAAGACAAAAGAAGGGAAGAAAAAGGAAACAAAATTAGCCAATCTCTCCCCCCACCCCATATATTTGAAAACAAAACAAAACAAACACACACTTATTCTAGGAACTTAACCAGCAATTAATTCCCTGCATCAAATTCCTTGGTGCTTAAAATAAACAGAAACTTCTTCTTTCCTGCACCTACTCTTGACTGACTATTGTTTACATTAAAACACAGGAACTCCTGTTCAGTTGTATACTATGAATAAATCAAAACCCAACATATGAATTGGTAGAAGACATTTGTTACTCACAAAGCCAACCAAGGATCAATACTGATAATATATACAGAACTAGGAATCAGTGAAAAAAACCCAAATAACAAAATTGAAAATGTGAACAGGTAGAAAACCCAAACAGCATAAGCACACATGAAAAGCGGCTAAATTTCCATAGCAACCAGAGAAATGCAAAATAAATTACATCATTAATTGTTTACATTAAATTGGCAAAAACTAAAAAATTACATGTTGGTGAATATGGAGGAAAACAATAGCTCTGACAAAGTATTCTAGTTAAAATGTAACTGATAGCATGAAACACAAATTGAAAAGGTCAATTAAATGTGAGGATACACATACTGTATGTCCAGCAGTTGCATTCCTATTACTATATTCAGAGAACTGCTAATATTGCATAAAGAATTCACATTGTTTTAATGGCAAAAAAAAAAATTGATAAAACATAATGACAATCTACCAACCAGAAAATCAATAAGTAAATTATGCTTTATTCATTATACATCTTTTAAAATTAAAGAAAAAAAATCTGTAAATCATGGACAAATCCTGAAAATACTGATGAATAAAAAAGCAAGTTATAGAAGGATGTACAGAGTAAGCTACTTAATAGTGTTTACAGACCATAAATTTGCCCTGAAAACTGTGAATGTGAATGAGAAGGATATTGTTAACTTCAACAATAACTGATTTATTTTATTTCTTTAAAAAATTATGAGTCAAATAAGAAACAATATCAATGTATAGGCTGGATGGTGGGTTCAAGAATGTTACACTCTACACATCAGTAATGCTTAAAATTCTCTAAGCTAGTATGTGAATTGAGAACTTCACGTATGTGAAGAATCAACAATACACGAATTGAGAACTTCCAGGTGTTCAAGCAGGATTTAGAAAAGGCAGAGGAACCAGAGATCAAATTGCCAACATCTGTTGGATCATAGAAAAAGCAAGACAATTCCAGAAAAACATCTACTTCTGCTTCATTGACTATGCTAAAGCCTTTGACTATGTGGATCACAACAAACTGTGGAAAATTCCGAAAGAGATGGGAATACCAGACCACCTTACCTGCCTCCTGAGAAATCTGTATGCAGGTCAAGAAGCAACAGAACCAAACATGGAACAACAGACTGGTTCCAAATCGGGAAAGGAATACTTCAAGGCTTTATATTGCCATCCTGATTACTTAACTTTTATGCAGAGAACATCTTGCAAAATGCTGGGCTGAATGAAGCACAAACTGGAATCAAGATTCCCTGCTGAAATATCAATAACCTCAGATATGAGACGATACCACCCTTATGGCAGAAAGTGAAGAAGAACTAAAGAGCCTCTTGATGAAAGTGAAAGAGGAGAGTGAAAAAGTTGGCTTAAAATTCAACATTCAAAAAACGAAGATCATGATATTCGGTCCTATCATTTCATGGCAAATAGATGGGGAAACAGTGGAACACAGACTTTCTTTTCTTGGGCTCCAAAATCACTGCAGATGGTGACTGCAGCCACGAAATTAAAAGACACTTGCTTCTTGGAAAAAAGCTATGACAAACCAAGACAGCATATTAAAAACATTACTTTGCTGACAAATGTCCATCTGGTCAAAGCTATGGTTTTTCCATTACTGGTTTTTCCAGTAATCATGCAAGGATGTGAGTTGGACCATAAAGAAAGCTGATGAAGACCATAAAGAAAGGAGAAGAGTTGATGTTTTTAAACTGTGGTGTTGGAGAACTTGAGATTCCCTCGGACTGCAAGGAGATCAAACCACTCAATCCTCAAGGAAATCAGTCCTGAAAAATCATTGGAAGGACTGATGCTGAAGCTGAAGCGCCAATACACTGGCCACCTGATGCAAAGAGATGACTCCTTAGAAAAGACCCTGGTGTTGGGAAAGACTGAAGACAGGAGGAGAAGGGGATGACAGAGGATAAGATGGTTGGATGGCATCACCAACTTGATAGACATGAGTTTGAGCAAGCTCCAGGAGTTGGTGATGGACAGGGAAGCCTGGGGTGCTGCAGTCCATGGGGTTTCAAAGAGTGAGACATGACTGAGCAACTGAACTGAACTGAACACTTCAGTATATTTGGAATTTGTGAAGTTTAAACAAATAAGAGAAATAATTCTAATAAAGTTATGAGACTATAATTGTCATCAATAATAGCAGAAGAAAAAGAAAACACCATTCTGAGATACTATGAAAAATGAAGGAATAATGAATGCTCACCAATGCCTAACTGCACAGGGAACAAAGTTAGGCTTTACCTATTGTGATTGATCAGTGTTTTGGTTTTATTTTTAGTTGGGGGACTAAAAGAATATGTGTTCTTATTCACCAATAAAAGGTATTAGGCACCAAGAGACTGAAAAGTTAATGAAATGTATTATATCATAGACAAAAACATCTGTGTATGGATCAGAACTACTTTCCCTTGGACAGTTTTCACAGTACTAATTTGGTTTGTGGATTTCCAAGATAGAGCCATGGTCACGAAAACTAGCTTTGCAGTTAAAAAATTTTAGTGTTTAAGAATCAGGAGAGTCACTTCAATTTTTTAAACTTGATTACATAACAGTAAATAAATATAATAATACAAATGAAAGCACTCTGTAAAGTGAAAGCAAACACTTATGAAGTGTGTTATCTCAGAGCGTGTTCAGTCACCAAGTCATATCCAGCTCTTTGCAACCCTATGGACTGTGGCAAGCCAGGCCACAGATGGTCCCTCACCATCTCCCGGAGTTTGACCAAGGTCATGCCCACTGAATCAGTGATGCCATCCAACCATCTCATCCTATATTGCCCTCTTCTCCTTCTGCTTTCAACCTTTCCCAACATCAGGGTCTTTTCCAGTGAGTCAGCTGTTTGCATCAGGTGGCCAAAGTATTGGAACTTCAGCTTCAGCATCACTCCTTCCAATGAGTATTCAAGGTTGATTTCCTTTAGGATGGACTGGTTTGATTTCCTTGCTGTCCAAGGGACTCTCAAGGTTCTTCTAAAGCGCCAGAGTTCAAAAGCATCAATTCTTCGGCACTCTGCCTTCTTTATGGTCCACCTCACATCCGTACGTGACTACTGGAAAGATCATAGCCTTGACTATATGGACCTTTGTCAGCAAAGTGATGTCTTTGCTTTTTCATACACTGTATAGGTTTGTCATAGCTTTCCTGCCAAGAAGCAATGGTCTTCTAATTTCATGGCTGCAGTCAGCATCCTCAGTGATTTTAGAGCCAAGAAGAGGAAATCTGTCACTGATTTCCACTTTTTTTCCACTGATTTTCCACTGATTTCCACTGTCCACTTTTTCCCCTTCCATTTGCCATGAAGTAATGGGACCCGATGCCAAGATCTTATTTTTTTTTTTAATACTGAGTTTTAAGCTGGATTTTTCACTCTCCTCTTTCACCCTCATCAAAAGGCTCTTTAGTTCTTCTCTTTCTGCCATTAGAGTAGTATCATCTGCATATCTGAGATTGTTGATATTTCTCTAGCAATCTTGATTCCAGCTTGTAACTCATCCGACCTGGCATTTCACAAGATGTGCTCTGCATATAAGTTAAAGAAACAGGGTGACAATGAGCAGCCTTGTCATACTCCTTTCTCAGTTTTGAACCAGTCAGTTGTTCCATGTAAGGTTCTTACTGTTGCTTCTTGACCTGCATACAGGTTTCTCAGTAGTTAATTCAAACTTCTATAGCTGAGCTGATGTGAATCTGTTTCAAAGGCCATCCGAATCACATTTGTTTTATTCTATTCAACTTGTAATGTTGAATGTCTGCTCCTGCTAAAATACTCAAGAGTTTTATCTTGCTAGGGCAATGGAGTAGCAAAGTAGGGTGATGAACCTGTTGCCAGGCTCCAAAGCTCATAAAACAGTAACCTATAAATTGGTTAAGAGTAGATTAAGTCTGCTGAATACTTGTTGTAACAGAAACTGTGCTAAGAGTTTTTGTTTAATCTTTAAAATACCAGTTTTAAAATCCATTCTATTACACTCTCCAGATTTTACATGAAGAACTGAAGTTTAGAAAAATAAAGTAACTTGTCCAAGTTCACATGAGTAGATCAGAGGCAGAGCTGAGGTTTGGAGCCAGTTCTGTTCGATTCTAGAACCTATTTCTCATTTCTAGGTCACCTCTTACTGATATGGGATCTAAAGACATGAAGCCGGAGAAGGCAATGTCATCCCACTCCAATACTCTTGCCTGGAAAATCCCATGGGCGGAGGAGACTGGTAGGCTGCAGTTCATGGGATCGAGAAGAGTTGGACACGACTGAGTGACTTCACTTTCACTTTTCACTTTCATGCATTGAAGAAGGAAATGGCAACCCACTCCAGTGTTCTCACCTGGAGAAATCCAGGGACGAGGGAGCCTGGTGGGCTGCCCTCTATGGGGTCTCACAGAGTCGGATATGACTGAAGCGACTTAGCAGCAGCAGCAGACATGAAGCAGAGAACATAATTTCTAGTCCAATTAGATCTGCGAATATTTTTATGCCTAAAAGACTAATGAATCATAGCCGTAAAACTATAAAATTTAATACTGAAGAAGAATTGAGATATCACCCTTAGTTTATTCTTTTACTTATTTACATACTCATGTGTTTATAGATGTCTATTGATCAATATTTATCAAAGTGGCTAATGTTAAAAGATAAAAGAATAAAATTAAATAATAAATAAGAATTCTTCTTAAGTACTGATCCCCTGGAGAAGGGAATGGCTACCCACTCCAGTATTCTTGCCTGGAGAATCCCATGGACAGAGGAGCCTGGTGGGCTACAGTCCATGGGGTTGCAAAGGGTCAGGCATGACTGAGTGACTGAACAAGAACAACAAGGTGAGATTTTATGCTTTCATGGCTCTAATAGCTATTATAGGTACAAAGATGCATGAGGTGCAAATTCTTATCTTTAGCTTGCCGTTCACAAAAACACAATTTACTATAGAAAGTAGTTAGTGTATGTTACCTATTATCTAGTCCACCACTTCTATAGATGAGAAAATTGTAGTATAAAGAGGTAATACCTTGAATAATAACTAGATTATCCAGTTAGTCAAATCATGTTGTCACCGATCCAATGAAAACTCGGGGTCCCTAGTGTATTCCACCTGCTAATACAAATACAATGCACACAAATCAGCTGCTAGGGAAAGGAGTTTATAGTTTTGCTTGTTGAAATATGGACCTTATGTGAACTTTATTAAATGAAAATGATAGTTCAAAAACTAGATCTGTTTGACTCCTGAAAGGGATCAGAGAATAAAGTTATCCAGCACCTTCCAGTAAAGGGATTCAGAGAGTAGCTGGAAGTGTTGTATTACAAAGTCCCTTCCCTTGCCCTGACTAATCACCACAAGGGATGTTTCAGGCCAAATCTAGGGTTTCACTTCAGTTGTGATCCCCAGACTGAAAAGCTGCACTCTCATATTAATCGGCATAAAAATTGGTGCCTTGAATCTTCCCTTAGAGTAGAGCACTCAAGTTTGGAATCCAAAGCCTGACTGGGATTGTAGACCACGTTCTTCATAACTTCTACCGACTTAATTTAGACCATTTCCACCTGGAAAAGGTCTCATTCAGGTCCTCTCTGCTCACTGTCTCACTAGGGTTGCATGTCCATGAGGGTAGATCAGATTTCTTTGGAAGTTAAGAAACCTTACAATGACACTACTCTCTTTCCTTCAAAACCAAAGTATGATTTTTCAAGTTTTTGCCATTTGTACTTCCCACATGTG
>NW_011494889.1:267017-267606 GCF_000754665.1 Bison bison bison | reverse complement strand
TTCTAATCGCTTTGCCAAAGAGTTATGAGGGGAAACGGGTTCTACTCTCAAAACTAAACTTGAAAATCACTGGGCTAGAATTTCTGAAACAATATGAACAGTGGTATCCCAGTCATCCTTGTTTTTTTTAGAAATGATCATTTATTGACTATTTAATGTGAGTCAGGTACAAACTCTAGGCATTGTATATCAATATTTCCCTTTAACAACAGTTTTTAAAAGACTAAGTGAAATGTCCATAGATGCAGAGAAAGTAAGTATTACAGTCAGGATTCAAATTCAAATCTTTCTAATTCTAGCCGTTTCTCATAATTACAAAGTTAATTAAGGCCTTATATAAGGAGATTTTGAAATACTTTCTCCCCTTTAGTAATTTGACAAATTGTACTTTCTAAGAAATGGCCACGACAGTATCTCTCATCCCACATAAGCTCCTACGACGTGACTGTGACAGTCACATCAGCAAGAGGTAGTGCCTACGTCCCCTAATCGTAAGCCAGGGTGACCTCTGCCCACACCCAGAAGTGATACTCTGTAACTCCTAGGACCAAGTCACAGAAGAGAATACTGCTTCCTGTTCCTCTGGAGG
>NW_011494889.1:265981-266917 GCF_000754665.1 Bison bison bison | reverse complement strand
CAGAAATGCAGCCCTCACTCTTTTCTCTGCCTCAGCTGCTCTCCTGACACCCTTCACTCATTCCAATCTCTTGGGTTTCAGCCTAAATCTTCCTTCTAGAGACTCTTCCTCAGCCTCTTTTATTTATCTTAGCCACTTACCTTTTTTCCTATATAAAATTTACTCCCTCAGTGGGGAGAGTGGAAAAGCAATGAAAAGTAAACAAATGAGTGCTATTCGCTCTCCAATAATGATATTGATCTGTAGTTAGTTGAGCACACGCCTTCTCCATCAGAGCATAAGTCCAACAGCAGAGACCTGTCCATCCCTTTCACCACTGTATCCCGTTACAAGCACATACCTGCATGTAAATAGGGCTTCCCTGGTGGCTCAGCTGGTAAAGAATCCGCCTGCAATGTGGAGACCTGGGTTCAATCCCTGGGTTGGGAAGTTCCCCTGAAGAAGGGAACAGCTACCCACTCCAGTATTGTGGCCTGGAGAATTCCATAGACTGTATAGTCCATGGGGTCACAAAGAGTTGGACACAACTGAGCAACTTTCACTTTTACACATAAATATCTGCTGAGTGAATTAATATAAGAATTCTGTGGATCTTCCTATATATTCACATGTATATATATATATGAATATGAATTGTATACTTAATTATTTTGTCAGTTCCATTAGTTTTTAAGTTGTTCTCAGTTTTCTACACAGACAATCATATTGTCAGGTGTGGGGAAGATAAATGTTTCACAGCTTATCCAATAACTATACCAAGTATTTTCCTTTCCCATGTTATCATATGGACTGAAACGTCTGAGCAGATGTCTCCAGCTCCGTCATGGGAAGTAGAGTACATGAGCAGGGAGAGCTCCAGACACCCAATCTTGCTTCAAAAATAAGAGCTAAGCGTTTGTTGGTTTTCTAATCGCTTTGCAAAAGAGTTATGAGGGG
>NW_011494889.1:265387-265881 GCF_000754665.1 Bison bison bison | reverse complement strand
AAAAAAACCTACGAATAGCCAAAGCTATCTTGAGAAAGAAGAATGGAACTGGAGGAATCAACCTGCCTGACTTCAGGCTCTATTACAAAGCCACAGTTATCAAGACAGTATGGTACTGGCACAAAGACAGAAATATTGATCAATGGAACAAAATAGAAAGCCCAGAGATAAATCCACGCACCTATGGACACCTTATCTTTGGCAAAGGAGGCAAGAATATACAATGGATTAAAGACAATCTCTTTAACAAGTGGTGCTGGGAAAACTGGTCAAGCACTTGTAAAAGAATGCAACTAGAACACTTTCTAACACCATACACAAAAATAAACTCAAAATGGATTAAAGATCTCAATGTAAGACCAGAAACTATAAAACTCCTAGAAGAGAACATAGGCAAACCACTCTCCGACATACATCACAGCAGGATCCTCTATGACCCACCTCCCAGAATATCGGAAATAAAAGCAAAAATAAACAAATGGGACCTAATTAAA
>NW_011494889.1:263926-265287 GCF_000754665.1 Bison bison bison | reverse complement strand
AGTTTTTAAAAGACTAAGTGAAATGTCCATAGATGCAGAGAAAGTAAGTATTACAGTCAGGATTCAAATTCAAATCTTTCTAATTCTAGCCGTTTCTCATAATTACAAAGTTAAATAAGGCCTTATATAAGGAGATTTTGAAATACTTTCTCCCCTTTAGTAATTTGACAAATTGTACTTTCTAAAAAATGGCCACAACAGTATCTCTCATCCCACATAAGCTCCTACGACGTGACTGTGACAGTCACATCAGCGAGAGGTAGTACCTACGTCCCCTCATCGTAAGCCAGGGTGACCTCTGCCCACACCCAGAAGTGATACTCTGTAACTCCTAGGACCAAGTCACAGAAGAGAATACTGCTTCCTGTTCCTCTGGAGGCTTGCCTCAGTTTCTAGACACCATGACGTGAGGAAGGCCAAGAAGCCTTGGAGGGGATCCAAAGGCCCTAGTCCACAGCCCGGGCTGAATTCCTGGCTGGCAGGCAGAACCAGCTTGCCAGCCATGCAAGTGCGTCATCTTGAAAGTAGATCCTCTAACCCACCATTTGCATACTCCATTGAGTTGCCCCAGCAAACACTGCATGGAGCAGAGGTGAGCTGGCTTCACTGAGTCCTGCCTAAGTTGCAGATACACAAGCAAAACAAATAATGGTTGTTGTTTCAAGCCGCTAAGCTTTGGGGTGGTTTGTTAAGCAGTAATAGATAACTAAAAACAGAAGACATTCTATACACCAGAAAAGGTGAAAAAATTCTACTAACAATAAGGTTTTTGAATATACAGATTATATGTATTAGTATCAAGAATAAAAAAACATCGACAAAGCAAAAAGACAACCTACTGAATGGGAGAAAATATTTGCAAATGGTATGACTGATAAGGGGTTAATATCCAACATATATAAACAGCTCGTATAACTCAACATAAAAAAAGAAAAACTCAGTTAAAAAATGAGCAGTAGAACTGAAAAGACATTTTCCAAAGAGGAAATGCAGGTGGCCAACAGGCACATGAAAAGATGCTCACCTTCGACAACCATCTAGGAAATGCAAATCAAAACCTCAATGAGATACCACCTCACACCTGTCAGAATGGCTATCATCCAAAAGAACACAAATAACAAATGTTGGCAAGGAAGTGGGGAAAAGGGAACTTGTTACACTGTTGGCAGGAATGTACTTCGGTGCAGCCACTGTGGAAAACAGTAAGGAGATTACTAAAATAATAAAAATAGAATTACCATATGATCCAGCAGTTCCACTCCTGGTGTATATCAAAAACAAAACAAAACAGTAATTCAAAAAGACAAATGCACTGCAATGTTCATAGCAGCATTATTTATAACTGCCAAGATATGGAAACA
>NW_011494889.1:261051-263826 GCF_000754665.1 Bison bison bison | reverse complement strand
AGGAACACGTGTATACCTGTGGTGGATTCATTTTGATATTTGGCAAAACTAATACAATTATGTAAAGTTTAAAAATAAAATAAAATTAAAAAAAAAAGAAAAGTGATGTAACTTGTCCAAGTTCACATGAGTAGATCAGAGGCAAAGCTAAGGTTTGGAGCCAGTTCTGTTCAATTCTAAAACCTATTTCTCATCCCTAGGACACCTCTTATTGATATGGGATCTGTAGACATGAAGCCGGAGAAGGCAATGGCACCCCACTCCAGTACTCTTGCCTGGAAAATCCCATGGGTGAGGAGCCTGGTAGGCTGCAGTCCATGGGATCTCGAAAAGTTGGACACGACTGAGCGACTTGACTTTCACTTTTCACTTTCATGCATTGGAGAAGAAAATGGCAACCCACTACAATGTTCTCGCCTGGAGAAACCCAGGGACGAGGGAGCCTGGTGGGCTGCCGTCTATGAGGTTGCACAGAGTTGGATACAACTGAAGCATCTCAGCAGCAGCAGCAGCAGACATGAAGCAGAGAACATAACTTCTAGTCCAATTAGATCTGCAAACATTTTTATGCCTAAAAAACTGTAATGAATCATAGCCGTAAAACTATAAAATTTAATACTGAAAAAGAATTTAGATATCACCCTTAGTTTATTCTTTTACTTATTTACATACTCATTTGTTTATAGATGTTTATTGATCAATATTTATCAAAGTGGCTACATTAAAAGATAAAAGAATAAAATTAAATAATAAATAAATAAGAATTCTCCTTAAGTACTGATCCCCTGGAGAAGGGAATGGCTACCCACTCCAGTATTCTTGCCTGGAGAATCCCATGGACAGAGGAGTCTGGTAGCTACAGTCCATGGGGTTGCAAAGGGTCAGACATGACTGAGTGACTGAACAAGAACAACAACGTGAGATTTTATGTTTTCATGGCTCTAATAGCTATTATAGGGTACAAAGATGCATGAGGTGCAAATCTTATCTTTAGCTTGCTGTTGAGAAGAACACAATTTACTAAAGAAAGTAGTTAGTGCATGTTACCTATTATCTAGTCCACCACTTCTATAGATGAGAAAATTGTAATATAAAAAGGTAATACCTTGAATAATAACTAGATTATCCAGTTAGTCAAATCATATTGTCACCGATCCAATGAAAACTCAGGGTCCCTAGTGTATTCCACCTGCTAATACAAATACAATGCACACAAATCAGCTGCTAGGGAAAGGAGTTTATAGTTTTGCTTGTTGAAATATATACCTTGTGAACTTTATTAAATGAAAATGATAGTTCAAAAAATTAGATCTGTTTGACTCCTGAAAGGGATCAGAGAATAAAGTTATCCAGCACCTTCCAGTAAAGGGATTCAGAGAGTAGCTGGAGGTGTTGTATTACAAAGTCCCTTCCTTTGCCCAGACTAATCACCACAGGGGATGTTTCAGGCCAAGTCTAGGGTTTCACTTCAGTTGTGATCCCCAGACTGAAAAGCTGCACTCTCATATTAATCGGCATAAAAATTAGTGCCTTGAATCTTCCCTTAGAGTAGAGCACTCAAGTTTGGAATCCAAAGCCTGACTGGGATTGTAGACCATGTTCTTCATAATTTCTACCGACTTAATTTAGACCATTTCCACCTGGAAAGGGTCTCATTCAGGTCCTCTCTGCTCACTGTCTCACTAGGGTTGCATGTCCATGAGAGTAGATCAGATTTCTTTGGAAGTTAAGAAAACTTACAATGATACTACTCTCTTTCCTTCAAAACCAAAGTATGATTTTTCAAGTTTTTGCCATTTGTACTTCCCACATGTGAGTTTGGATTTGTCCACTTCTTGCTATCTGCACTTCTCACCTCACCAAAGCCACATGACTGCTCCTGATGTCCTAGTGACCTGCTGATGGTCTCCCTGCTGGAGTCCACTCCTGACACAGAGACAGAGAGCTGCATTAAAATGCTGAGTCATCCTGTGATCCCACCCCACCCCCTGGCCTACTTGTAACCATTCCTGGGCTTCAGGGTGCAGTAAATACCATTAACATTTCTTCCCCTGGCCTGTAGAGTCCTCTGCCATCTGATTGGCCCTTGCTGCATCTCCTCCCCATCTTCTCCACCCTCCCTTAACTCACTAGGCCACAGTCTGCTGTTCTTTAGTTTCTGGTTATTCCAAGTGTCTCCTCAGCTCAGAAATGCAGCCCTCACTCTTTTCTCTGCCTCAGCTGCTCTCCTGACACCCTTCACTCATTCCAATCTTTTGGGTTTCAGCCTAAATCTTCCTTCTAGAGACTCTTCCTCAGCCTCTTTTATTTATCTTAGCCACTTACCTTTTTTCCTATATAAAATTCACTCCCTCAGTGGGGAGAGTGGAAAAGCAATGAAAAGTAAACAAATAAGTGCTATTTGCTCTCCAATAATGATATTGATCTGTAATTAGTTGAGCACACGCCTTCTCCGTCAGAGCATAAGTCCAACAGCAGAGACCTGTCCATCCCTTTCACCACTGTATCCCCAGTTATAAGCACATACCTGCACATAAATAGGGCTTCCCTGGTGGCTCAGCTGGTAAAGAATCCACCTGCAATGTGGAGACCTGGGTTTGATCCCTGGGTTGGGAAGTTCCCCTGTAGAAGGGAACAGTTACCCACTCCAGTATTGTGGCCTGGAGAATTCCATAGACTGTATAGTCCATGGGGTCACAAAGAGTTGGACACAACTGAGCAACTTTCACTTTTACACATAAATATCTGCTGAGTGAATTAATATAAGAATTCTGT
>NW_011494889.1:260167-260899 GCF_000754665.1 Bison bison bison | reverse complement strand
CTTTGAAAGGATAAATAAAATTGATGAACCATTAGCCAGACTCATCAAGAAACAAGAGAGAAAAATCAAATCAATAAAATTAGAAATGAAAATGGAGAGATCACAACAGACAACGCAGAGGTACAAAGGATCATAAGAGACTACTATGAACAATTATATGCCAATAAAATGGACAATGTGGAAGAAATGGACAAATTCTTAGAAAAGTACAACTTTCCAAAACTCGACCAGGAAGAAATAGAAAATCTTAACAGACCCATCACAAGCACAGAAGTCGAAACTGTAATCAGAAATCTTCCAGAAAACAAAAGCCCAGGTCCAGATGGCTTTACAGCCAAATTCTATCAAAAATTTAGAGAAGAGCTAACACCTATCCTGCTCAAACTCTTCCAGAAAATTGCAGAGGAAGGTAAACTTCCGAACTCATTCTATGAGGCCACCATCACCCCAATATCAAAACCTGACAAAGATCCCACAAAAAAAGAAAACTACAGGCCAATATCACTGATGAACATAGATGCAAAAATCCTTAACAAAATTCTAGCAATCAGAATCCAACAACACATTAAAAAGATCCTACACCATGACCAAGTGGGCTTTATCCCAGGGATGCAAGGATTCTTCAATATCCACAAATCAATCAATGTAATACACCACATTAACAAATTGAAAAATAAAAACCATATGATTATCTCAATAGATGCAGAGAAAGCCTTTGACAAAATTCAACAT
>NW_011494889.1:257216-259023 GCF_000754665.1 Bison bison bison | reverse complement strand
GTGGGGAAAAGGGAACTTGTTACACTGTTGGCAGGAATGTACTTCGGTGCAGCCACTGTGGAAAACAGTAAGGAGATTACTAAAATAATAAAAATAGAATTACCATATGATCCAGCAGTTCCACTCCTGGTGTATATCAAAAACAAAACAAAACAGTAATTCAAAAAGACAAATGCACTGCAATGTTCATAGCAGCATTATTTATAACTGCCAAGATATGGAAACAACCTAAGTGTTGGGCAACAGATGAAGGACAAAGATGTGGCACAGGCGAGGGGCTGCTGAGTCTCGACATGATCTGCCCACCTTGGTGCTGGGCACTGGCCTGCCTTGCCTGTCTCCGGACGCCCAGGATAAATATAGCAGTGATGCTGACGCTGGCAAACAAACTGAAGCGCAAGGACAGTCTCAAAGGTCCTGGGTGTCAGTTACAGCCTCTGACTCCACTCGGTGGGTTTCTGTGACAGACAGGCTGTTTGTTAAAGATGTTGCAGAACTTGAGGCTAATTTACCTTATAGGTGTAAAGTGCATTTTTCTGACCCAAGCGAGCTTCATTGCTTTCAGCTGTCACCCTAGATAAGGGTTACTAACAGGTTGGAAAATTTCAGTTTGGAGCTGAAGTTTTCGATGCATACAACACGGTGCCTCCCAAAGTGAACTGCTTGACCCAGGTCTGGCACCCCAAGTCCACAGGAAAAGGCGAGATATGTCTCAGGGCACTGACTGGGCCCCCACAAGGACGCTGAAGGATGCTGTTTGGGGACTAAACTCTTTGTTTACTGATCCTTTGAATTTTGGTGATCCACTGGATATAGAAGCTGCAGAACATCATTTAGGGGACAAGGAGGTCTTTTGGAATAAAGGGGAAGACTACATTAAGCGTTATACCAGAGGATACGGGGAGAGGACTGCAGGGCCCTGGACCGTGCCTTAGAAGTTGGTCTCCAACTGAAACCAGAAGGGAGTCTCCTCCCAAGTACTCAGCTCCCCCCAGTCCCATTGGCCATCCAAGTCCTGTGATCACATGTTGTCCTGAGGAACAGCATCTTCCAGGCCACCCATTGCAGACAGAGAGCCCCACATAAATATAGCCTGAAAATATATTTGGGGTTCTAAAAGAGTTATCTGCTTACCTTAAGATGCTTATTTTTTGAAACTATACTGCATGGACTGTTGATGAGATTCTCGAGAAGTTGTAATGAACTCAGCATTGAGGCTTGAGTTGCATTTCCCCCTTAGTCCTTGCACAGGTGTTGCTAAGGATGTGTTCAGCGCAGTCACAGATTGGCGCTCAAAACCCTGTTACAGACTGTGATTGGAGGCGAATTCTCCTAGCTGCTCCCACGAATGTCGCCCCTAGTTAAATGCAGTGAAGCTTCCCAGAGTACAGAGCCATTCACTGTAGAGCTCTTACTGCAATGTGTATTTTACTGAATTTGGAAGAAATAATCCATGTCCCAGGGCTTCCCTTATGGCTCCGAGGGTGAAGAGTCCGCCTGCCATGCAGGACACCCGGGTTTGATCCTTAGGTTCAGAAGATCCCTTGGAGGAGGGCATGGCGACCCCCTCTGGAGACTCCCCATGGACAGAGGAGCCTGGCGGGCTACATTCATGGGGTCTCAAAGAGTCAGACACGACTGAGTGACTGACCGCAGCACGGCAATCCATGTCCCAAGACTTCCCGGTGCTGGAGAAGAGACTACAGCAGGCCCTGGGCACTGCACACTGGGCCGGACGGTGATGGGAGGCCGGGAGCCAACAGAGAGGTCTGGCAGTGGCTGTGGGTGGCCTGGCATATAATGTGGT
>NW_011494889.1:254288-257116 GCF_000754665.1 Bison bison bison | reverse complement strand
CCCAGGGACAGGGGAGCCTGGTGGGCTGCCGTCTATGGGGTTGCACAGAGTCGGACACGACTGAAGCGACTTAGCAGCAAACAGGAGATGGCAAGGGTGAACATTGACATTTTTGGAAACAGTGAACTACAATGGACTGAAATGGGTGAATTTAACTCAGATGACCATTATATCTACTACTGTGGGCAAGAATTCCTTAGAAGAAATGGAGTAGCCCCCATAGTCAACAAAGAGTCCGAAATGCAGTTCTTGGATTCAATTTCCAAAGCAAGAGAATTATCTATGTTCATTTTCTGGGCTAACTCTTCAATATCAGTAATCCAAGTCTATGCCCCAACCACTAATGCCGAAGAAGCTGAATTTGAATGGTTCTATGAAGACCTACAAGACCTTCTAGAACTAACACCAAAAAATATATATATATACATATCCTTTTCATCATAGTGGACTGGAAAGCAAAAGTAGGAAGTCAAGAGACACCTAGAGTAACAGGTGTTGGAGTTTTCTCTCCGGGACTTGGAAACGGCGAACCTGAAAGAACAGCACTTGGACAGTCTCTGCTAGGACTTAAAAGTTTATTTCTGCAGTTGAGCCTTTTTATAGGAACGAGGAACAAAGAGCTTAGAGCATACGGCCAGCAGAGCACATACGAGGCTAAGACATAATCAGAAAAAATACTTCAAGGAACAGCGCATTCTTAATGACCCATGTATTTATCCATGACCCATTTTCTCAAGCAGTGTCTTTAACGTTTAATTGTTAAATCTTGGTGCCGAGCATAGCCAAAGGCAGAAAATGTTCTTCGGCAATCGGTACACAATGCCTGGGTACCTCTGGCCCTTCACCATTTTCCCACGGACCTTCTCCTTCAAGGTTATTTTGCACTGTGCCTCCCAACACATCCTCCTTTTGTTTTTAGTTTAAGCACGGCAGCTGCTAGTTGGACTCCGTCGTAGGAGGCACGGAGTTTTGAGTAGAGACATCTGTATAGAATTGTGTAGTGCCATACCAGATAGGGTTCCTACTGTAACAATAGATATTAGACTAAGAATGCCAGCAATAATTCATCCTATTATGTGCTTTGACCTTCTTAAGCCATATTTGAGCAAAACTGAGAGAAATACAGAGTCAGTCCATGGTTCTGTTAGGTTAACAGGAAGCCACAAATCAGATCTTTGCTTGACTATTGCAATGTTGACATAATGATATGAAATAGTATGGTTTAAACACGTATACAAGGCACATGCTGTACAGTTAACAATCTTAGCAGAAAGATCTATATAGAAATTACCTACAATAAACATGTATGGGAGGTGCACACAAGATTGGATATAACCTGTACTATTGTATAAAAAGGTAGAGTTTTGAGGTTTTTAAGGCTTTTGCAGTCCCATACACATTGGCAAAGCACTCCAATGCAGTAGGAATCGTCCACACATGCCATTGCTCAGGTCCTACGGTAGGGGTTCAGACGTTGACGTTTTCTCTTCGGCTTCTCTGTGGTCATTGACGAGACCCTTCGCGTCAGCTGCATCACCTGTCAGGGGAGTCTGGTCTCAGGGTCCTTCTCGGTAACAGACATGGCGAAGTGGAACCCAGATTTCTTCTCCATCTGCAAAGACAAGACCGTAACCTCTGCCTAGGAGTCATAAGATTCCTGGCAACCATTGATTAAACTGCTTATACCATATTGGTGTGTTGGCTTCTAACGGTTTCTTACTGTTTTCCTCTGCAAAATGTCTGCAAGAGTATCAGAACTATCTTTTAGTAAATTTTAAAAATTTAAGGATAAAGAGTTAAAGATAATAACAATTGAGGGTTCATAGGATAAGAAGTGTATCTCCTCTTCCATATTCCCCTTTTCTGTTTTAATAAATGAGTTTTAAAAGTACGATGGGCTCTTTCGATAATTGTTTGACCATGGGGATTGTAGGGTATCTCCGTGATGTGTGTTATATTCCATTCCATTAGAAATGAAAGAAAGGAGTGAGAGGTAAATGCAGGCCCATTATCTGTTTTTAAGACCGAAGGTATTCCCATAACAGGGAAGGTGAGTTAAAGTGTGGAAATGGTGTGTTTGTTGGATTCTGAAGAGACAGGCAGTGTCTGAAAATGTATCAATTGAGATAAAAAGCAAAGAAAACTTTCCTAAGGAGCAATGAGTGAAGTCAGATTGCCAAAGGGAGTTAGGCTGTTGCCCATGAGGATTAATTCCTGAAACTGTGGTACATAAGTGCAGAGGAGCATATATGTCATAGGATTTAATGATATGTCTCATTTCATTGAGGGGAATATGGTATTTAGAGTGCAATCTTTTAGCATTGGTATGAAGATTAGCATGTTCGTCCATAGCAGACATAAAGACAGGAGCTATGAACCTATCAATAGCATCATTTCCTGTTGCCAGGGGGCCAGGTAAACCTGAATGGGCACGTATATGTGCAGTGAAGAAAGGTTCCATATGTGATCGAATTAAGGCTTGAGTCTTTGAAAAAAGAATATATAATTCTTTATCTAGGTTGTATAGAAAGGTGGTAACAAAATCGGGGAAAAGGGAAGCAAGGTGTTTGGAATCAGTATATACATTGCAGTATGTACTGCAAGGAGAACCAACCAGTCCATTCTAAAGGAGATCAGCCCTGGGATTTCTTTGGAAGGAATGATGCTAAAGCTGAAACTCCAGTACTTTGGCCACCTCATGCAAAGTGTTGACTCATTGGAAAAGACTCTGATGCTGGGAGGGATTGGGGGCAAGAGGAGAAGGGGACGACAGAGGATGAGATGGCTGGATGGCATCACTGACTCGATGGACATGAGTCTGAGTGAAC
>NW_011494889.1:241234-254188 GCF_000754665.1 Bison bison bison | reverse complement strand
AACCTCCTCACAATGCGTGGTTTTCCAGGTGATGCATGGTGCTTGACAGTAAAAGATTTTTGTCTCTTAAAAAAGGAAGAAGTGGTTTATATATACAATGAAATGCTACTTGATCATAAAAAAGAGGGAAATTTTGCCATTTGCAGCAATATGGGTGGACTTGGAGGGCATTATGCTAAGTGAAATAAGTCAGAGAAAGCCTGACTGTATGTGATCACTTATATGCGGAATCTACAGTAGAACAAGCTAATGCCTATAATGAGAAAGAAGCAGACTTACAGATACAGAGGACAAACTAGTGGTTACCAGTTTAGGGGGAAAAGTGCGGAGGGGGGTGAAGAGGCACAAACTGTTAGGCATAAAATAGACTACAAAGACATTGGACAGCATGTGGAACACAGGCAATGTTTTACAACTAACAAGGGAGTATAAGCTTTAAGACTGTGAATCAGTGTAGTGTAGACCTGTGACTTACATAGTGCTGTGCATCAACTAGACTTCAATATAAAATATTAATCTCATCCCCCAAAAGAAAAAATACAGTGATTTTATGCTACCTTTCACTAAGCTATTACTGTTGTGGTTTACAACGTCAATCCTCTCCTTTAAGAATTATATTTTTACTTTTGCAGAATGCTTCAAAACCATGCTTTTATTGTTCAGTTTTAGCTCTTTTAAGCTATGTTTTTACTATTCTTGAATTCTTAATTTTGACCCATCCTCAAAGTTCTGTAAACATTGATGATTGACATTTAGGTTTAGGAAGAAGAGCTTGATATGTGTTCTTCTCTAGAATGCATGATTTTCTGTGTTTGAAGCTTCAATTCATGCAGAAAGCTTGGTTTGTCTTTTATATTCAAGAATTTTGCCTGAGTATACCTAGGCTTGTGTTTCATTTGTTTTTAGTGAGCCTTTTTAAAAGATTATTTATTATTTTGGTTGCCCTAGCTCTTTGTTGCTGCATGCAGGCTTTCTCTAGCTGTGGTGAGTGGGGGCTACTCTTCGTTGGGGTCGCGGGCTTTTCATGCAGTGGCTTCTCTTGCTGCCAAGCACGGGCTCTAGGCGTGCAGGCTTCCATACCTCAGCACACGGGTACAGTCGCTGCAACTCCTGGGCTCCAGAACGTGGCCTCAGAAGTTGTGGCGCTTGGGCTTAGTTTCCCCAGCACGTGGAATCTTCCTGGAGCAGGGATGGAACCTGTGTCTCCTTCATCTCCTGCATTGCAGGCAGATGTTTTACCGCTGAGCTACTGAGGAAGCCTGTATTTTATGTATGAAATTAAGTATGAAAAGTATTTAAGACCACCACAGTATGTAAAAGTGTAAAAAGTACCATTCATAAATATCAATAGATACTAAAAAAAAAAAAAAAAAGGGAGAACTCCATGGGGAAAATGAAGGCTCTATGTGATTTTTCTGTAATTGCTCATTCATTAATTGTGTGAGAGTTGCCAACTTTTCTTTAGTCAGGGGCCATTGAGGTGGTCCATACTGCGGCATCAGATTCCCAATCGAGAGGCAGCAGTGTTAACTCAATGGCCCCCATCAAAAAAAGGCTCATTTAGAGAAATTGTGGCTTTTGTTTGTTCAAGAAAAATCCCTTCCTCATAAATTAATAGGGATATTTGTAATATATGGTTTGATATAAGCTACAATTTGATTAGGACCATAAGCTTGTAAATAGGATGTATTGATGGAAGTTTGTGTAGCATCTGCTTTATTTATCCCCAATAGTCTGGAAGGAGCCATAGTCTTACCCCATTCAAGGGGCCATTCTTCAGTTCTAATAATGGAAATGTTGACTTCTGTATCCAATATATCTGTGAAATTTTTTCCTCATATCTTTAAAGTAAGCATAGGCTTTTGATGTTCCTTTAATAAGGTAGACAGTGTGGTGGTAAGATTGGTGCTATCAAAATCTCCCTGCCTAATTTTATCAGATGCCCTCATTGGTTTGACATATGGCAAAAGTAATAATTGTGCAAAGTGTTCCCCTTTTTGTAGATACATTTTTCTTGATTTTACAATATTAACCATGACATGTATCTCTCCTTCACAATTTTCATCTATAACTCCAGTCAACATTATTAAACCTTTCATTGTATAGCTGTTATGTCCCAAAATTAGTCCAAATATTCTGAGTGGGATCAGACCATAATATCCAGTGGGGATTTTATGAGGATTGTATAATTCTATTAATTCCATATCAAAAGGACTAGGTATATCAATGCAAGCACTCTTAGATGTAGTTGCTTGCAGTGTCATAATGTTGGGTCGTCCGTTTGTAGTGGGGCTAGAGGATAGCCCCTTTATTAGTTTCCCTGTTGTTTTTGTTGTGCCTCTGGTGTCAATGTGTTTCCATCCTTATTGAATTTGGAATAACATTTATTCAACTAATGGAATCCCCTTTTACATTTTGGCAAATTCTTGGGGGCCTTTTTTTTATTAGAAGTATTATTATTTTTAGCTGTCTGCATTGGCATGTGGCATTGTTTTTTCATATGGTTGGCCTTTTTGCAGTTAAAACATTAACATTAGCAGCCTTTTGCATATTAAAAGTTTCTAGTGCCATTAATTTTGTTCTATGGGACATAGATTTGATATCTCTATAAGCTTTCAGATATTTATAAGAGAACTAGTTTCTGGAATTGGCCTAAGCATGGATTGACATTCTTCATTAGCATTTTCAAAGGCAAGTTGCTTTAAAATAATATTTTGTAAGGTTTCATCTTTGATAGATATTTTTATGGCATTCTTTAATTTTTCTATAAATTGGGTATATTCTTCTTCATGTCCCTGGGTAATCTTGACAAATGAAACATCAGAGTTAATATTATCAACCTTTACCCACGCTCTGTAAGAAATTTCTCTAATGAAATGTAACATCTGAGGGGTAATATTAGCTAATTGCGCAGTCATATCGGCCATGGTTCCCATTCCAGTAAGTATATCATAAGTTAAATTGGCAGGGTTACTATGAGATTGCTGGTCAATCATCATTTGTTGGGCTTTTTTGTTAACCCATATTTGCCATTGAAGTAATTGTTGAGGATTTAGAATCATCTTTGCTACTTGAAAAAAAAAATCATATGGTATCCAATGATCAGCCCATCCTCTGAGGAATTCTACACAGTAAGGAGAAGTAGGTCCACATAGAGTGCATGCTTTCTTAAAGCTAGATAACATATCAAAATCTAAACCAGCCTAAGCATTTTGGCCTTGGGCAGGCTGATCAAACTGTATTGGGAAAGCGAAAGCACAAGTATCTCCCAAGGAAGAGTGAAATGATTAGAACAAGCAAACTTAGCAATTGCTGTTACAGGCGGAGAGGAAGGAAAAACCTCAGATTTGGGCTGTTCGTTGAATGAAATGACCTCCGCTCTAAGTGGTTTCAGTTTTGATACATCCTGGATAAATATGTCTCCAAGCTGTTTTTCTAAGGATTGTGTTTGATTGAGCATAACATTCTTATATTTCAAAGCACCTTGCATATCTTGTTCCTTAAGCTCATATTCATGTAAAGACTGAACAGTTTTTACTTCCAAATCAACATTATGCCCTTCAATTTGTTCTGTGATAGCCCGTTTGAGTGACCATGTAACCCACCATTGATGGGGAATATGGACTCCTTGCCAATATGTTTGCAAAACATTATTCTTAACCCTTTTCCATATGTCTAGATTGAGTGTCCCCTCTTCTGGGAACTATGAATTATGTTGCAGTAAAATATGATAGCAGTCATTCAACTGATCTCTTGAAACATTAATACCATTTTGTTTCAGAAAGTGAAAGGAATCTTACTGCTATGTTGTCCCATCCTGCTTACCTCTTTCTGCAGGGCTCACCGTTTTGTTCAGTCTTCCTATCAAGTCCCTGTTCTTGGCGCCACTTGTTGGAGTTTTCCCTCCGGGACTTGGAAACGGCGAACCTGAAAGAACAACACTTGGACAGTCTCTGCTAGGACTGAAAAGTTAATTTCTGCAGTCGAGGCTTTTTATAGGAATGAGGAACAAAGAGCTTAGAGCGTACAGCCAGCAGAGCATGTACAAGGCTAAAACATAATCAGTAAAAGATACTTCAAGGAACAGTGCATTCTTAATGACCCATGTATTTATCCATAACCCATTTTCTCAAGCAACGTCTTTAATGTTTAATTGTTAAATCTTGGTGCCAAGCATAGCCAAAGGCAGAAAATGTTCTTCAGCAATCAGTACACAATGCCTGGGTACTTCTGGCCCTTCGCCATCTTCCCACGGACCTTCTGCTTCAAGTCTATTTGCACTGTGCATCCCAACAACAGGCAACTTTGGCCGTGGAGGACAAAATGAAGCAGAGCAAAGGTCAACAGAGTTTTGCCAAAAGAACACACTGGTCACAGAAAAATCCCTCTTCCAAAAACAAAAAAAAATGACTCTACACATGTACATTACCAGATCGGCAATACTGAAATCAGACTAATTATATTCTTTGCAGTCAAAGATTGAGAAGCTCTATACAGACAGCTAAAACAAGACCGGGAGCTGACTGTGGCTCAGATCATGAACTCCTTATTACCAAATTCAGACTTAAATTGAGGAAAGTAGAGAAAACCACTAAACCATTCAGTTCAGTTCAGTTCAGTCGCTCAGTCGTGTCTGACTCTTTGCGACCCCATGAATCGCAGCACACCAGGCCTCCCTGTCCATCACCAACTCCCAGAGTTCACTAGTGGATCTTCGTAAAGCTTCAAACAAATATTTCTTTAACTCAAAAATGTCTTCTGTCATTTAATTGTTAATTGTGTTCTTCCGGTTTCATTTCCTGCTCTGGAATTCCTATTTTGCATAATTACATCTGTTGGATTCCTTATTTCTTATCTTTTCTCTCATTATTTTTAATTATTGGTTGTTTTCCTGTGAGTCTTCAGAGAGCTCTCAAGTTTTTTTTTTAGCTTCATTAATTGATATTTTTTTCAGTATAATTTAGGGCATTCATTCCTTCAGCAGGAGGTGAACATGCCAAAGACATTTCTAATTTTCACTCAATCTTTCCAGACATCAATTATTTCCTTATTCATGATAATCGATCCTCATTTTGGAGATGAACTATCTTCTTGGGTCCTATTGCAAACAAGATTTTAAATCTTTTAAAATGTTTGCTCTTTGCTTGTGACATATTTTGGTGCAATTTAGTAGGAAAAGATAAGCAGCGCCGGGAATGGGAACTGACAGAAGAAATATTCGGCAGTACTCTGTAGTGTGACTCTTAGTACTGATGTATCTGTTTTAGATTCCAGGGTTTATTATGGAGTGTTATCAATTTTGGCTCTAGTTTCTAACATATCTTCATGGAAAATATGAGGCATAAATATTATGCAAAAATAGCAATTCGAAAAGCTGAGGCAGACTCAATGTGCTCTCATAAGGTTGGGACATCCTTGCAATGCAACACCATGTAGCCATTATGATGATACATTTATTGACATGGAAAGAAGTTTGCCATACACAGTGCTAAAAGCACATTTTTGAAAACATATGCAGCCTGATCCTATTTTTGTGAGAAAAGTAGCATACATATTAGTCATAGTCACAGGCTGGAGAACTATAATCTTTCTGTTCAAAATGGGGCTTCCCTGATAGCTCAACTGGTAAAGAATCCTCCTACAATGCACGAAACCTGAGTAAAGAATCGCCTGCAATGCGGGAGACCTGGGTTCGATCCCTGGGTTGGGAAGGTTCCCTGGAGAAGGGAACAGCTACCCACTCCAGTATTCTGGCCTGGAGAATTCCATGGACTGTATAGTCCATGGGGTCTCAAAGAGTTGGACACGACTGAGCAACTTTCACTTTCACTTTGTTCAAATCAGTTCAGTTTGCTAAATCAATACAAACTTGCAGTCAGCAGAGGGCGCAAGAAGTGAGGTGAAAAAGCTGATGTATAAGTAGGATGAAATTTTTCATAACATAGAGATTATTCTGATTTTCTCTCCATTTGTTTATCAAAGAAAATTTCAAAAGGATCACAGAAGCATAATTGCAGCTTGACTATCATTCTGCAGAATGTTTGGTGTTAGCTAGAGAGTCAAAGTATGTACTTTCAGTGGGTAAAGGGAACAGAAAATAATAGAGTGCCTTTTTTGTGCCAGGCACTAACATATGCATAATATACTGTAGTATGCTACATAGAACATATTTGGATATTGCATCAGACACTGCAAGCAGATTAGCACAGTCTTGATGGGGTTTTGATTAAACTATAAATCTTGGAGATACTGACAAAATCTCACAGCTACAGATCACTTTCTAGTTATTAAATGCTTTCAGATTTACTATTTCTTTTCATACAGCATTCTGTAGAACAGACTCTTCTTTTACAGATGAAGGTGGAGTGGTTTCTGGAGGTGTGTCAAGATTAGAGATTCTCTCAGCAAGGTTTTTATGTCTGGGTATGCTGATTTCCTCATGCTGTCTCTCAAATAATCAAGAAATCTTCAGACATAAACAATACCTTGGCCTCATGAAAGAACCTCATGATACTACCAATAATTAATACCAACATACATCAAAGGATTTGTGTTCTCCATTATTTTTTTTTATAAGATTTGACATGATACCTCACATCTCTGACTCTTGGATTAATTAATATAGATTTGGTGGTTTCCAAAAGTCAGTATTGTAAGAAGGCTCAAGAGAGGACCCCAGTGACAACTAGAAAGAAAGAGGGGCCCTCAGCCCTATAGCTACAAGGAACTGAATTCTGCTGACAGCCCCACGAGCTTGGAAAAGGATCCCGAGATCGAGAAAGGAACTCACCCCACTGATATCCTGATGGCAGCCTTGTGAGAACCTGAGCAGGAAACTCAGGATGGTCTACAATAAATAATCAGACTGATCACATGGACCACAGCCTTGTCTGATTCAGTGAAACTATGAGCCATACCATGTAGGGCCACCCAAGACAGATGGATCATGGTGCAGAGTTCTGATAAAACGTGGAGAAGGGAATAGTAAACCACTTCATCATTCTTGCCTTGAGAACCCCATGAAAAGGCAAAAAGATATGACACTGAAAGATGAACTCCCCGGGATGGTAGATGCCCAATGTGCTACTGGAGAAAAGGGGAGAAATAGCTCCAGAAAGAATGAAGAAGCTGAGCCAAAGTGAAGACAACACACAGTTATGGATGTGACTGGTGGTAAAACAAAGTCCGATGCTATAAAGAATATTGCATAGGAACCTGGAAGGTTAAGTTCATGAATCAACATAAATTGAAAGTGGTCAAACAGGAGATAGCAATGGCACCCCACTCCAGTACTCATGCCTGGAAAATCCCATGGACAGAGGAGCCTGGTGAGCTGCAGTCCATGGGGTCGCTAAGAGTTGGACACAACTGAGCGACTTCACATTCACTTTTGACTTTCCTGCATTGGAGAAGGAAATGGCAACCCACTCCAGTGTTGCCTGCAGAATCCCAGGGACGGGGGAGCCTGGTGGGCTGCCGTCTATGGGGTTGCACAGAGTTGGACATGACTGAAGCAACTTAGCAGCAAACAGGAGATGGCAAGAGTGAACATTGACATTTTTGGAAACAGTGAACTAAAAGGGACTGAAATGGGTGAATTTAACTCAGATGACCGGTATATCTACTACTGTGGGCAAGAATCGCTTAGAAGAAATGGAGTAGCCCTCATAGTTAACAAAGAATCGGAAATGCAGTGCTTGGATTCAATCTCAAAAGCAACAGAATTATCTATGTTCATTTCCTGGGCTAACTATTCAGTATCATTAATCCAAGTCTATGCCCCAACAACTAATGCCTAAGAAGCTGAATTTGAATGCTTTTATGAAGACCTACAAGACCTTCTAGAACTAACACCAAAAAAAAAAAAAAAAAAAAGATGTCCTTTTCATCATAGTGGACTGGAAAGCAAAAGTAGGAAGTCAAGAGATACTTAGAGTAATAGGCAAGTTTGGCCGTGGTGGACAAAATGAAGCAGGGCAAAGGCCAACAGAGTTTTGCCAAAAGAACACACTGGTCACAGAAAAATCCCTCTTCCACAAACAAAAGAAATGACTCTACACATGCACATTACCAGATCGTCAATACTGAAATCAGACCAATTATATTCTTTGCAGTCAAAGATTGAGAAGCTCTATACAGACAGCTAAAACAAGACCGGGAGCTGACTGTGGCTCAGATCATGAACTCCTTATTGCAAAATTCAGACTTATACTGAGGAAAGTAGAGAAAACCACTAGACCATTCAGGTATCTTATGATTATACAGTGGAAGTGACAAACAAATTGAAGGGAACAGATCTGATAGACAGAGTACCTGAAAAATTATGAATGGTGATTTGGGACCTTGTACAAGATGTGATGATCAAGACTATCCCTAAGAAAAGGAAATTCAAAAGGGAAAAATGGTTGTCTAAGGATGCCTTAGAAAGAGCTGAGAAAAGAAGAGAAGTGAAAGGCAAAGAAGAAAAAGAAAGATATATCCATCTGGATGCAGAGTTCCAAAGAATAGCAAGGAGCAATAAGAAAGCCTTCCTCAGTGATCAATGCAAAGAAATAGAGAAAACAATAGAATGGGAAAGACTAGAGATCTCTTCAAGAAAATTAGGGATACCAAGGGATATTTCATACAAAGAGGAACACAATAAAAGAGAGAAATGGTATGGACCTAAAAGAAGCAGAAGATATTCAGAAAGGTGGCAAGAATACATAGAAGAAATATACAAAAGAGATCTTAATGGCCCAGATAATCACGATGGTGTGATCACTCACCAAGGGCCAGATATCCTGGATTGTGAAGTCAAGTGGGCCTTAGGAAGCATCATTACAAACAAAGCTAGTGGAGGTGATTGAATTCCAGCTGAGGTATTTCAAATCCTATAAGACCATGCTCTTAATGTGCTGCACTCAATACGCCAGCAAATTCGGAAAACTCAGCAGTGGTCACAGGACTGGAAAAGGTTAGTTTTAATTCCAATGCCAAAGACAGGCAATGCCAAAGAATGTTCAGACTGCTGCACAATTGCACTTATTTCACATGCTAGCAAGGTCATGATCAAAATTCTCCAACTAGGCTTCAACAGTACATAAACCAAGAACTTCCAGATGTGCAAGCAGGATTTAGAAAAGGCAGAGAAACCAGAGATCAAATTGCCAACATCTGTAGAATCATAGAAAAATTAAAAGAGTTCCAGAAAAACACCTACTTCTGCTTCACTGACTAAGCCTTTGACTGGGTAGATCACAACAAATTGTGGAAAATTCTTAAAGAGATGCAAATACCAGACCACCTTACGTGCCTCTCGAGAAATCTGTATGCAGATCAAAAAACAACAGAACTGGACATGGAGCAACAGACTGGTTCCAAATTGGGAAAGGAGCACAACAAAGCTGTTTATTATCACCTTGCTTATTTAACTTACATGCAGAGTACATCATGCAAAATGCCAGGCTGGATGAAGCAAAAGCTGGAATCAATATTGCCAGGTGAAATATCAATAACCTTAAATATGCAGATGACACCAACTTTATGGCAGAAAGTAAAGAGGAAATAAAGAGCCTCTTGATGAAAGTAAAAGAGGAGAGTGAAAAAGCTGGCTTAAAACTCAACATTCAAGAAATGAAGATCATGGCATCCAGTCCCATCACTTCATGGCAAATAGATGGGAAAACAATGGAAACAGTGACAGACTTTCTTTTCTTGGGCTCCAAAATCACTGTAGATGGTGACTGCAGCCAAAAATTCAAAGACACTTGCTCCTTGGGAAAAAGCTATGACAAAACTAGACACCATATTAAAAGCAGAGATATTACTTTGCTGACAAAGATCAGTCTAGTCAAAGCCATGATTTTTCCAGTAGTCATGTATGGATGAGAGAGTTGGACCATAAAGAAAGCTGAGTGGTGTAAAATTGATGCTTTTAAACTGTGGCATTGGAGAAGGCTCTTGAGAGTCCCTTGGCCTGCAAGGAGATCAAACCAGTCAATCCTAAAGGAAATCAACCCTGAATATTCATTGGAAAGACTCATGCTGAAACTGAAATCCGATACTTTGGCCACCTGATGGGAAGAACTGACTCACTGAAAAAGATTCTGATGCTGGGTAAGGTTGAAGGCAAGAGAAGGGGTTGACAGAGGATGAGATGGTTGGATGGCATCAGTGACTCTATGGACTCTATGGAGTTTGAGCAAGCTCCATGAGTTGGTGATGAACCAAGAAGTCTGGCGTGCTGCAGTCCATGGGGTCGCAAAGAGTATGACACGACTGAGCAACTGAACTGACCTGAGCTGATTTGGAGAGATGCACTGAAAAAATTATGAAAAATAAAAGCAGTGTGGAAAGGATATGTCCTATTTCTTGTTTTTGCTCTCAAGTGGTCTCTCTTTTAAAAAGTAATCATGATTGTGGATGGTGGTACTCTTGTTCTTTTAAGTACTTATTTAGCAAAAGACAGCAAGCTCATAGATACAGAGGACAGATTTGTGTTTGGATTGGGTGTCATAGGTAAACTGGAGCTTTTTTGGTTATTTTGATTTAAATAAGTCAAATCGTTCTTTGAAAAAAAAATTACATCATTTACGCAAAATCTGTCCCATCAGTGTTAACTCTATCCCCGGAGATGCCAGCTGAGACTCACATGGGACCTTTGTCAATGTCTGCTGTGACATGACATTTACTGCTTGCCAATTCTTGGCCCATTCCAATTTCCAACCATCATTGTTCTGAGATAATTTTCGCAGAGTATGAGAGGGAACAGGGAGAAGAAACTCATTCAGGAGGAATCATTCCTAAGGCATCTGGATACAGATGAGATCTCCTCCTATGTGCATGCCATGCAGACTTCATGTAGATACACAGGGATGGGACTGGGTTCCTAGTGAGAAATTTAGTCTCTTCACTTCTGCTTGGTCTGTATGGAGCAGTTCCCTGGTTACTTGCCCGGATTTGTGACTGGTTGGCTGTGCAAGAGAGTGAGGAGGGAAGGGGCAGCAGCATCCCTTTGTCAAAGGCCCTGGGAGGGGAGGGGCAAAGGGGGTTGAGCAGCACAGGGGAGAGGGAGTCATTTCTCTCCACTGACTGCAAACTCCACACTCACAGCTCACATCTCTCAGGAATCCAGAGTCCTCTTTGCCACAGTGGTGGATATTTTCTTCCTGAGGCTCTTTGCCATCATGAAGTGAAGTGAAGTGAATGAAAGTCACTCAGTCATGTCTGACTCTTTGGGACCCCATGGACTGTAGCTTGCCAGGTTCCTCTGTCCATGGAATTCTCCAGACAAGAATACTGGAGTGGGTAGCCATTCCCTTCTTTAGAGGATCTTCCCAACCCTGGGATAAAACTCAGGTCTCAGGCATTGCAGGCAGATTCTTTACCATCTGAGCCACGAGTGAAACCCATCATAAGTCTGCTCATTTCATCCTGCATTATTTATCTGTTCTAGGGGCCTGCAGAGGCGGCGTGGAGTCCACAGCTTGGGTAGATGGGGGAAAATGAATCTGACTGGCCTCGAATCCTGCTTGGGGATGCACCAGTGAGTTTTTGCTTCTGGTCACTATTTTAGCTATTGATTGAAAAACACAACTGTAAAAAATCTTGTTTTCCTATTTTTTCCTCACATGCACTGATATAGCATTTCTCAGACCACTCTGAAAAGTGTAAGAGGCACCAACTTCTTTCTTAAAGACCTAATTTAAAATGTAATTATTGGGAGGGGGGTTCAGGATTGGGAACACGTGTACACTAGTGGTGGTTTCATGTTGATGTACAGTAAAACCAATACAACATTGTAAAGTAATTAGCTTCCAATTAAAAGAAATAAAAAAAAGAAAAATGAAAAATAAAACCATAAACGTGAAGAATTTTTCGGTAGAATGAGTTTGGAATAGTGTACAGGGCTGGGAGAGGACTATTAATTCTCAGCTTTTTCTTCAAGGTGGGTGCTCAAAAAAAGTTTGAAATCCTATACCAGTCTCTCCCTCCTAATTATAATTTTTACTGGTCTGAAATTCCCAAGGACACACTATTCTTGATCAGCAATGAATAACATTGGGATCTTAGGCTGTCAAGCTTCTCAATCAAGCTGTCCAGGAGGCCAGTGATGAGGACTTTTCCCACTCATGTTCAAGTTTCCCGCTCATGAGATGAGTCCACAGGCATGGCCATCTGTGGCCACCACCCCGCCTGCTTGGCAGGGGCAGCAATGTCTTCGCATGCCCCACTGAGCAAGCCCGCTGTCTCTGCCCACAGGCATGCTGCCCCCAGGACGACACGAGGCCAGGCTGCTCTGGACTGCCTCGGGGCATTTGAGGGATCCCAGCACTCCATGAAAAAAAGTGGATGATGTTCCTGCTGCTCTCTGAGTCATGCGTCTGAACCTTATGCAGAAGTTTCCCCACCTAGGGCACCTGGCTCAGGAGGCTGGCTGGAGAACCAGATAGTTACAGCCACCCTGGAGCAGAAGAGGAAGAAGAAGGTCAAGATCTATTTCCACAAGAAGCAGCAGCTCATGAGGCTATGGAAGCAGGACAAAAAGAACAGAGAAGGAAATCTACAAGTTCCCAGAGATCCTCAATACCCATGGATCCTACTCTGGGCACTCAATAAAACAGACTGCTTATTCCTTTTTAAAAAAATAAAACCCAAAAACTGTCCATGAGCTCTTCAGATAACCTAGTAGCAGGTGTGTGGCATCCCATCCCATCTCTTCATGGCAAATAGATGGGGAAACAGTGGAAATAGTGACAGACTTTATTTTGGGGGGTTCCAAAATCACTGCAGATGGTGACTGCAGCCATGAAATTAAAAGATGCTTGCTCCTTGGAAGAAAACCTACGACAAACCTAGATGGCATATTAAAAAGCAGACATTATTTTGCCAACAAATGTCCATCTATTCGAAGCTATGGTTTTTCCAGTAATGATGTATGGATGTGAGAGTTGGACTATAAAGCAAGCTTAG
>NW_011494889.1:238927-241134 GCF_000754665.1 Bison bison bison | reverse complement strand
CTCTTGTTCTTTTAAGTACTTATTTAGCAAAAGACAGCAAGCTCATAGATACAGAGGACAGATTTGTGTGTGGATTGGGTGTCATAGGTGAATTCGAGCTTTTTTGTTAATTTTGGTTTAAATAAGTCAAATCGTTCTTTGAAAAAAAAATTACATCATTTACGCAAAATCTGTCCCGTCAGTGTTAACTCTATCTCCAGAGATGCCAGCTGAGAACCACATGGGACCTTTGTCAATGTCTGCTGTGACATGACATTTACTGCTTGCCAATTCTTGGCCCATTCCAATTCCCAACCATCATTGTTCTGAGATAATTTTCACAGAGTGCAAGAGGGAACAGGGAGAAGAAACTCATTCACGAGGAATCATTCCTAAGGCATCTGGATACAGATGAGATCTCCTCCTATGTGCATGTCATGCAGACTTCATGTAGATACAAAGGGATGGGACTGGGTTTCTAGTGAGAAATTTAGTCTCTTCACTTCTGCTTGGTCTGTATGGAGCAGTTCCCTGGTTACTTCCCCAGATTTGTGACTGGTTGGCTGTGCAATGGAGAGAGGAGGGAAATCAGCTGAAAGGGCAGCAGCATCCCTTTGTCAAAGGCCCTGGGAGGGGAGGGGCAAAGGGGGTTGAGTGGGACAGGGGAGAGTGAGTCATTTCTCTCCACTGACTGCAAACTCCACACTCACAGCTCACATCTCTCAGGAATCCAGAGGCCTCTTTGCCACAGTGGTGGATAGTTTCTTCCTGATGCTCTTTGCCATCATGAAGTGAAGTGAAGTGAATGAAAGTCGCTCAGTCATGTTTGACTCTTTGCGACCCCATGGACTGTAGCCTGCCAGGCTCCTCTGTCCACAGAATTCTCCAGGCAAGAATACTGGAGTGGGTAGCCATTCCCTTCTTTAGAGGATCTTCCCAACCCTGGGATAAAACTCAGGTCTCAGGCATTGCAGGCAGATTCTTTATCATCTGGCCACCAGTGAAGCCCATCATAAGTCTGCTCATTTCGTCCTACATTATTTATCTGTTCTAGGGGCCTGCAGAGGCGGCGTGGAGTCCACAGCTTGGGGAGAGGTGGGGAAGATGAATCTGACTGGCCTAGAATCCTGCTTGGGGATGCACCAGTGAGTTTTTGCTTCTGGTCACTATTTTAAGTATTGATTGAAAAACAAAACTGTAAAAAATCTTGTTTTCCTATTTTTTCCTCACATGCATTGATATAGCATTTCTCAGACTACTCTGAAAAGTTTAAAAGGGACCAACTTCTTTCTTAAAGACCTAAATTAAAATGTAATTTTTGGGAGGGGGATTCAGGATTGGGAACACATGTACACCCGTGCTGGATTCATGTTGATGTATGGTAAAAACAATACAATATTGTAAAGTAATTAGCCTCCAATTAAAATAAATTTAAAAATAAATTTAAAAAAGAAAAATGAAAAATAAAACCATAAACGTGAAGAATTTTTTGGTAGAATGAGTTTGGAACAGTGTACAGGGCAGGGAGAGGACTATTAATTCTCAGCTTTTTCTTCAAGGTGGGTGCTCAAAAAAAGTTCGAAATCCTATACCAGTCTCTCCCTCCTCATTGTAATTTTTACCTCTGAAATTCCCAAGGACACACTATTCTTGATCAGCAATGAATAACATTGGGATCTTAGGCTGTCAAGCTTTTCAATCAAGCTATCCAGGAGGCCAGTGAGGAGGATTTTTCCCACTCATGTTCAAGTTTCCCGCTCATGAGATGAGTCCACAGGCACTGCCATCTGTGGCCACCACCCCGCCTGCTTGGCAGGGGCAGCAATGTCTTCGCATGCCCCACTGAGCAAGCCTGCTGTCTCTGCCCACAGGCATGTTGCCCCCAGGACCACACGAGGCCAGGCTGCTCTGGACTGCCTCGGGGCATTTGAGGGATCCCAGCACTCCATGAAAAAAAGTGGATGATGTTCCTGCTGCTCTTTGAGTCGTGCGTCTGAACCTTATGCAGAAGTTTCCCTACCTAGGGCACCTGGCTCAGGAGGCTGGGTGGAGAACCAGGCAGTTACAGCCACCCTGGAGCAGAAGAGGAAGAAGAAGGTCAAGATCTATTTCCACAAGAAGCAGCAGCTCATGAGGCTATGGAAGCAGGACAAAAAGACAGAGAAGGAAATCTACAAGTTCCCAGAGATCCTCAATACCCATGGATCCTACTCTGGGCACTCAATAAA
>NW_011494889.1:235313-238723 GCF_000754665.1 Bison bison bison | reverse complement strand
AGGAAACATTAGTGCTGAAGAAGACTCTTGAGAGTCTTGCAAGAAGGTCCAACCAGTCCATCTTCAAGAAAATCAGTCCTCAATATTGATTGGAAGGACTGATGCTGAAACTGAAACTCCAATACTTTGGCCACCTGATGCAAAGAACTGACTCCTTGGGAAAGACCCTGATTTTGGGAAAGATTGAGGGCAGGAGGAGAAGGGAATGACAGAGGATGAGATGGTGGGATGGCATCACCGACTCGATGGACATGAGTTTGAGCAGGCTCCAGGAGTTGGTGAACGACAGGGAAGCCTGGCATGCTGCAGTCCATGTGGTCACAAAGAGTCAGACACAATTGAGCAACTGAACTGACTGAGATGGGGAAAAGTGGAAACAGTGACATATTTATTTTCTTGAGCTCAAAAATCACTGCAGACAGTGACTGCAGTCACAAAATTAAAAGATGCTTACTCCTTGGAAGAAAAGCTATAACAAACCCAGACAGCATATTAAACAGCAGAGACATCACTTTGCAGACAAAGGCCCATAGACTCAAAGCTATAGTGTTTCCTGTAGTCAGTTACAGATGTGAGACTTAGACCACAAATGAGGATGAGGGACAAAGAATTGATGCTTTCCAATTGTGGTGCTGGAGAAGACTCTTGAGAGTCCCTTGGACTGCAAGGATGAAACCAGTCAATCCAAAAGGAAATCAACCCTGAATATTTATTGGAAGGACTGATGCCATAGCTGAAGCTCCAATACTTTGGCCACCTGATACGAAGAGCTGTCTCATTGGAAAAGACATGATGCTGGGAAAGATTGAAGGCAGGAGGAGAAAGGGATGACAGAGGATGAGATGGTTCGATGGCATCACCGACTCAATGGACATGACTTTGATTTAACTCCAGGAGCTAGTGAAGGACAGGGAAACCTGGCATGCTTTTAGTCTATGGGGTCACAAAGAGTCTGCTTAGGGACTGAACAATGACGACAATGGGAAAAACATCCTGTTCATTGCTCTAAACCATGTGTTACTGTAAAAATACATAGACCTCACCATTTTAGAAACACCTACCACTTCTTTCAGAGGAGATATCTCCAAGCCCTGTATTGAAAGGAAATTATTATTTTAAGCTTAGAGAAGGATCATGAAGTACATAAACAGTTGGAATATAGAGATTATCTGTGATGCATTTAAAGAGGAACAGAATGATTCAGGGTGGTTTTTTAAGATGGTCAGACTGCAGAGAAAATACTCTGAGGAAGTCAGGCTTCAATAGTCACAAACTTCAAATGGAAGAGCTAGATTAAATGGTAACCAAGCTCTCTTGTAGCCCTAACAGTATATGCATTCAGGACTTTTTGACATGTCTGTGTAGTTTTATAGTTTGTGATAGCTTGTAGCCTTCATGTTTGGGATGTGAAATAATTAATGGGGAAGTTCTGGCCAACTGCAGCTGGAGGGCAGTTGATGGTGGCATACACACACACACACACACACACACACACAAGTATCAGAGCCTATGTTTCCATGCAGCAGAGGTTTTTCTCAGCTGAACTCAACATGGAAACTAATTCATTCTGTTACAAAACTAATTCATTCTGTTATATAAACCAGCCCACCACAGTGCTGGGAGAGCCCAGAGGCCACAGAGATGGAATGCCCAGGGTGTAAAAGGAAGTCATAAAGAAGGTCAGCAAAGAGAGAGAGACAGAGTGGGGGAGAGCCTTCCTGAAGATAATAAATAACTGGAGAGGAATTCCATAGGCTGTACTAGTGGAAAAAATCTTCACAAAGAGTGAAGAGGCTCCCTTATTAATGCCACGTATTCTGTGCAATAACAGATGTAAAACCTGGTAACTTCCTGCACTGACATTCAAGGCCAGGAAACAAGGGAGCCCCAGCACAGAACAGAACAGAACGGGGCTAAGGAAAGGGTTTGACATCCCCTGGAGGCCACAGAACACTGGACCAGACTAGGGCAGAGAGGGCCCCCTCAGGCCTGGCTGGGTCCTTATTTGACCCACAAGGCCTATCTGGGGCAGGGAGTTGAGCCTTTAAGGTTTCCACAGTCTGTTCATTTTAACAAAGTTCCTTGCATTTATAATGCTCCAGATTAAAGATCTCTTCCAGATATTGGTACAGGGCACTGTACTGTTTGCATAACCTGAATTTTCAGTACTCCCCAAGCTTTGTGTCTGGAGAAAACATGAGAGCACCCTGTCTTCCTCACATTGCCTTCAGCAGGCTTCCTTCTCCACTTTTCACTTTTACAGACCTGTTCTCATTCCATCCATGGGGAACGCAAAGGCACAAGGCTGAGGGTTACAAGTGAGGGAAACTGAGGCACAGGGATGCTAACTGGTTTGTCCAGCTTCGCCACATCTAAAACATAAGAGCCCACCAAGATAAGCTAAAATGTAACTCTTCTGACACCCAGTGCGTCAGTCAAGTTTTGCTAAGGGACTTCCCCGGAGACCCAGTGCTTAACAACCCACCTGCTCAGCTGCAGGGGACGCAGCTGAGATCCCTGGTTGGGGAGATAAGCTCTCACATGCCTCGGAGCAACGAAGCCTGTGTGCGGCACCTGCTGAAGCCCTCACATTCCGGAGTCCACGCACCACACGAAAGATCCCTCATGCCACAACAAGAGACAACAGTGAAGGCCTGACAAATAAATAGACATTTTTTTTTTTTTTAACTTTTTAGGTTTAAGGTGCTATGCGTTGGCACTGGGGACAGAAGGATACACTAGGCAAAACCCCTACTCTGGAACTCTCGGGATCTCAGAGGAGATAAATGACAGCAACTTCCCACATGATTTGGCTCGGGCTATGATGTTTGTAAGTCTAGGGCAGTGCCCTCAACCAGGTACAGCTTTGCTCCTCAAGAGACATTTGGTGGTGCCTGAAGACATTTCCGGTTCTCACAACTCGGGAACTGCTACTGGCATCTCCTGGGTAGAGCAAAGAATGCTGCTAAGATTCATTAATAAACAAGACAGCCTCCCACAGCAAAGAGCTACCCAGCCCCAAATGTCCAAAGAGCCTAGGTTGAGAAACCCTAGCATAGAGCAGTATAGGGATACAGTGCAAGGACTCAACTCTGCCTGGTCCTAAGATGGTGGAGGATTTATCAGGGCAGCAGGTGATGCTTGAAGTATCAGGAAAAAAGAGTAAATAGCATCCCGAGTATCCAGAAGAACCAACAAGCGAGAGACTAACCAAGTATCTAATTCTTTTCTCTGTTCTGAACTGGGTGCTTATATAGGAATCTACTGCTTTAGTACAAGTCACACAGCAGGAGAACTACTCTTCCTGGATTCCTGGGACGGGAAAAGCACTGAAGAAGTGCACACTCCATGTGACACTTTCTGGGCAGTTCTTGGGGGTCCCAATTGCTTCTCCAACTTGAAAAATTCTG
>NW_011494889.1:232665-235213 GCF_000754665.1 Bison bison bison | reverse complement strand
GGCATCTCCTGGGTAGAGCAAAGAATGCTGCTAAGATTCATTAATAAACAAGACAGCCTCCCACAGCAAAGAGCTATCCAGCCACAAATGTCCAAAGAGCCTAGGTTGAGAAACCCTAGCATAGAGCAGTATAGGGATACAGTGTAAGGAACTCAACTCCGCCTGGTCCTAAGATGGTGGAAGATTTATCAGGGGAGCAGGTGATGCTTGAAGTTTCAGGAAAAATGAGTAAATAGCATCCCGAGTATCCAAAAGAACCAATAGGTGAGAGTCACATGAAATAGTCTATTGTACAGATATCTGTAATTTGATCTAAGCTGAAGGTGACTCTTCAATGAAGTGGAACCATTGATGGTATTAATCAGAGAGGTGTCGGCTCATGCACTCAATAGTTTGTTATATTAGTGTTGAGCAGAAGATCTCAAACTTCATTTGGGGTATGAATAAAAAATACAGATTCCAGATCTACCAACATACACACACATGCACAAATATCCTGATGCAGGAACACAGTAGGTCTAGGGTAGAGCCCTGAAACCAGTACTTTTTATAAGTACTCCGTGCAATTCTAAAGCAGGTAATCCAACTCCTCACTGGTATACAGAATATATTTGACAGTGGTAAAATTGCAAACTCAAAGAAAATAAAAAGGAATTTCAGAAAGAGACTAACTAAGTAGACTAATTCTTTTCTCTGTTCTGAACTGGGTGCTTATATAGGAATCTACTGCTTTAGTACAAGTCACACGGCAGGAGAGCTACTCTTCCTGGATTCCTGGGATGGGAGAAGCACTGAAGAAGTGCACACTCCATGTGACACTTTCTGGGCAGTTCTTGGGGATCCCAATTGCTTCTCCAACTTGAAAAATTCTGTGTCCCCAAACCTTGCAGACACAGAAGTACTTGCTTCCTGTCCCCAAAGAGACTCATCCCTGGGATTCCCCATCAGTCATACCATGAGAGCTTGGGTAGTTTTGTTAGCTCTTTCCCTTAGTCGTCTCATCTATGTTCTCTGATAACGATATGGGAAATTATAGAAGCCTAAATAGGATTTTTAAAATAGAAAGAAAAGAATAGTAAAGAATCTACAAGACAGGACCCTGAAATCTGACAGATGGGACTCAGAGGTTGGGTGTCTTGCCCAAGGCCACAAAGAGGAAAAAAGCTTCAAACTCATTCATGTTGATGTATGGCAAAACCAATACAATATTGTAAAGTAATTAGCCTCTAATTAAAGTAAATTTACCATGTCCCACAGGTTTTGGGTTGTTGTGTTTTCATTTTCATTTGTTTCTGTGCAAATTTTGATTTCTTTCTTGATTTCTTCTGTGATTTGTTGGATATTCAGCAGAGTGTTGTTCAGCCTCCATATGTTGGAATTTTTAATAGTTTTCCTCCTGTAGTTGAGATCTAATATTACTGCATTGTAGTCAGAAAAGATGCTTGGAATGATTTCTATTTTTTTGAATTTACCAAGGCTAGCTTTATGGCTGAGGATGTGATCTATCCTGGAGAAGGTTCTATGTGCGCTTGAGAAAAAGGTGAAATTCATTGTTTTGGGATGAAATGTCCTATAGATATCAATTAGGTCTAACTGGTCTATTGTATCATTTAAAGTTTGTGTTTCCTTGTTAATTTTCTGTTTAGTTGATCTATCCATAGGTGTGAGTGGGGTATTAAAGTCTCCCACTATTATTGTGTTATTGTTAATGTTTCCTTTCATACTTGTTAGCATTTGTCTTACATACTGCGGTGCTCCCATGTTGGGTGCATATATATTTATAATTGTTATATCTTCTTCTTGGAAACTATAAAACTCCTAGAGGAGAACATAGGCAAAACACTCTCCGACATACATCACAGCAGGATCCTCTATGACCCACCTCCCAGAATATTGGAAATAAAAGCAAAAATAAACAAATGGGACCTAATTAACCTTAAAGGCCTCTGCACATCAAAGGAAACTATTAGCAAGGTGAAAAGGCAGCCTTCAGAATGGGAGAAAATAATAGCAAATGAAGCAACTGACAAACAACTAATCTCAAAAATATACAAGCAACTCCTACAGCTCAACTCCAGAAAAATAAATGACCCAATCAAAAAATGGACCAAAGAACTAAATAGACATTTCTCCAAAGAAGACATACAGGTAGCTAACAAACACATGAAAAGATGCTCAACATCACTCATTATCAGAGAAATGCAAATCAAAACCACTATGAGGTACCATTTCACACCAGTCAGAATGGCTGGGATCCAAAAGTCTACAAATAATAAATGCTGGAGAGGGTGTGGAGAAAAGGGAACCCTCTTACACTGTTGGTGGGAATGCAAACTAGTACAGCCACTATGGAGAACAGTGTGGAGATTCCTTAAAAAACTGGAAATAGAACTGCCTTAGGATCCAGCAATCCCACTGCTGGGCATACACACTGAGGAAACCAGAAGGGAAAGAGACACATGTACCCCAATGTTCATTGCAGCACTGTTTATAATAGCCAGGACATGGAAGCAACCTAGATGTCCATCAGCAGATGAATGGATAAGAA
>NW_011494889.1:231545-232565 GCF_000754665.1 Bison bison bison | reverse complement strand
TATTGCTTGTAGACTTTTGGATCGCAGCCATTCTGACTGGCGTGAAATGGTATCTCATTGTGGTTTTGACTTGCATTTCTCTGATAATGAGTGGTGTTGAGCATCTTTTCATGTGTTTGTTAGCCATCTGTGTATCTTCTTTGGAGAAATGTCTATTTAGTTCTTTGGCCCATTTTTTGATTGGGTCAAAATCTTTAAACAGGCTTTGGTTCTAGTTTCACCATTATCCAAATGGTGACTTCCCAAAACAAGTCACTTAATCTCTTCATTTGTATATCAACACTGTCTGACACCTACCTGTTGGATTACTTATGAGTATTAAATAAAAAATAAATCTATAAAAAGTATATAACAATATAATATAAAGTAAGTGTTCAATAAATACGTGTTTCTTATTAGGTAAAACCATTGCAGGGTCTACAGGATGCCCACCACCCAAAGAATGCTGGAAAAATGCAAATACTAAATGAATAATTATTTAGTTACAACTAAATAACTAATGTACTTAGCACTAAATATCTGGACACTTTGAAGTAATCCATTTGAATAATATCTCAGTTTTCAAGTTTATATCTGATTTCAGTGTCAAGTCATCCTTTTACTTGTTTACTTACTTGGCAAAAATTTTCCTTACTCATTGACACAATTACTGATACTATCTTTTAGAAACTTACGAGGGATTTTCTAGTTAACCTGATCCTGGTAAATCCCAATGTGAAAGCTTGCTTGCACTGAGTGAGACCCAAAACAGGACATTTCTAAAGAAATCCAGAATGGGCTGGGACTGCCTTTATATTTAAGCTTTAACTCATGGGGCAACATAAAATTACCTCTTCGCTTGTCCCTTGGAAGAAAAGCTATGACCAACATAGACAGCGTATCAAGAAGCAAAGTCATTACTTTGCCAACAAAGGCCCTTCTAGTCAAAGCTATGGTTTTTCCAGTAGTCATGTATGGATGCAAATGTTGAACTATAAAGAAAGCTGAGTGCCAAAGAATTGATGCTTTTGAACTAGATGT
>NW_011494889.1:230152-230789 GCF_000754665.1 Bison bison bison | reverse complement strand
GATATCAATTAGGTCTAACTGGTCTATTGTATCATTTAAAGTTTGTGTTTCCTTGTTAATTTTCTGTTTAGTTGATCTATCCATAGGTGTGAGTGGGTCTGTTCTACAGAATGTTGTATGAAAAGAAATAGTAAATCTGAAAGCATTTAATACCTATACAGTGATCTGTAGCTTTGAGAGATTGTCAGTATCTCCAAGATTTATAGTTTAATCAAAACCCCATCAAGACTGTGTTAATCTGCAGTGTCTGATGCAATATCAAAATATGTTCTATGTAGCATACTACAGTGTATTATGTATATGTTAGTGCCTGGCACAAAATAGGCACTCTATTATTTTCTGTTCCCTTTACCCACTGAAAGTACATGCTTTGACTCTCTGCTAAGTCACTTCAGTCGTGTCCGACTCTGTGCGACCCCATAGACGGCAGCCCACCAGGCTCCCCTGTCCCAGGGATTCTCCAGGCAAGAACACTGGAGTGGGTTGCCATTTCCTTCTCCATTTGGGTCCTGCCATTCGTTCTCCTTCTTTCTTTCCTTGGACTCTCTAGCTAACACCAAACATTCTTCAGAATGATAGTCAAGCTGCAATTATGCTTCTGTGATCCTTTTGAAATTTTCTTTGATAAACAAATGGA
>NW_011494889.1:228449-229004 GCF_000754665.1 Bison bison bison | reverse complement strand
TCATAGAATGAGTTTGGAAGTTTACCTTCCTCTGCAATTTTCTGGAAGAGTTTGAGGCAGGATAGGTGTTAGCTCTTCTCTAAATTTTTGGTAGGATTCAGCTGTGAAGCCGTCTGGACCTGGGCTTTGTTTGCTGGAAGATTTTTGATTACAGTTTAATTTCCATGCTTGTGATGGGTCTGTTAAGATTTCTATTTCTTCCTGGTTGAGTTTTGGAAAGTTGTACTTTTCTAAGAATTTGTCCATTTCTTCCACGTTGTCCATTTTATTGGCATATAATTGTTGATAGTAGTCTCTTATGATCCTTTGTATTTCTGTGTTGTCTGTTGTGATCTCTCCATTTTGATTTCTAATTTTATTGATTTGATTTTTCTCCCTTTGTTTCTTGATGAGTCTGGCTAATGGTTTGTCAATTTTATTTATCCTTTCAAATCACCAGCTTTTGGCTTTGTTGATTTTTGCTATGGTCTCTTTTGTTTCTTTTGTATTTATTTCTGCCCTAATTTTTAAGATTTCTTTCCTTGTACTAACCCTGGGGTTCTTCATTTCTTCCTT
>NW_011494889.1:225628-227700 GCF_000754665.1 Bison bison bison | reverse complement strand
TACAGAGTGAAGTAAGCCAAGAAGGAAAAACATAAATACAGTATACTAACGCATATATATGGAATTTAGAAAGATGGTAACAATAACCCTGTGTACGGGACAGCAAAAGAGACACTGATGTATAGAACAGTCTTATGGACTCTGTGGGAGAGGGAGAGGGTGGGAAGATTTGGGAGAATGGCATTGAAACATGTAAAATATTATGTATGAAACAAGATATCAGTCCAGGTTCGATGCACGATACTGGATGCTTGGGACTAGTGCACTGGGACGATTCAGAGGGATGGTATGGGAGGCAGGAGGGAGGAGGGTTCAGGATGGGGAACACATGTATACCTGTGGCAGATTCATTTTGATATATGGCAAAACTAACACAATTATGTAAAGTTTAAAAATAAAATAAAATTTACAATATTGAAAAAAAATAAATAAAATCTAAAATAAATAAATAAATTTAAATTAAAAAAAAACTCAGATTTTCTGATTTTCAGTTTATGGTTGCTTTCATTGCACAAGAGTGAAGAGTCAGAAATGTTAATTTTGTTGTGGAAACGATCCAAAACCTTACCCTGTAACCCTAGAAAGAAAGAACGAGTCATATCAGAACTGTAAAGAAAATTTTCCAAACTAAGTTTACCTTAGAAAATAAATAGAAATAAATCAGAGGAGAGAGGCCCCGCTGAGATCACGGAACCCCTCAAGTTAGAAGTCATCCAGAGATGCCAATGGCAAACTTACTGACCAGGCTCTGTAGTCCGTTGGAGTTCAAAGTGGACTTGGAGCCTTCAGTGACAAGGAGGAAAGAAAATGCGTTTTCATCCTTTGGCCATGTGCTATCTTAGGGTCTTTAGTTTTACCAAGTTTTACAATTGCCTTCACAAAGACAATAATGCCTGTTTCCTATGTCGTTTATTTAAGTAAACAAGAAGGAGACAGAAAGGTACCTTTGTGAAACAAGGCTTTAAAATTTCTATCTAAAGAAAGAAAGCGAGAGATCTGTTCTTTGCACTGTTCCATAAGATAAGTTCATTAAGATAAATAGTTCTAGTTTGACCTCAGTTCTGCTTGGCAAATGGCTCCCTTTCCCACCACCCACCCACATCGAGAACATCAAAGTTTTTAAGTGAATAAAAATGTTTCCAAACAGTTTCTTGAACTGATCCTATTCTCATCAATGGGTCACTACAGAGGTTCTGTGGGAAGGTGATTGTATGTTTTTTCTGGCAAAACCAGCTTGTACAAACCCAGAGTTTATTCTCTTGTGACTGTAAATTCCTATGAGCAACAGAAAGAGTGCATATCATCTGAACACAGAAACGAAAATGCACAGGAATTAGGAGGTAATCTTTAAACAGGCTTTGGTTCTAGTTTCACCTATTTCCAAATGGTGACTTCCCCAAACAAGTCACTTAATCTCTTCATTTGTATATCAACACTGTCTGACATCTACTTGTTGGATTACTTATGAGTATTGAATAAAAAATAAACCTATAAAAAGTATATAAGAATATAATACAAATTAAGTGTTCAATAAATATGTGTTTCTTATTAGGTAAAGCCATTGCAGAGACTACAGGATGCCCACCACCCAAAGAATCCTGGAAAAATGCAAATAATAAATGAATAATTATTTAGTTACAACTAAATAACTAATGTACTTAGCACTAAATATCTGGACACTTTGAAGCAATCCATTTGAATAATATCTCAGCTTTCAAGTTTATATCTGACTTCAGTGTAGAGTCATCCTTGTATTTGTTTACTTATTTGGCAAAAACTTTCCTTACTCATTCACACAATTACTGATGCTATTTTTAGGAACTAATGAGGGATTTTCTAGTTAACCTGATCCTGGTAAATCCAATGTGAAAGCTTGCTTACACTGAGTGAGGCCCCAAACAGGACATTTCTAAAGAAATCCAGAATGGACTGGGACTGCCTTTATCAGTTTAGTTCAGTTCAGTCGCTCACTCGTGTCCGACTCCTTGTGACTCCAAAAATTGAAGCACACCAGGCCTCCCTATCCATCACCAACTCCCGGAGTTCACCCAGACTCATGTCCATCGAGTCAG
>NW_011494889.1:223788-224889 GCF_000754665.1 Bison bison bison | reverse complement strand
GATCTGAGCCACAGTCAGCTTCTGGTCTTGTTTTTGCTGACTGTATAGAGCTTCTCCATCTTTGGCTGCAAACAACATAATCTTACTTCAGTGTTGACCATCTGGTGATGTCCATGTATAGAGTCAATTGAGGAAATATGTCAGATCAGCCTCCTATCTTAACACTCAGTCCAAGGTCATTCAGTGTCGTTGAACTGAGCAAACTAATTTCTTTCAACTGGGTAGGCAATTTCCCCAGTGCCTTTCAGTTGTTCCCCTCCCCCCAGTATCTTTCAACTGGGGACCAGATACCTATTCAGATCAGATCAGTCCCTCAGTCGTGTCTGACTCTCTGCGACCACATCAATCGCAGTACACCAGCCCTCCCTGTCCATCACCAACTCCCGGAGTTCACTCAGACTCATGTCCATCAAGTCAGTGATGCCATCAAGCCATCTCATCCTCTGTCGTCCCCTTCTCCTCTTGCCCCCAATCCCTCCCAGCATCAGAGTTTTTTCCAATCAATCAACTCTTCACATGAGGTGGCCAAAGTACTGGAGATTCAGCTTTAGCATCATTCCTTCCAAAGAAATCCCAGGGCTGATCTCCATCAGAATGGACGGGTTGGATCTCCTTGCATTCTTTCTTAATATTGAGCTTTAAGCCAACTTTTTCACTCTCCCCTTTCACTTTCATCAGGAGGCTTTTGAGTTCTTCTTCACTTTCTGCCATAAGGGTGGTGTCATCTGCATATCTCAGGTTATTGATATTTCTCCGGGCATTCTTGATTCCAGCTTGTGTTTCCTCCAGTCCAGCATTTCTCATGATGTACTCTGTATATAAGTTAAATAAGCAGGGTGACAATATACAGCCTTGACGAACTCCTTTTCTTATTTGGAACCAGTCTGTTGTTCCATGTCCAGTTCTAACTGTTGCTTCCTGACTCGTATATAAATTTCTCAAGAGGCAGATCAGGTGGTCTGGTATTCCCATCTCTTTCAGAATTTTCCACAGTTTATTGCGATCCACACAGTCAAAGGCTTTGGCATAGTCAATAAAGCAGAAATAGATGTTTTTCTGGAACTCTCTTGCTTTTTTGATGATCCAGCAGATGTTGGCAAT
>NW_011494889.1:221997-222554 GCF_000754665.1 Bison bison bison | reverse complement strand
CTGATCTCCTTCAGAATGGACTGGTTGGATCTCCTTGCAGTCCAAGGGACTCTCAAGAGTCTTCTCTAGCACCACAGTTTCAAAAGCATCAATTCTTCAGCGCTCAGCTTTCTTCACAGTCCAACTCTCACATCCATACATGACCACAGTAAAAACAATAGCCTTAACTAGATGATCCTTTGTTGGCAAAGTAATGTCTCTGCTTTTGAATATGCTATCTAGGTTGGTCATAACTTTCCTTCCAATGAGGAAGCGCCTTTTAATTTCATGGCTGCAGTCACCATCTGCAGTGATTTTGGAGCCCAGAAAAATAAAGTCTGACACTGTTTCCACTGTTTCCCCATCTATTTCCCATGAAGTGGTGGGACTGGATGCCATGATCTTCATTTTCTGAGTGTTGAGTTTTAAGCCAACTTTTTTCACTCTCCACTTTCACATTCATCAAGAGGCTTTTTAGTCCTCTTCACTTTCTGCCATAAGGGTGTGTCATCTGCATATCTGAGGTTATTGATATTTCTCCCGGATCTTGATTCCAGCTTGTGTTTCTTCCAGTCCAG
>NW_011494889.1:220322-220508 GCF_000754665.1 Bison bison bison | reverse complement strand
TCTAGGCCCTTAAATCTATTTCTCACTTCCACTGTATAATCATAAGGGATTTGATTTAGGTCATACATGCATGGTCTAGTGGTTTTCCATACTTTCTTCAGCTTAAATAAGGAGTTCATGATCTGAGCCACAGTCAGCTTCTGGTCTTGTTTTTGCTGACTGTATAGAGCTTCTCCATCTTTGGCT
>NW_011494889.1:218314-219090 GCF_000754665.1 Bison bison bison | reverse complement strand
AGTCGCCAGTCCAGGTTTGATGCACGATACTGGATGCTTGGGGCTAGTGCACTGGGACGACCCAGACGGATGGTATGGGGAGGGAAGAATGAGGAGGGTTCAGGATGGGGAACACATATATACCTGTGGTGGATTCATTTTGATATATGGAAAACCAATACAATATTGTAAAGTTAAAAAATAAAATTAAAAAAAAGGAAAAAAAATCATGGTTTTGAAGCATTCTGCAAAAGTAAAAATATAATTTTTTAAGGAGAGGATGGACGTTGTAAACTACAACAGTAATAGCTTAGTGAAAGGTAGCATAAAATCACTGTATTTTTTTCTTTGGGGGATGAGATTAATATTTTATATTGAAGTCTAGTTGATGCACAGGACTATGTAAGTCACAGGTCTACACTACACTGATTCACAGTCTTAAAGCTTATACTCCCTTTTTAGTTGTAAAACATTGCCTGTGTTCCACATGCTGTCCAGTATGTCTTTGTAGTCTATTTTATACCTAACAGTTTGTACCTCTTCATCCCCTTCCCCACTTTTCTCCCTAAACTGGTAACCACTAGTTTCTTCTCTGTAACTGTAAGTCTGCTTCTTTCTCATTATAGTCATTAGCTTGTTCTACTTTAGATTCCACATATAAGTGATCACATAGTCAGTCTTTCTCTGACTTATTTCATTTAGCATCAGATAAGATCAGATCAGATTAGTCACTCAGTCGTGTCTGACTCTTTGCGACCCCATGAATCGCAGCACGCCAGGCCTCCCTGTCCATCACC
>NW_011494889.1:216482-217307 GCF_000754665.1 Bison bison bison | reverse complement strand
GGGCCTCGAGGGGTCGGCCTGGAGGACTGGGCGGACCCAGGGCTGCCCGGGAATGCAAAGCAAATAGAACTAGAGAAAGGTCGGACTTGATCTGCATAAAGGTGGAGGGCTTAGGAAATGGGGAGGCTTCTAAAGCAGAGCCATTACTTTGCCAACAAAGGTTCGTCTAGTCAAGGCTATGGTTTTTCCTGTGGTCATGTATGGATGTGAGAGTTGGACTGTGAAGAAGGCTGAGCACCAAAGAATTGATGCTTTTGAACTGTGGTGTTGGAGAAGACTCTTGAGAGTCCCTTGGACTGCAAGGAGATCCAACCAGTCCATTCTGAAGGAGATCCGCCCTGGGATTTCTTTGGAAGGAATGATGCTAAAGTTGAAACTCCAGTACTTTGGCCACCTCATGGAAGAGTTGACTCATTGGAAAAAACTCTGATGCTGGGATGGATTGGGGGCAGGAGGAGAAGGGGACGACAGAGGATGAGATGGCTGGATGGGATCACTGACTCGATGGACGTGAGTCTGTGTGAACTCCGGGAGTTGGTGATGGACAGGCAGGCCTGTCCTACTGCGATTCATGGGGTCGCAAAGAGTCGGACACAACTGAGCGACTGATCTGATCTGATCTGATCAACTAGAATAGAAAAAGAAGACACTACTACAATCTCAGAAACATAATTTCCAAATTGCATAATTTCCAAATTGCTTGCATGTCTCTCCTTTACTTTCTCTGAAGAAGGTTAGGGAAGGTCTCAGAGCAGTTGAGTACAAGTGGGAGGTGAGATGGACAGAGTGGAAATGCTTGAAAATCTCAGGGGTCAGATGCTACAG
>NW_011494889.1:215405-216330 GCF_000754665.1 Bison bison bison | reverse complement strand
CCCAGCATCAGAATATTTTCCAATGAGTCAACTCTTCCATGAGGTGGCCAAAGTACTGGAGCTTCAGCTTTAACATCATTCCCTCCAAAGATCCCAGGGCTGATCTCCATCAGAATGGACTGGTTGGATCTCCTTGCAGTCCAAGGGACTCTCAAGAGTCTTCTCCAATACCACAGTTCAAAAGCATCAATTCTTCGGTGCTAGCCTTCTTCACAGTCCAACTCTCACATCCATACATGACCACAGGAAAAACCATAGTTTTGACTAGACGAACTTTTGTTGGCAAAGTAATGTCTCTGCTTTTGAATGTGCTATCTAGGTTGGTCGTAACTTTCCTTCCAAGGAGTAAGCATCTTTTAATTTCATGGCTGCAGTCACCATCTGTAGTGATTTGGAGCCCAGAAAAATAAAGTCTGACACTGTTTCCACTGTGTTTCCAAGGCAGGCTTCAGCAATATGTGAACCGTGAGCTTCCAGATGTTCCAGCTGGTTTTAGAAAACGCAGAGGAACCAGAGATCAAATTGCCAACATCTGCTGGATCGTCGAAAAAGAAAGAGAGTTCCAGAAAATCATCTATTTCTGCTTTATTGACTATTCCAAAGCCTTTGACTGCATGGATCACAATAAACTGTGGAATATTCTGAAAGAGATGGGAATACCAGACCACCTGATCTGCTCTTGAGAAATTTATATACAGGTAAGGAGGCAATAGTTAGAACTGGATATGGAACAACAGACTGGTTCCAAATAGGAAAAGGAGTTCGTCAAGGCTGTATATTGTCACCCTGCTTATTTAACTTATATACAGAGTACATCATGAGAAACGCTGGATTGGAAGAAACACAAGCTGGAATCAAGATTGCCCGGAGAAATATCAATAACCTGAGATATGCAGATGACACCACCCTTATGGCAGAAAGTGAA
>NW_011494889.1:213259-214393 GCF_000754665.1 Bison bison bison | reverse complement strand
TGTCTCTCCTTTACTTTCTCTGAAGAAGGTTAGGGAAGGTCTCAGAGCAGTTGAGTACAAGTGGGAGGTGAGATGGACAGAGTGGAAATGCTTGAAAATCTCAGGGGTCAGATGCTACAGTAATGTTCCATTTGCTCTGTTACTCACTTTAAAACATTGTTCTGAGAAGAGGTCCATGGGATTCCCCAGAAGGCTAAATTAGGGGTCCATGGTACAAAAAGGATTAAGAACCCTATTTCATAATAGTACAGTGCCACCACCGGGAGGGTGAAAGATGATCTCAAAAGGCATCATGGTGTCCATCCAAGACTTCTGCTGCTTGTATAATTTAGATCTTTTGTAACTCAAAGACGTTTTTGTTCCCTCAAGTCCCTTTGTTTTACTATATTTCTTACCACCACATTGTACTTTGGTTTGGATAAAGTGGACAGTTTAAATGTCAAATCAGATAACACCGCGTGGATGCCAGAAAACTTGCAACCCTTTCGTAATCTGTAAAATGGGGTAAAATTCTGCCACCAGTTAGAACTGAGGAGGTGACCACATAAGATAAACATAGAACATGTTTGCACAGTTCAGTTCAGTTCAGCTCAGTCGCTCAGTCGTGTCCAACTCTTTGCGACCCCATGAATCCCAGCACGCCAGGCCTCCCTGTCCATCACCAACTCCCGGAGTTCACACAGACTCACGTCCATCGAGTCAGTGATGTCATCCAGCCATCTCATCCTCTGTTGTCCCCTTCTCCTCCTGCCCCCAATCCCTCCCAGCATCAGAGTCTTTTCCAATGAGTCAAGTCTTCGAATGAGGTGGCCAAAGTACTGGAGTTTCAGCTTTAGCATCATTCCCTCCAAAGAAATCCCAGGGCTGATCTTCAGGATGGACTGGTTGGATCTCCTTGCAGTCCAAGGGACTCTCAAGAGTCTTCTCTAACACCACAGTTCAAAAGCATCAATTCTTCGGCGCTCAGCTTTCTTCACAGTCCAACTCTCACATCCATACATGATCACAGGAAAAACCATAGCCTTGACTAGACGGACCTTTGTTGGCAAAGTAATGTCTCTGCTTTTCAATATGCTATCTAGGGTGGTCATAACTTTCCTTCCAAGGAGTAAGTGTATTTTAATTTCATGGCTG
>NW_011494889.1:211393-211973 GCF_000754665.1 Bison bison bison | reverse complement strand
GAAAAAGTTGGCTTAAAACTCAACATTCAGAAAACGAAGATCATGGCATCTGGTCCCATCACTTCATGGGAAATAGATGGGGAAACAGTGGAAACAGATACCTATTATAGACCACCAAATAGAACTCAAGATCATCAACCTATAAGCAAGATGCAAGAACCAAGAGAGACTCACTCTAAATCATCTGAACTCGCTGAGAAGTTGGATGGGCACAGAAGGTCTCTATTGGTACCACCTCGGCTTCTTCATAAAGTTCAGAAGAGGGCAACAAGTCTGCTCTGGGTCTCTTTGTTGATTGCCAAAGTTGTCAAAAAAAAAAGCACCATGTGAGAGCTGTGAGTTAAGTTTTACTTGAGACATAATGAGAACTATAGCCCAGGGTTCAGCCTCTCGGATATCTCTGAGGAACTTTTCTGAAAAGTAGGCAAGGGATGTCAATATATATGTGATTTTAGTGAAGGGGGATACGTGAAGTCAAGCAAACATTTTGGCAGAGGGTTTCCACTAGTCTCAGAAAGATTGCTGCTATTCATGTGGAACAGATGTCCAATAATAGTCTTAGTGATTTTCTAGATATAAG
>NW_011494889.1:210639-211293 GCF_000754665.1 Bison bison bison | reverse complement strand
AACCAGGTACAGCTTTGCTCCTCAAGAGACATTTGGCAGTGCCTGAAGACATTTCCGGTTCTCACAACTCGGGAGCTGCTACTGGCATCTCATGGGGAGAGCCAAGAATGCTGCTAAGATTCATCAATAAACAAGACGGCCTCCCACAGCAAAGAGCTACCCAGCCCCAAATGTCCAAAGAGCCTAGGTTGAGAAACCCTAGCATAGAGCAGTATAGGGATACAGTGCAAGGACTCAACTCTGCCTGGTCCTAAGATGGTGGAGGATTTATCAGGGCAGCAGGTGATGCTTGAAGTATCAGGAAAAAAGAGTAAATAGCATCCCGAGTATCCAGAAGAACCAACAAGCGAGAGACTAACCAAGTATCTAATTCTTTTCTCTGTTCTGAACTGGGTGCTTATATAGGAATCTACTGCTTTAGTACAAGTCACACAGCAGGAGAACTACTCTTCCTGGATTCCTGGGACGGGAAAAGCACTGAAGAAGTGCACACTCCATGTGACACTTTCTGGGCAGTTCTTGGGGGTCCCAATTGCTTCTCCAACTTGAAAAATTCTGTGTCCCCCAACCTTGCAGACACAGCAGTACTTGCTTCTTGTTCCCAAAGAGATCATCCCTGGGCTTCCCCATCAGTCATACCATGAGAGCTTGGGT
>NW_011494889.1:208364-209784 GCF_000754665.1 Bison bison bison | reverse complement strand
TCTGTCACAGAAACCCACCGAGTGGAGTCAGAGGCTGTAACTGACACCCAGGACCTTTGAGACTGTCCTTGCGCTTCAGTTTGTTTGCCAGCGTCAGCATCACTGCTATATTTATCCTGGGCGTCTGGAGACAGGCAAGGCAGGCCAGTGCCCAGCACCAAGGTGGGCAGATCATGTCGAGACTCAGCAGCCCCTCGCCTGTGCCACATCTTTGTCCTTCATCTGTTGCCCAACACTTAGGTTGTTTCCATATCTTGGCAGTTATAAATAATGCTGCTATGAACATTGCAGTGCATTTGTCTTTTTGAATTACTGTTTTGTTTTGTTTTTGATATACACCAGGAGTGGAACTGCTGGATCATATGGTAATTCTATTTTTATTATTTTAGTAATCTCCTTACTGTTTTCCACAGTGGCTGCACCGAAGTACATTCCTGCCAACAGTGTAACAAGTTCCCTTTTCCCCACGTCCTTGCCAACATTTGTTATTTGTGTTCTTTTGGATGATAGCCATTCTGACAGGTGTGAGGTGGTATCTCATTGAGGTTTTGATTTGCATTTCCTAGATGACTGTCAAAGGTGAGTACCTTTTCATGTGCCTGTTGGCCACCTGCATTTCCTCTTTGGAAAATGTCTATTCAGTTCTGCTCATTTTTCAACTGAGGTTTTTTTTTTTTTATGTTGAGTTATACGAGCTGTTTATATATGTTGGATATTAACCCCTTATCAGTCATACCATTTGGAAATACTTTTCCCATTCAGTAGGTTGTCTTTTTGCTTTGTCGATGTTTTTTGTATTCTTGATACTAATACATATAATCTGTATATTCAAAAACCTAATTGTTAGTAGAATTTTTTCACCATTTCTGGTGTATAGAATGTCTTCTGTTTTAGTTATCTATTACTGCTTAACAAACTACCCCAAAGCTTAGTGGCTTGAAACAACAACCATTATTTGTTTTGCTTGTGTATCTGCAATTTAGGCAGGACTCAGTGGAGAAGGAAATGGCAACCCACTCCAGTGTTCTTGCCTGGAGAATCCCAGGGATGGGGGAGCCTGGTGGGCTGTCGTCTCTGGGGTCGCACAGAGTCGGACACGACTGAAGCCACTTAGCAGCAGCAGCAGCAGCAGCAGCAGCAGCAGCAGCAGTGAAGCCAGCTCACCTCTGCTCCATGCAGTGTGTGCTGGGGCAACTCAATGGAGTATGCAAATGGTGGGTTAGAGGATCTACTTTCAAGATGACGCACTTGCATTGCTGGCAAGCTAGTTCTGCCTGCCAGCCAGGAATTCAGCCCGGGCTGTGGACTAGGGCCTTTGGATCCCCTCCAAGGCTTCTTGGCCTTCCTCACTTCATGGTGTCTAGAAACTGAGGCAAACCTCCAGAGGAACAGGAAGCAGTATTCTCTTCTGTGACTTGGT
>NW_011494889.1:205523-208224 GCF_000754665.1 Bison bison bison | reverse complement strand
GCCCAGCATTTCTCATAATATACTCTGCATAGACGTTAAATAAGCAGGGTGACAATATACAGCCTTGACGTACTCCTTTTCCTATTTGGAACCAGTGTGTTGTTCCATGTCCAGTTCTAACTGTTGCTGCCTGACCTGCATACAGATTTCTCAAGAGGCAGGTGAGATGGTCTGGTATTCTCATCTCTTTCACAGTTCTTCACAGTTTATTGTGATCCACACAGTCAAAGGCTTTGGCATAGTCAATAAAACAGAAATACATGTTTTTTTTTAACTCTCTTGCTCTTTTGATCATCCAGCGGATGTTGGCAATTTGATATCTGGTTCCTCTGCCTTTTCTAAAACCAGCTTGAACATCTGGAAGTTCATGGTTCACATATTGCTGAAGCCTGGCTTGGAGAATTTTGAGCATTATTTTACTAGCATGTGAGATGTGTGCAATTGTACGGTAGTTTGAGCATTCTTTTGCATTGCTTTACTTTGGGATTGGAATGAAAACTGACCTTTCTAGTCCTGGAAAAGGACTGCTTTTCCAGGTGGCCACTGCTGAATTTTCCAGGTCGCCACTGTTGTTTTCCAAATTTGCTGGCATATTGAGTGCAGCACTTTCACAGCATCATCTTTCAGGATTTGAAATAGCTCCATTGGAATTCCATCACCTCCACTAGCTTTGTTTGTAGTGATGCTTTCTAAGGCCCACTTGACTTCACATTCCAGAATGTCTGGCTCTAGGTGAGCACACCATGGTGATTTTCTGGGTCGTGAAGATCCACTTTGTACAGTTCTTCTGTGTATTCCTTCCACCTCTTCTTAATATCTACTGCTTCTTCTAGGTCCATACCATTTCTGTTCTTTATCGAGCCCATCTTTGCATGAAATGTTCCCTTGGCATCTCCAATTTTCTTGAAGAGATCTCTCGTCTTTCCCATTCTGTCCCCTGACTTCGGACGTGGGGTAGTTCCTCTTGGCCGTGCTCTATGCACCATCGCAGCCACCTGGGATCTGCTCTGCGCTTTGCTGGAGCAGCCGTGAAGAGATACCCCATGTCCAAGGTAAGAGAAACCCAAGAAAGACGATAGGTGTTGCAAGAAGGCAGACACACTGAAACCACAATCACAGAAAGCTAGTCAATCTAATCACACTAGGACCACAGCCTTGTCTAATTCAATGAAACTAAGCCATGCCTATGGGGCCACCCAAGTCGGGCGGGTCATGGTAGAGAGGTCTGACAGAATGTGGTCCACTGGAGAAGGGAATGGCAAACCACTTCAGTATTCTTGCCTTGAGAACCCCATGAATAGTATAAAAGTTTGGGCATATAACCAGATTAAAATGAGGGTATTTTCAGTGTTTTTGTAGCACCACTCAATTGTCCTTGTAAAATAGGTTTATTTACCAAATATTATCCTAGATCACATGCATCTGGAAAACATTTGGGTTCGTTTCTATATTTCTGATAGTACACTTGATTTGCATATTTCTTGTTGAACTTCAAGTCAATTACTGGAGCCTTTAAAAATAACTTTGGAAATAACATTCAGAAATACAAAAAATTCACTATAACATATAGATAGAGAAAGAAATAAACAGATATGATAATATGAAACTCAGGGGTTTATAAAAGAAGATTTGGGTCCATTGTGATTCTGGAAGATGGAGTAAATCAAGGTTATCTGCTCAGATAGTTTTTTACTAATATTTCCGAGTGAGACTTTTAAGATGTTTCCTGCTCCTAATTATCAAAATGGACTTTTTTTCTCTCCTTTCTTATGAGATTCCTTTGTATCCTAGGGAAGACTATGTAGAATATTTATATCTCAAAGGCACAAAGAAAGAATGGAAGTTGCACCAAGGACTTTTGTTCCTTAAGTTCATAACTTTTAGAATACCTGCAAAGATTTTGAGATGAAAAGGGCACATTTGGGCACCGGTAAAAAGGACAAGTGGGCTTTGAATTCTTCCTAGAGCCTCCTTTTCAGTTATAATAAAGGCCTGGTTTGTAAGATAATATAGGTTTCTTTAATTCCTCAAAGAATTGAGTGGCAACTTGAACAATATGGAGGACAACACACTCATCCATCTTTATTATCCTCAGTTTGCTTCTTTACATCAGGGAGAAGATCTGCAACTAAGATGGAAATCAAAAGATTCCTATGTTCTCAACCTAGAGGGGTGGGATGGGGAGGGAGATGGGAGGGAAGTTCAAAAGGGAGGAGATATATATACACACCTTTCATGTTAAGGTTTGACAGAAAATGACAAAATTCTGTAAAGCAATTATCTTTCAATAAGAAAATATATGATATATAAAAAAAGATTCCTATGTTCTTGATTTAGAATTGTATGCCTTTGGAGCATTTTGGTAAGTCCATCCAGAAAGACTTCTGAGTTTTTCTTCAAGGGTTTTCCGAATCTGACCCACATTCTACAGTGAAACAAGGCAGTGTGTCCCAGAGTGGGGAGAATGGGAAAGGAAGTTAGGCATCAGGCTGGCACCCTTGGGCACAAGGTGCTGGAGTGTGTGCAGGCTTCTGAGATGGAAAAATGACAGACATCCTGAGCAGCAGTAGTTGGGGCACTTCCAGGGACATCATTCATGAACAAAAAGCTCCCAAATCTCTCTTAGGTTCTCCTCTGGTACCTCAGGCAGGCATTCTCCAGGTCAGCCAGGAAGCCAGGAATTCCATTCTGCAAAGAAAAG
>NW_011494889.1:204480-205423 GCF_000754665.1 Bison bison bison | reverse complement strand
CACTGGAGAAGGGAATGGCAAACCACTTCAGTATTCTTGCCTTGAGAACCCCATGAATAGTATAAAAGTTTGGGCATATAACCAGATTAAAATGAGGGTATTTTCAGTGTTTTTGTGGCACCACTCAATTGTCCTTGAAAAATAGGTTTATTTACCAAATATTATCCTAGATCACATGAATCTGGAAAACATTTGGGTTAGTTTCTATATTTCTGTTAGTGCACTTGATTTGTATATTTCTTGTTGAACTTCAAGTCAATTACTGGAGCCTTTAAAAATAACTTTGGAAATATCATTCAGAAATACAAAAAATTCACTAGAGCATATAGATAGAGAAAGAAATAAACAGATATGATAATATGAAACTCAGGGGTTTATAAAAGAAGATTTGGGTCCATTGTGATTCTGGAAGATGGAGTAAATCAAGGTTATCTGCTCAGATAGTTTTTTACTAATATTTCCAAGTGAAACTTTTAAGATGTTTCCTACTCCTAATTATCAAAATGGACTTTTTTCTTTCCTTCTTATGAGATTCTTTTGTATCCTAGAGAAGACTATGTAGAATATTTATATGTCAAAGGCACAAAGAAAGAATGGAAGTTGCACCAAGGACTTTTGTTCCTTAAGTTCATAACTTTTAGAACATCTGCAAACATTTTGAGAAGAAAAGGGTACATTTGGGCATGGGTAAAAAGGAAAAGTGGGCTTGAATTCTTCCTAGAGCCCCCTTTGCAGTTATAATAAACGCCTGGTTTGTAAGATAATATAGGTTTCTTTAATTCCTCAAAGAATTGAGTGGCAACTTGAACAATATGGAGGCCATCCCACCCATCCATCTTTATTATCCTCAGTTTGCTTCTTTACATCAGGGAGAAGATCTGCAAGTAAGATGGAAATCAAAAGATTCCTATGTTCTCAACCTAGAGGGGTGGGATGGGGAGGG
>NW_011494889.1:204008-204379 GCF_000754665.1 Bison bison bison | reverse complement strand
ATTGGAATGAGTGAAGGGTGTCAGGAGAGCAGCTGAGGCAGAGAAAAGAGTGAGGGCTGCATTTCTGAGCTGAGGAGACATTTGGTATAACCAGAAACTAAAGAACAGCAGACTGTGGCCTAGTGAGTTAAGGGAGGGTGGAGAAGATGGGGAGGAGATACAGAAAGGGCCAATCAGATGGCAGAGAACTCAACAGGCCAGGGGAAGAAATGTTAATGGTATTTACTGCACCCTGAAGCCCAGGAATGGTTACAAGGAGGCCAGGGGGTGGGGTGGGATCACGGGATGACTCAGCATTTTAATGCAGCTCTCTGTCTCTGTGTCAGGAGTGGACTCCAGCAGGGAGACCATCAGCAGGTCACTAGGACATC
>NW_011494889.1:203042-203471 GCF_000754665.1 Bison bison bison | reverse complement strand
TATCAAAATGAATCCACCACAGGTATACACGTGTTCCCCATCCTGAACCCTCCTCCCTCCTCCCTCCCCTACATTACTTTTCTAAACTTCAGTGTCTTCATGTAAAATCTGGAGAGTGTAATAGAATGGATTTTAAAACTGGTATTTTAAAGATTAAACAAAAACCCTTAGCACAGTTTCTGTTACAAGAAGTATTCAGCAGACTTAATCTACTCTTAACCAATTTATAGGTTACTGTTTTATGAGCTTTGGAGCCTGGCAACAGGTTCATCACCCTACTTTGCTACTCCATTGCCCTAGCAAGATAAAACTCTTGAGTATTTTAACAGGAGCAGACATTCAACATTACAAGTTGAATAAAATAAAACAAATGTGATTCGGATGGCCTTTGAAACAGATTCACATCAGCTCAGCTATAGAAGTTTGAAT
>NW_011494889.1:201614-202683 GCF_000754665.1 Bison bison bison | reverse complement strand
CAAAGGCTTTGGCATAGTCAATAAAGCAGAAATAGATGTTTTTTTCTGGAACTCTCTTGCTTTTTCAATCATCCAGCGGATGTTGGCAATGTGATCTCTGGTTCCTCTGCCTATTCTAAAACCAGCTTGAACATCTGGGAAATTCATGGTTTACATATTGCTGAAGCCTGGCTTGGAGAACTTTGAGCATTACCATACTAGTGTGTGAGATGAGTGCAGTTGTGCAGTAGTTTGAGCATTTTTTGGCATTGCTTTACTTTTAGATTGGAATGAAAACTGATCTTGTCTGGTCCTGGAAAAGGACTGCTTTTCCACATGGCCACTGTTGAGTTTTCCAGTTGATCACTGCTGTTTTCCAAATTTGCTGGCGTATTGAGTGCAGCACTTTCACAGCATCATCTTTCAGGATTTGAAATAGCTCCATTGGAATTTCATTGCCTCCACTAGCTTTGTTCATAGTGATGCTTTCTAAGGCCCACTTGACTTCACATTCCAGAATGTCTGGCTCTAGGTGAGTGATCACACCATGGTGATTATCTGGTTCGTGAAGATCCACTTTGTACAGTTCTTCTGTGTATTCCTGCCACCTCTTCTTAATATCTACTGCTTCTGCTAGGTCCATACCATTTCTGTCCTTTATCAAGCCCATCTTTGCATGAAATGTTCTCTTGGTATCTCTAATTTTCTTGAAGAGATCTCTCGTCTTTCCTATTCTGTCCTCTGACCGCGGACCTGGGGTAGTTCGTCTCGGGCGAGCTCTCTGGCCGTCGCAGCCGCCCACGCTCTGTGCCCCATTGCGGCCGCCCAGGTTCTGCTCTGCACTTTGCTGAAGCAGCTGTGAAGAGATACCCCACGTCCAAGGTAAGAAAAACCAAAGTAAGACGGTAGGTGTTGCAAGAGAGCAGACACACTGAAACCATAATCACAGAAAACTAGTCAGTCTAATCACACTAGGACCACAGCCTTGTCTAACTCAATGAAACTAAGCCATGCCCATGGGGCCACCCAAGATGGGAGGGTCATGGTGGACAGGTATGACAGAATGTGGTCCACTGGAGAAGGGAATGGC
>NW_011494889.1:200943-201250 GCF_000754665.1 Bison bison bison | reverse complement strand
TGGATATGTATCTCAGTTATTGCTCTCAATTATCTTCATTATAAAAGTTGATAAAATTAAACTCCAGTTTATAAATGATAAAATTGAGACTTAGGAGAGTGGGGTGATACATCCAAGGCGGCAGATCTAACACACACCAGAACAATGTTCAGATTTCCCTGCAGTCTCCAGGCCACACCCATTCCAGTCCAGCAGGTGGCCACACAAACCCCTCCCAGATTCTCTCCTGAGTATGGAACTCAAGGCAGACAGGTCCTGAGTCCCTTAGTTTTTGCTGAGTGAGAGGTACCTCCTCAGAGATGGTCCC
>NW_011494889.1:199854-200206 GCF_000754665.1 Bison bison bison | reverse complement strand
GAAGGAAGATGCCTTGGGGAATAATAAATAAGACAATAGGGCTCCTGGTAAGATTTCAACAGAATGTTGTCACTGATGATGAAAAAGGTAAGACTCAGGGCACAGGTAAGGTAGGGGCCACAGTTTTCAGACCTTGCATATTTTAGCTTTTGCTAGTAGAAAGCTAAGACAAGTCTAAGACATTATTTTTGAAAAGAAAAAGAAAACTCAGGAAATGGGACTGGGCTGGACTCTGCGATTCTTCCAAAAAGATGAAAGAAAGGACTTGCTTTACAAAATTAGAAAATTGGTAAGAATTGGGAGCAAGAGGCAGGATATGTCATCCCTTATTTAGTGTTGAACATTGCCCAGA
>NW_011494889.1:199343-199754 GCF_000754665.1 Bison bison bison | reverse complement strand
CTTTCCGATTTGGAACCAGTCTGTTGTTCCATGTTTGGTTCTGTTGCTTCTTGATACCTGCATACAGATTTCTCAGGAGGCAGGTAAGGTGGTCTGGTATTCCCATCTCTTTCGGAATTTTCCACAGTTTGTTGTGATCCACACAGTCAAAAGCTTTAGCGTAGTCAGTGAAGCAGAAGTAGATGTTTTTGTGGAATTGTCTTGCTTTTTCTATGATCCAACAGATGTTGGCAATTTGCTCTCTGGTTCCTCTGCCTTTTCTAAATCCTGCTTGAACACCTGGAAGTTCTCAATTCATGTATTGTTGATTCTTCACATACGTGAAGTTCTCAATTCACATACCTAGCTTAGAGAATTTTAAGCATTACTGATGTGTAGAGTGTAACATTCTTGAACCCACCATCCAGCCTA
>NW_011494889.1:198494-199243 GCF_000754665.1 Bison bison bison | reverse complement strand
TCACCTAAGTCATGTCCAGCTCTTTGTGACCCAATGGACTGCAGTACGCCAGACTGTAGTATATATACATCAAAATTAAATTACATGGTTCTTTTTTCAGGCAAAAAAAAAAGAAAGAAAAACACCAATACAGTGTATTAACACATACATAAGGAATTTAGAAAGATGGTAACGATGACCCTATATGTGAGACAGTAGAAGAGACCCAGATATAAAGAACAGACTTTTGGACTCTGTGGGAGAAGGCAAGTGTGGGATGATTTGAGAGAAGCATTGAAACATGCATATTATCGTATGTGGAATAGGTCACCAGTCCAGGTTCAATGCATGAGACAGGGCACTCAGGGCCAGTGCCTAAGGGATGGGTTAGGGAGGGAGGTGAGAGGGGGATACAGGATGGGGAACACATGTACACCCATAGCTGATTCATGTATGGCAAAAACCACCACAATATTGTAAAGTAATCAGCCTCTAATTAAAATAAATTTAAAAAAAAGTTAAACATACAACCTATCATATAAGATAGCCATTCCATTCCTAGATATTTATGAAGAAAAAAAAACTACCACTGATCATATTGACATAAATGTTCATACCATCTTAAGTTGTAATAGCCAAAAACTGGAAGCTATTAAAATGTCCTTCAATGGATGAATTGATAAAACAAATTGTGATATATCCATCAAAGAATTATTACTCAGAAATACACTTTTAAATGATTAATATATGTGTATGAGTTCATTCCAATC
>NW_011494889.1:197743-198394 GCF_000754665.1 Bison bison bison | reverse complement strand
CAAAAAATAAAGTCTTCCACTGTTTCCACTGTTTCCCCATCTATTTCCCATGAAGTTATGGGACCAGATGCCATGATCTTCGTTTTCTGGATGTTGAGCTTTAAGCCAACTTTTTCACTCTCCTCTTTCACTTTCATCAAGAGGCTTTTTAGTTCCTCTTCAGTTTCTGCCATAAGGGTGGTGTCATCTGCATATCTGAGGTTATTGATATTTCTCCTGGCAATCTTAATTCGAGCTTGTGCTTTTTCCAGCCCAGCATTTCTCATAATATACTCTGCATAGACGTTAAATAAGCAGGGTGACAATATACAGCCTTGACGTACTCCTTTTCCTATTTGGAACCAGTGTGTTGTTCCATGTCCAGTTCTAACTGTTGCTTCCTGACCTGCATACAGGTTTCTCAAGAGGCAGGTCAGGTGGTCTGGTATTCCCAGCTCTTTCAGAATTTTCCGGTTTATTGTGATCCACACAGTCCAAGGCTTTGGCATAGTCAATAAAGCAGAAATAGTTTCTCTGGAACTCTCTTGCTTTTTCGATGATCCAGCAGATGTTGGCAATTTGATATCTGGTTCCTCTGCCTTTTCTAAAACCGGCTTGAACATCTGGAAGTTCATCGTTCATGTATTGCTGAAGCCTGGCTTGGAGAATTTT
>NW_011494889.1:197186-197643 GCF_000754665.1 Bison bison bison | reverse complement strand
GTGAAGAAGGCTGAGCGCCGAAGAATTGATGCTTTTGAACTGTGGTGTTGGAGAAGACTCTTGAGAGTCCCTTGGACTGCAAGGAGATCCAACCAGTCCATTCTGAAGGAGATCAGCCCTGGGATTTCTTTGGAAGGAATGATGTGAAAGCTGAAACTCCAGTACTTTGACCACCTCATGCGATGAGTTGACTCATTGAAAAAGACGCTAATGCTGGGAGGGATTGGGGGCAGGAGGAGAAGGGGACGACAGAGGATGAGATGGCTGGATGGCATCACTGACTCGATGGACGTGAGTCTGAGTGAACTCCGGGAGTTGGTGATGGGACAGGGAGGCCTGGCGTGCTGCGATTCATGGGGTCGCAGAGAGTCGGACACGACTGAGCAACTGAACTGAACTGAACTTGGCAGTTCTATTTTCAGTCTTTTTAAGGAATCTCCACACTGTTCTCTATAGT
>NW_011494889.1:196585-197086 GCF_000754665.1 Bison bison bison | reverse complement strand
GGTCATCGTTACCATCTTTCTAAATTCCATATATATGTGTTAATACACTGTATTGGTGTTTTTCTTTCTTTATTTTTGCCTGAAAAAAGAACCATGTAATTTAATTTTGATGTATATATACTGCAGTCTGGCGTACTGCATTGGGTCCATTGGGTCACAAAGAGTTGGACATGACTTAGGTACTGAACAACAATACATACTTCTGTCTACATTGTGCCTATATGCATGTATATACAGGTATTTGTCTATGTGCCACATTAGAGTAGAATATGTATCTATCCTTGTATTTGTATTTTTTTTTTTTTTTTACCGCCAGGAAGATGTTTTTCTTTCTGACTTATTTCACTCAGTATAATAGACTCCAGTTTCAGCCACCTCATTAGAACTGAGTCAAATGTGTTCTTTTTAATAGCTGAGTAATATTCCATTGTTGAGGAGGAAATGGCAATCCACTCCAGTACTCTTGCCTGGAAAATCCCATGGATGGAGGAGCCTGGTAGG
>NW_011494889.1:194449-196485 GCF_000754665.1 Bison bison bison | reverse complement strand
AGTTTAATGTAAACAATTAATGATGTAATTTATTTTGCCTTTCTCCAGTTGCTATGGAAATTTAGCCGCTTTTCATGTGTGCTTATGCTGTTTGGGTTTTCTACCAGTTCACATTTTCAATTTTGTTATTTGGGTTTTTTTCACTGATTCCTAGTTCTGTATATATTATCAGTATTGATCCTTGGTTGGCTTTGTGAGTAACAAATGTCTTCTACCAATTTATATGTTGGGTTTTGATTTATTCATAGTATACAACTGAACAGGAGTTCCTGTGTTTTAATGTAAACAGTAGTCAGTCAAGAGTAGGTGCAGGACAGAAGAAGTTTCTGTTTATTTTAAGCACCAAGGAATTTGATGCAGGGAATTAATTGCTAGTTAAGTTCCTAGAATAAGTGTGTGTTTGTTTTGTTTTGTTTTCAAATATATGGGGTGGGGGGAGAGACTGGCTATTTTTGTTTCCTTTTTCTTCCCTTCTTTTGTCTTTTACAATTGTCACTGGAAAATGCTATAGAGTGTTTCCAGTTGGTTGAAAATATCATTTGCGACTTATGGAATCATCAACTTTAAGGAATATTTTATGAGAGTTTGTAAGTAATGTGTGTCTATTTATTGGCTAGAAGGTTCTATAAAAACCCTTTATATCAAGCATGTAAACTATATGCTCAAGCCTTTCATATCTTTACCAATGTTTTGTCTATTTGATCAATCTATTTCCTAGAAAAGAACCTTTAGAATGTCCCACTGTGATTGTGAATTTGCTGATTTCTCCTTGTACAGTGAGCCCTTCATATCCGTGAGTTTCCTTGATTTCAGTCAACCTCACATTGAAAACATAAAAAAAAAAAAATCCAGAAAATATCAAAAATAAAAAATTGAAAATGCTAAACACAGGCAGTTCTTTCTGTAGCATTTTCATTGTACTAGGCATTACAAGTAAACTAAAGATAACTTATGGTGTATGTGTGGATCTGCATAGGTTATATGCAAATATTATATTATTTCATGTAAGGGATGTGGGTATCTGTGGATTTGGGTATCTTCGAGGGTCCTAGAATCAATCCTCCCAGAAACTGAGAGAAGACTGTACTGGTGACATTTTTCCCTTATGTATTTGAGATTATACTCTGAAGTGAATATAAATTTAGGCATTCAGAACTCCCGAAAAGTTCTGTCCTTTAACTTTTAACTCATGAACTTTTCTTGCCTTAAAGCCTGTTTTGTCTGATATTTTTACAGCCACATCAGTTTTCTTTAGTTTGAGGCTAACTTATGTATTTTTTCCATAACATTACCTCTACATTTTCTGTGTAATTTATTTTAGTTATATCTCATATAAACATGTACAGCTGGGTTTTCTCAAAATTTGAATTTTGAATAATTACATGTATACAAAAAATTTAAAGGAATAGAATAGGAAATATTACTGCTACTGCTGCTGCTGCTGCTCAGTTGCTTCAGTCATGTCCGACTCTGTGTGACCTCATAGACGGCAGCTCACCAGGCTCCCCCGTCCCTGGGATTCTGCAGGCAAGAACACTGGAGTGGGTTGCCATTTCCTTCTCCAATGCATGAAAGTGAAAAGTGAAAGTGAAGTCGCTCAGTTGTGTCCAACTCTTTGCAACTCCATGGACAGCAGCCTACCAGGCTCCTCCATCCATGAGATTTTCCAGGCAAGAGTACTGAAGTAGGGTGCCGTTGCCTTCTCCAGGAAATATTACTACCTTTACCTAAATTTATCAGTTGTTTTTATCACCTTTACATTTTATTTACAGGTTACACAATTTTAACATAAGTTGCAATTACATGCTACTTTACTCTGAATTGAATGATTTATATATCACATATTACATTATATTTATAATATAATATATGTATTACACATACATCTGCACACGAACTCATCAGTTCAGTTCAGTTCAGTCGCTCAGTCATGTCCAACTCTTTGCAACCCGTTTGCAGCCCCTTGGACTGCAGGATGCCAGGCTTCCCTGTCCATCACCAACTCCCGGAGCCTACTCAAACTCATGTCTGTTGAG
>NW_011494889.1:193815-194349 GCF_000754665.1 Bison bison bison | reverse complement strand
TTTTTGCCAGTTTAATGTAAACAATTAATGATGTAATTTATTTTGCATTTCTCCAGTTGCTATGGAAATTTAGCCGCTTTTCATGTGTGCTTATGCTGTTTGGGTTTTCTACCAGTTCACATTTTCAATTTTGTTATTTGGGTTTTTTTTCACTGATTCCTAATTCTGTATATATTATCAGTATTGATCCTTGGTTGGCTTTGTGAGTAACAAATGTCTTCTACCAATTCATATGTTGGGTTTTGATTTATTCATAGTATACAACTGAACAGGAGTTCCTGTGTTTTAATGTAAACAGTAGTCAGTCAAGAGTAGGTGCAGGAAAGAAGTTTCTGTTTATTTTAAGCACCAAGGAATTTGATGCAGGGAATTAATTGCTAGTTAAGGTCCTAGAATAAGTGTGTGTTTGTTTTGTTTTGTTTTCAAATATATGGGGTGGGGGGAGAGACTGGCTATTTTTGTTTCCTTTTTCTTCCCTTCTTTTGTCTTTTACAATTGTCACCAGAGAGTGCTATAGAGTGTTTCCAGTTGGTT
>NW_011494889.1:190492-193715 GCF_000754665.1 Bison bison bison | reverse complement strand
TGTTCTGATTTCATTTGCACAATGCAAGAGTAAGTAAAAAATAGATTGATCAGATTTAAACATCCACCTTGCATTGCAGCCAGACGTCAGAGGTGAATTGAGTCTCCTCTGTTTCCTTTGAAGCCATGCCCAGTTCTCTGACCTCAGGGGAAATGCATCCTGCATATTCTGAGCCTCACAGTCAACGCAGACTTCACAGGACGCGCCAGCACACCAACGGCTGCCTTCATTTTACTTTTGCTCCGGTTACAGCCAGGATGAATCCCAGGATGATCCCTCACCCGGATGAAGCCTGGAACCTCTCTGGAAACTGTGGCAGCGAGGTGCCCTTGGCCAGGACCACCTGAATCTTCCGCCCTCTGAAGTCCAGTTCTCGCCGCTGCTTCACATAGACGCACTACACTGCCAGTCAAGGCAAGGCCAGAGTCAAACGTCTCAGATGGATGAAAGGAAAGCCCACAAGTCAGAAGCAAAAGGCAATTGTTTTGTTGCCTCCACTTGGTGTTTGCTCCCTTAATCTGCCAGTTCACTTCCTGCTTGGTCTGCCTAACTTCCCTGCAGAGCCCTGTCACCTCCCACCTTCTCTTTTCATAGCAGGCATGGTGTACATACTCAGTTTCCAGCTGGTGTCTGATTCTTTGTGACCCCATGGACTGTAGCCTGACAGGGTCTTCTGTCCATAGGATTCCCAGGCAAGAATACTGGAGTGGGTTGCCATGCCCTCCCCAGGGAATCTTCCTGACTCAGGGCTCAAACCCACAGCTCTCCTGCATATCTTGTACTGGCAGGCAGATTCTTCACCACTGAGCCACCTGGGAAGCTCAAGAGCATGCATTACCTACCTGTCAATGATTCCTTGCTGCTCTAAGTATGAGGGGAACCCACTCCTCCTTTCTCCAATAAAGCAATGAGATCTCAGAGGATTGATCATTTATCAGTTGTGATCCTGGGTAACTTAATTCTTCTGAGATTCAGCTTCACTGTGCAAGAAAAGAGAGGAACACTGCCTGTAGACAGGCTTGGTGGGGGCATTGGAGAAAGACTGGAGCAGAATCTCACTCAGGAAACAATGGGGTCATTGCTCTCTGTTGTCCCCTTAAGCCCTAATCATTGACCTCTGGGCACAGAGGATGCTCAGGCAAGGTTACTTACACCTGGTGACCACAGGAAGATACGTGGATATCCAAATAGTAGTAGGCAAATATCCTCACTGGTTCTGGTTCACCAAGAGTAATATAATCATTTCATCACAATAAATATTCACAGACCAGCCACCACATCTATGGCGCTATTACAGGGAAGGTAATTCAGTTTTAAGAAACTGAGCGGGAAACACATACTCACAGGGTCCAGAGCCAATGCTGGGGGAGGAGGGGCGGTGGAGAGAGCTGGAAAGCGGGGCCTGAGTTCCATCCCTGAGTCGGCTGCTCACCGCCTGTGCGCCTGGATCACCTTAACTCTCTGGGGCCCGGCTTCCTCCTCTACAAACTGAGGGAGTGTAGTGAATACTCTGAAGGAAAAGTTGTTTTCAGGCCCCCAAATCTGTGGTACAAGGATTTTCTAGGAAAAATCTCAGGAAAGTATGAGCTGCCTTCCCACAATTATAGACACTCCATGTTGTCAGACCCAGAAATCACACTGAGATCTCTGAAAGCTACACAAGAAGCAACAGCTTTAGCAGATGCTTATGCAAGAGTCAAAGACAATGTTGTCCACACCTTCTGGATATACCACCATTGAGTCATGGCCATGAAGAGCAAAGACACTTAGAAAGCTGAATAATAGTATGCATTCGAAAAGGATACATCTCTGCTGGATGTTGGCAATTTGATCTCTGGTTCCTCTGCCTTTTCTACAACCAGCTTGAACATCTGGAAGTTCATTGTACATGTATTGCTGAACCCTGGCTTCGAGAATTTTGAGCATTACTTGGTAGCATGTGAGATGAGCGCAGTTGTGCAGTAGTTTGAGCATTCTTTGGCATTGCCTTTCTTAATGATTGGAATGAACTCATACACATATATTAATCATTTAAAAGTATATTGCTGAGTAATAATTCATTGGTGGATATATCACAATTTGTTTTTATCAATTCACCCATTGAAGGACATTTTAGTTGCTTCCAGTTTTTGGCTATTACAACTTAAGATGGTATGAACATTTATGTCAATATGAGCAGTGGTAGTTTTTTTTCTTGGATAAATATCTAGGAATGGAATGGCTACATTTTATGGTAGGTTGTATGTTTAACTATTTTTTAAATTTGTTTTAATTGGAGGCTGATTACTTTACAATATTGTGGTGGTTTTTGCCATACATGAATCAGCTATGGGTGTACATGTGTTCCCCATCCTGTATCCCCTTCCCACCTCCCTCCTTATCCTATCCCTCAGGGTCATCCCAGTGCACTGGCCCTGAGTGCCCTGTCTCATGCATTGAACCTGGACTGGTGACCTATTCCACATATGATAATATGCATGTTTCAATGCTATTCTCTCAAATCATCCCACACTTGCCTTCTCCCACAGAGTCCAAAAGTCTGTTCTTTATATCTGGGTCTCTTCTGCTGTCTCACATATAGGGTCATCGTTACCATCTTTCTAAATTCCATATATATGTGTTAATACACTGTATTGGTGTTTTTCTTTCTGACTTACTTCACTCAGTATAATAGACTCCAGTTTCATCTACCTAATTAGAACTGAGTCAAACGTGTTCAATAGCTGAGTAATATTCCATTGTGTTTATGTACTACAGCTTTCTTTTCCATTTGTCTGCCGATGGACATCTAGGTTACTTCCATGTCCTAGCTATTGTAAACAGTGTTGCGATGAACATTTGGGGTACACGTGTCTCTTTCAATTCTGGTTTACCTAGTGTGTATGCCCAGTAGGATTGCTGGGTTGCCTAGATAGCATATTCAAAAGCAGAGACATTACTTTGCCAACAAAGGTTCATCTAGTCAAGGCTATGGTTTTTCCTGTGGTCATGTATGGATGTGAGAGTTGGACTGTGAAGAAGGCTGAGCGCCGAAGAATTGATGCTTTTGAACTGTGGTGTTGGAGAAGACTCTTGAGAGTCCCTTGGACTGCAAGGAGATCCAACCAGTCCATTCTGAAGGAGATCAGCCCTGGGATTTCTTTGGAAGGAATGATGTGAAAGCTGAAACTCCAGTACTTTGGCCACCTCATGTGATGAGTTGACTCATTGAAAAAGATGCTAA
>NW_011494889.1:186117-190392 GCF_000754665.1 Bison bison bison | reverse complement strand
AGTACTCTTGCCTGGAAAATCCCATGGATGGAGGAGCCTGGTAGGCTGCAGTCCATGGGGTCGCCAAGAGTCAGACACGACTGAGCAACTTGACTTTCACTTTTCACTTTCATGCATCAGAGAAGGAAATGGTAACCCACTACAGTGTTCTTGCTTGGAGAATCCCAGGGACGGGGGAGCCTGGTGGGCTGCCTTCTATGGGATCGCACAGAGTCGGACACGACTGAAGCAACTTAGCAATATTCTATTGTGTTTATGTACTACAGCTTTCTTATCCATCTGTCTGCCTATGGACATCTAGGTTACTTCTATGTCCTAGGTATTGTAAACAGTGTTGCGACGAACATTTGGGGTACACGTGTCTCTTTCAATTCTGGTTTCCTCAGTATGTATGCCCAATGGGATTGCTGGGTTGTTTGGCAGTTCTATTTTCAGCTTTTTAAGGAATCTCCACACTGTTCTCTATAGTGGCTGTACAAGTTTGCATTCCCACCAACAGTGTAAGAGGGTTCCCTTTTCTCCACACCCTCTCCAGCATTTATTCTTTGTAGACTTTTTGATAGTAGCCATTCTGTTTGGTGTGAGATGATACCTCATTGTGATTTTCATTTGCATTTCTCTAATAATGAGAGATGTTGAGCATCTTTTCATGTGTTTATTAGCCATCTGTATGTCTTCTTTGGAGAAATGTCTGTTTAGTTCTTTGGCCCACTTTTTTTTTTAATTGAATCATTTATTTTTCTAGTATTGAGCTGTGTGAGCTGTTTGTATATTTTTGAGATTAATTTTTTGTCAGTTGCTTCATTTGCTATTATTTTCTCCCATTCTGAAGGCTGTCTTAACTTTTAAAGAAATTGTCAAACTGTTTTCCCACAGTGATTTTTCCATTTCCATTCCCACCAGCAATGCAGGAGAGTTCCATTTCTTCCACATCCTTGCCAACACTTACTTTGGTCAATCTTTTTAATTTCAGATATCTAAAAGGTGCATATTCATATTTCATATGTGATTTTAACTTATATTATCCTGATAATGAATGATGTTGAGTATCTTTTCATGTTCTCAATTGCCATCAGTATACATTCTTTGGTGAAATGTCTGTTTAAATCTTTTGCCCATTTTTACTGGCTTGTTTTATTAATGCATTTCAAGAAATTATTCCATTAAATTTAACATCCACAAGAGACTTAATTAATATCTCTTATCCACTTCTAAACAAAACCCTGACTTTGCCCTCCCCCTCCCCCACCCACTTTATTTCTGTTTTTTGTTGTTGTTGTTGTTTGAAATTTTAGTTTCACTTTGTTTCCATGTGTCTATTTATCTACCTCCCCACCCATCCATCCTAACATCTCTGTTCTCTTTTTGTGAAACTGCAGTCAGAAATGTTTTACCTATAAGTGTGACCTTCATGTCTCTTAATTAATCTTTCATGTTTTCCAGTTCTTTATATCTCCGTGTCCTATCTCTGTGTTGCTTTCTGGGGAATTTTCTTATAGTCACCTTCTTATTTCCCTCTTGAACTGTGGCAGGACAACTATATTACCTCCTCTTTCACACTTCTAATTGCGGAAGTTTCATTTGTAGGAAATATTTGGTTGTTTTGGTTCATTTTTAGATTCATTTATCTTTCTGTTAGTGTTCTATTTCTAGGCCTTCTTTTACCTCTTAAATGAATTTATGTATATTATGAATACATATTCAGTAATTACTCTCATATCGGTCTGTTATCATGGTTCTTTGGTTCTGACAGTTCCGTTGGCACATCTTCTAACTTTCTGACATGGACAGTTGTTCCCTCAGTTCTTTGTAACCCACTTTTTGTACATGCACCTTCTGTGGGTATTGTTTTCTCTTGGATAATTTCATGGGTCCTAGTTGTGAAAGTGTCACTGGCTTTGATTCTGGCAGAGTCCCAGGGGTTTCAAAGGTCGTTTGCGTTAATTTATCTCCTGTGACTCCCATACAGTCGCTGGTAATGTAAATTTGAATTCCATCTCTGGCATAGGCTTGGGGTGTGATTTCCCCTAGTTGCCTTTCTGTTTCTTTCTCCTTACAGCTTCGAGGAAAGCATGAGTTTCCTTGAAGGCTCCATGGTCTACAGGCAGGGAATTTTCTGGTTTCATAGAATGGAAGGGGCAGCTCCTAGAGGAGCCAGGCTTTATGAAGGAGTCCCTGGGCCAGATTTCCACCACTGTGGCCCAGCACTACATCTCTAGCCCACAGTGAGAGTATTAGAACCCTGACTCCAGCCCTTGCAACTTTTGTCCTTTTGGATTTTCAACAGTGAAAACGTTAGTCCCTTAGTTGTGTCTGACTCTTTGCAACCCCAGGTTCTGTAGCCTGCCAGGCTCCTCTGTCCATGGGATTTCCCAGGCAAGAATACTAGAGTGGGTTGCCATGGCCTTCTCCAGGGGATCGCCCCAACCCAGGGATTGAACCTGAGTCTGCTGCATTGAGGTGGATTCTTTACCATCTGAGCCACCTGACAACCCCAAATATATTATTCTTCACTTGCCTTGTTGTTGGAAATTCCTCTACAAAGTGTTTTTCACAAAGGAAACAGGCTGGCCTATTACAACAGACAAGTCCTGGAGAAAAACAGGTCTTTCTGGACCCCCTTCCAAGTCTTTTTCAGACTTTTGCCACAAAATAGAAATTATTTTATAATATGATTCTTTCCTTCATTATCTGTAATAAAATAAATATTGTTGTAAATCTCAGTATACTCAAATATATATACATTCACCTTCTAAATTTAGTAGATAAGCACACTTTTAAACACGTGTAATAAATACAATTTAAACTTCCTACCTTATATCTTTCATAATACTATTTATACCCTCATGGTTGTCTTCATTAACCAATTGGTATAAAATATTAAGGTGGAGCCTCATCAATACCCACCTTAAAAATAGAATTCCTTGACAATATATGAAAATACTTCATAGTCAATGGCTTTTGAAGAAATTCCTTTTTCAAAACAATTGAAATTTAGTCTAAATATGTTTTAAAATAAAACGACTAAACTTAAAAGGCATTACCAAAACAGTAGTCTCTGATCTTTCATGCATTTTTTGTCAGAAACTACCACATCCCTCTTTCCATCCTCATGAAACAGAACAGAACCAGCATTGAATTGAATAAAGGCGTAATTCATTTATTCTGCCAAGTCTCATTTTATTTCTCTTCTTGGAAATGGGCATAAATGTAGAGTTTGCCATCAACTTCCAAGTCTTCCTTTCAAGTATAGAAAGAGAAACATTTCAGTATAGTCATGTAAGGCAAGTGGAAATTTTTATAAACATTTACTTTGATAGGCACTGTGCAAACATGTTCTATGTTTATCTTATGTGGTCACCTCCTCAGTTCTAACTGGTGGCACAATTTTACCCCATTTTACAGATTGGGAAAGGGTTGCAAGTTTTCTGGCATCCACGCGGTGTTATCTGATTTGACATTTAAACTGTCCACTTTATCCAAACCAAAGTACAATGTGGCGGTAAGAAATATAGTAAAACAAAGGGACTTGAGGGAACAAAAACGTCTTTGAGTTACAAAAGATCTAAATTATACAAGCAGCAGAAGTCTTGGATGGACACCGTGATACCTTTTGAGATCATCTTTCACCCTCCCGGTGGTGGCACTGTACTATTATGGAATAGGGTTCTTAATCCTTTTTGTACCATGGACCCCTAATTTAGCCTTCTGGGGAATCCCATGGACCTCTTCTCAGAACAATGTTTTAAAGTGCATAACAGAGCAAATGGAACATTGCTGTAGCATCTGACCCCTGAGATTTTCAAGCATTTCCACTCTGTCCATCTCACCTCCCACTTGTACTCAACTGCTCTGAGACCTTCCCTAACCTTCTTCAGAGAAAGTAAAGGAGAGACAGGTAAGCAATTTGGAAATTATGCAATTTGGAAATTGTGTTTCTGAGATTGTAGTAGTGTCTTCTTTTTCTCTTCCTGTTGAAAGCCTCCCCATTTCCTAAGCCCTCCACCTTTATGCAGATCAAGTCCGACCTTTCTCTAGTTCTATTTGCTGTGCGTTCCTGGGCAGCTCTGGGTCCGCCCAATCCTCCAGGCGGGACCCCTCCAGGCCCGGTCCCCTTGAGGCCCTCAAGGCCCCGCCCCTATAGGCCCCGCCCCCAGCCGCGTCCGGGTCCCTCTCTGGTCCCTGCCAAATTTCGCTGGGCCACTCCTCGTCCTGTCTCGGAGCATGAGCCCCACCTATCCCCTCTTCCTTCCGGGCCCCGGGGCAGCCGCTGCA
>NW_011494889.1:181004-186017 GCF_000754665.1 Bison bison bison | reverse complement strand
AGGCCCCGCCCCCAGCCGCGTCCCGGACCCTCTCTGGTCCCAGCCAGTCGCTCTGGGCCACTCTCTCGTCCCGCCTCCGAACATGAGCCCCACCTATCCCCTCTTCCTTCCGGGCCCCGGGGCAGCCGCTGCAGAAGGATGGAGCCTGGGACCGGCACCTTCTCGGAGGAGCAATTCAGGGAGGCCTGCGCCGAGCTCCAGCGGCCCGCACTCTCCGGGGCCGCCTGGGAGCTGCTGGTGGAGACCCAGGGCATCAGCGTCTACCGGCTGCTGGACCAGGTAGCTGTCCGCCCCTAGAGGACCGCCGGGCGGCCGTCTGTGGGGGGCAGGGTGGGGGGTGCTTCTGGGGGATGAGGGTGGGAGTGGGAGGTGCTCCCGGGGGCCTGGGGTGAGGGGACCAGACAGGGCAAGTGTTACAAGTTGATGGCAGAGTGAAAACGTGGGTCTTCGGATTCTTGCTTAGCCTCACCCACTTGCCTGCAAGGGACGTGAGCCTCTCTCCCGGGTGGGTGCCAGTGATATCTGTGTGGCGGGGAGTATGTTCAGATTGAATCCAGGAAGATAAGCGACTGGGCTCTTCAGAGAGTGGATGTACAGGGTGGTATGTGTGGTGTGAGGAATGTTGCTGAGAAGGGACCTATCGTTGACTCTAGTCATTTCACTAACTTGCTCCTTGGAGTGCTGCCCCATTCCTTGTAAATTGCACCGAATAGCTTTAGCCTGAGAAAAAGTCTGGGGAAAAGTTGAAGGGTAGGAGGAATGGAGTTGCGGGTGTGGCGGCAGGCCTTTGGAGCCAGGTAACCGGCCAGGTGGAATGATGGCCTGTCATGGGTTGCTCTGTGTGCTAGCTGCTGCGTGGTAACTAGCTTAAAAGTCGCCTTTAGGCAAGGGAAGTGAAGTGCTGGTTTCCTGGCAGAGACCAGAGTATGAAACTGTTAGAGTAGGGAGGAACTCTGAGTCTCTGTGTCCCACCTCACTGGGTACAACAGGATGAGCAGGAAGCTCAGTGTAGAGCAGGCAGAATTAATTTCTGAGTGTCGTTTAAGCATTTACCTGGCTGCAAAAATGGACATGTTTTCAGAAAAACTCCTTTGATCTTCTGGATAAAATTGTTTCATTTTCCGCACCGGCCACTTCCAGGCATTTGCCAAATGTTGGCAATTCACTGCTCAGATGTATCTGATGTCTGGCCCCTTCCCCTTCCCTTTTTTCCCTGACCCCTGTCACTCTGAGTGCCACCTCTTCCCTAGAATTGCAGTGATCTTCTGACTTGCTTCTTGGCCTTCCACCCTTTCCCTTCCATCCTGCACACCTGAAATCAAGCACCTGAAAGAGATTGTGATCTTATCATGCCCCTTCCAATGGCCCTGTTGATTACGTAAAAAATAAAACCTACAGTAATAGCCTATTCATTGCATGCTGTCTTATGCTCCAGGCAGGGTTAAGTGCTCTGCAGCACTGACTTAGTCCTCACATCGGTGCCAGGTTGTCAGGCACTATATAGACCATCACCTTATTACCAATTTGGAAATGGATATATGGAAAGATTAAATTGAAGGCTCAAGACTCACTCTGGGGTTGGAACTCAGCTTTCTAGCTCCAGACCTACGCTATGATACACTCCTCCACTGACTCTGAGAGGGCAAGTATGCCAGGTGGGCTGTGCTCGGGGGACTAGGCTGGTCCAGGGCCCATGGCTCCTCCACTCCGGTCCTGTCCTCCCATCAGCCCTGACCACTCCCCTCACATCCCCTGAAGGGCTGTGCCTTTTATCCCACAGCAGCAGCTGCCTGAGCTGAGGCCGAATGTCTGGCTTTGTATTGTTTCCATTGTGTATTGACATGGAGCAGGGCCCACCTCCCTCCTGGGGGGAGGATGGGTATTCAGAACTGTTCCTATCCCTCTGAACCATGATATAAGTCTTATTTCCACCTGTTCTTGGCATGAGGGCAGTTATAGTACATTGATGTAAGCTACAAGTCTTTCCAGAGAGCTCCCGTAAGTTGGAGGCCATAGGCGTGGCCTTGAGCCCCAGCAGCTAGGCTGGGGCCACTGCCCATGGCCACCGTGATCTGCACGTGCATTCAGTGTCTAGGGACCCTGCTGTGTCAGGTGCGAGCCCTTTCCTAGAGCCTTAGTTGCACATCCAGTGTTATTTGCTGCCTGACCCATTTTGCTAGAGCCTCATTTCCTTTCCAGGTTGACTCCCATCCTTTACTTTCCTCCTGGAGGAGAATTCCATCGAATCCATCGGTTAGTAAATCTTGTCTTCTGAATGCCACTCCACGTCCAGTGAATTCGGCTTGTCCTACCCTGCCTAGACCTGCACTTATCTCCCCTAACACCCTGTGCCCTCTTCTGTCTGGTGATCCAGTGTGGTTTCATCCACCATGCATGCTGTTGATATTATGTGACTCTGTTTCCTCTTCCCCACACTTTCCTGCCTAGAGCCATTGTGCATATGGCCTTGGGTCCCCAGGTCCCTGACTGGAGGTCCAACCAAAAAATCCTGGCCCCTCTGTTAATGTTCACCTTGGTTTACATACCAGACTATTGCCCAGGTCATTCCAGGTCAGGGTTTTCATTGCAATTGTTATCATCTGGCTTTTTAAATTCTTCCTACTGGTGTACAGAGTGGACTTGTTTGGGGCCCTTTAATGTTAGGGGACTAGCAGAGGGTCTTATTGATCCACCTGACTTTTGATGGAGTTGCATTAAGACCTTTCCTTCAGTCCCATCAATAGACACATTATTCACCTTATTTCTTAATAACCATCTACAGATTTCCACCCTGCTGGAATGAGTCCCTTGCTTCTTCCTGTCTCTTCCTATTTCTTGTTAATGTGAAACCCATGAGCAGAAGGTGAGACAGATAATCCGATAAGGCTTCTTGAAATGCTTGATTTTGTTTCAGTAAGGTTACGTTTGGTACCCATACAAAAATAACCCTTTTCATCAAAGTTCTTGCTAAATCTTTGTTGAGTAAGGGACATGTTCAATGGATGAATGTCCTGATTATGGTAAAGGCAGTCCATCATGGTTTGCATACAAATCATATTAGCTATTTCATCAGGGGTGTACCATTTGGAATTTATGGAATAAGAAGAATCAGACAGTCCCCCTTCTCAGACTTTTCAGTGACTTTTATCCAGTTGAACCAGGCTGGCTGTTCCACAGGGAATAACCTGCTGTGAATCTGAAGCAGGGAGGAGTGATCATGATCTAAAAGTGATGCTGTAACAAAGTTACTATCACATGATTTGAAAAGACTGACATAAGCATAGAGGTACTTGAGAGAGTTTGCAGTATGACAGATAAATTGTATTTTAAAGTAAAAAAGATTGTGGCTTCTTTTTAGTAGATTCGAATAATTCTGAATCTTGTTCTTGCACAAATGGCTACTTTTGATACTTTTCCATTTTCTCTTTTCCTATTAAATCACAGAATTTTAGACTTAGAAAGTCTCTTTGCAACCATTCTGTCCAATTCCCATCACCCTTTCTTTTTTCTTTCTTCCTGCTTTCTTTGCCTACTCTGTTTCCTTGTTCTCACCTTCTTTTTCTCTCCCCAAGTGTAGTGCTAACTTATCTTTACATGGCCCCTTAATATACAAAATGCTATTACACGTAAGTTTTCATTTATCCCTCTCAACAAATATAGAAGATAGGTAGAGACAGGTTTATTTTCCTATTTTATGGATGGCAGTAAGACCCAGAGCGAGCCACACAAGCCCTCATAGCTAGTAATTAGACACGAACCAGTGTACTTGGATAAACTCAGTACCAAATATATAGCTTGCTTCAATTCAGAACTACATTCTTTTTCTCCAAGCTAAGCAAAGCTAAACCAGTCAATTCTAAAGGAAATCAGTCCTGAATATTCATTGCGGGGACTGATGCTGATGCTGAAATTCCAATACTTTGGCCACCTGATATGAAGAACTGACTCAATGGAAAAGACCCTGATGCTGGGAAAGATTGAAGGCGGGAGGAGAAGGGGATGACAGAGGATGAGATGGTTGGATGGCATCACCGACTCGATGCACTTGAGTTTGAGTAAGCTCTGGGAGCTGCTGATGGACAGGGAGGCCTGGCATGCTGCAGTCCATGCGGTTGCAAAAAGTAGGACACAACTGAGCGACTGAACTTACCTGAAAGCGAAGCTAGGGCAACACTGCTGTGTGCTGTGCTAGTCTATGTGGTGCCGTGGAAAAGAGCATGGATTTTGGAGGCAGAGAGTGTTGAGTTGCAGTCTCTGCTCTGTTCCGCTGTCATTCATTTATTCAGGAGATGTTCACTGCGTGCCTCCCATGTGGGAGTGCCCTGACAGACACTGGGCATGAGCAGGGAGCAGGCAGTTGGAGCTGCTGGTTCAGTGAATGAGCTTCTTAAACAATAAACAGTACTCACTGATGATAATAAACATAGTATATAATGAAATGGCAGCTGAAAAATGCTACAGAAACAGTAAAGTGGGATGAAGGGATACAGAGATGTTATGGCGGAGGTGGGGATATCCAGGTGTGCTTTAGATACAGGGAATCTGGAAAAACCCTCTTCCAGAGGTTAACAATTGAGTGGAGATATAAATGAAAGAAGAGATTGCGCCCTGCCAATATCAGAGGAGAAATGGACCAGAGAGTGTTCCTCACAGCTCAAGAGCTGCCTGGGGAGCTCTCAGGACACCTCTCAGCCCTATTAGAGCCCCATCGTGAACAGAGTTGGAGTGGAGCTTGGATGGTCCTTTTGAGAAGTTCCCCTTTCACCTAGAGGCTGATTATTCTGTCCTGTCTACTTTGGTGTGTTTGCTGCTGCTGCTGCTAAGTCACTTCAGTTGTGTCCGACTCTCTGTGACCCCATAGACATCAGCCCGCCAGGCTCTTCTGCCCCTGGCATTCTCCAGGCAAGAACACTGGAGTGTGTTGCCATTTCCTTCTCCAATGCATGAAAGAGAAAAAGTGAAACTGAAGTTGCTCAGTCGTGTCCGACTCTTAGTGACCCCATGGACTGCAGC
>NW_011494889.1:179779-180904 GCF_000754665.1 Bison bison bison | reverse complement strand
ATATATGAAATTGCAGCTGAAAAATGCTACAGAAACAGTAAAGTGGGATGAAGGGATACAGAGATCTTATGGTGGAGGTGGGGATATGCAGGTGGGCTTTAGATACAGGGAATCTGGAAAAACCCTCTTCCAGATGTTAACAATTGAGTGGAGATATAAATGAAAGAAGAGATTGCGTCCTGCAAATATCAGAGGAGAAATGGACCAGAGAGTGTTCCTCAAAGCTCAAGAGCTGCCTGGGGAGCTCTCAGGACACCTCTCAGCGCTATTAAAGCCCCGTAGTGAACAGAGTTGGAGTGGAGCTTGGATGGTCCTTTTGAGAAGTTCCCCTTTTGCCTAGAGGCTGATTATTCTGTCCTGTCTACTTTGGTGTGTTTGAAATGCTTCAAAATAAAATATGTTTTTGTTGCTTCTTTTTGTTTTTTAATGTTAAAGCTTCCCAAGAAATTTTAATGAGCATGCTGTGTTATAAACCATTGCAGTAGAGGGATCGCTGAGTGCTAAGTTCCAGAGCCAGGCTGACCTTCCCTCCTTTTCCAGGAGGGGCCAGAAGGACGCAGGACCAGGGTGAACCTGGTGTTGGAGAGTGGCCAGGAGTCAGGGCCCACTTACTACTTGGGGGATATTGACAGCTGCTATTTCATTTTAAAATCTCAGCTTCCTCATTTGCAAAACAAGTATAATTCTTGCTTTTTAGGATCATTGGCTTCTGACAAACATTGAACGAAATGATCCATGGCAGTGATTCTTGACCTTGAGCATACACTAGACTCATCTGCAAAGCCTGTTAACATTCATCTGCAAAGCCTGTTAAAATTCACAGTTAATATCCTACTCCGTTTCAGATTCAGTGGATGTGGGTGGGACTTGAGAGTTGGCTTTACATTTCCTTACTTCTCCTCCTTCTTCTTTTTAACATTTTATTTTTACCAAATGCCAGGTGATACTGAAGCTCAATGGATTATACTTTGTGAACCACTGAAGTAAGGGGAGCTTCTCACGTGGTGCTCAAGTTGCACCACCCCACGTGGTGGCACCAAGACTCAGGAGAGGGAAGAGTGAAAAGGAAGACTATCTTAAGGTGAAAGTAATGTCCACTTGAAGACCAACTCTTCCTGGTTTTTC
>NW_011494889.1:177651-179679 GCF_000754665.1 Bison bison bison | reverse complement strand
ATGGACTGCAGCCTACCAGGCTCCTCCGCCCATGGGATTTTCCAGGCAAGAGTACTGGAGTGGGGTGCCATTTCCTTCTCCATTGGTGTGTTTGAAATGCTTAAAAATAAAATATGTTTTTGTTGCTTCTTTTTGTTTTTTCATGTGAAAGCTTCCCAAGAAGTTGTAATGAGCGTGCTGTGTTATAAACAATTGCAGTACAGGGAACGCTGAGTGCTAAGTTCCAGAGCCAGGCTGACCTTCCTTCCTTTTCCAGGACAGGCCAGAAGGACACCGGACCAGGGTGAACCTGGAGTTGGAGAGTGTCCCCCACTTACTACTTGGGGGATATTGGCCAGCTGCTATTTCCTTTTAAAATCTCAGCTTCCTCATTTGCAAAACAAGTATAATTCTTGCTTTTTAGGATCATTGGTTCTGACAAACATTGAATGAAATGATCTATGGCAGACTGATTCTTGACCTTGAGCATACACTAGACTCATCTGCAAAGCCTGTTAAAATTCACAGTTAATATCCTACTCCATTTCAGATTCAGTGGATCTGGGTGGGACTTGAGAGTTGGCTTTACATTTCTTTACTTCTCCTCCTCCTCCTTTTTACATTTTGTTTTTACCGAATGGCCAGGTGATACCGAAGCTCCATGGATTATACTTTGCGAACCACTGATGTAAGGGGAGCTTCTCATGTGGTGCTCAGGTGCACCACCCCATGTGGTGGCACCGAGAGGCAGGAGAGGGAAGAGCGAAAAGGAGGACTATCTTAAGGTGGAAGTCATGTCCACGTGAAGACCAATGCTTCCTGGTTTTTAAATTAGTGGCCACTTGGGAGTGGATGTGGTCCACTGAACAGCAGGGAGAAGGTTCCCTGGGAGAGAAGGGTTGTGGGTCACTTGCAAAAGCTTTCCCAGAGATCTGCAGTCAGGTCTCCCTGGAGCTTTAGGCTGGGTTCTATGCCAGTAGACACTGTGACCTGCCTGTAGATGGTGTGAAACTGGCATGCAGAGCTCACATCATTGATTTAGACCAAGAAAATGTTGGTCTGGAAAGATCTGACTGAGGGCTTGACTTCTTACGATTTGAAACCAAGTGTCTGGCACTGTGTGAAGCGGCTGCCTTTGTCCTTGCAAAGGTCTTCTCATCAGTGAGTTTGGTCAAGAGAAGACAGTACTTTCCCAGGGACTGTTCTTTCCTGTGCTGTTGCCCTATTGAACTACTGAGAGCCTGGCCTTACTCGGAAAACTAGGTTCAGCCGTGCTGCATTGAGAGATAGCTTGGCCTTTTGGAAGGAAGCAGAAAGTAAACTGCCAGGGAAACAGATACGCCTCAGTGGTGAGAAGCTTCACTCTGATTTCCCAGATGGGATCATAATCCAACTTGCATCATGGACCTCTTCACTTCTGGGTGATAGGACTCTTCTCCCTTTTCCTATCCTTCTCCCATCCTTTTCCCAGGTACCAACATGACTGATGGAGCAGTTGATGCATTCAGGACACTTGTGAAGCCATATTTACTAGTGGGTAGGACCACCATGGCTTAAAGCTGAGCACCATGTGTAGCCTCCTTCTAATTTCTGCCACTGGTGCAGGTCTGCTCGCTCTCTCTCTGTCTCTCTCCTGCCCCATCACCCCTCAGTATAACTGGATAGATAATGTTGGAGCCTCATCTCTCTCGCCCCTCACTTCTCTTAGGAGGAGCTTGTGGTGTGAGGCAGCATGAAGATGCTGACCGATTGCAAGGTGCTGGTCCAAGATTTGAAGGCATGCCTTAGCAGGGAGTGGGGAGCAGGATACCCCATGCCTGTCTGCGGGTGTAAGTCAGACTTTGTATTGCACAGCTGGTTTGGGGCTGTTTGAATACACCCTAGTAAGAAGAAACCTCCAAAATACTGCTTCATGACCCATTCAAGCAGTGTTTCAGAACTTATTGTGTGCCTGCATTTTGGTGATGCCTGACGTATTCATCAGACAGAAAGTTCATACCTTCCAGAAACTTTAAGACAATAAAACAGGCACCTTTTATGCAATGTCTA
>NW_011494889.1:175529-177551 GCF_000754665.1 Bison bison bison | reverse complement strand
AGGACTCTTCTCCCTTTTCCCATCCTTCTAGGTACTAACATGATCGATGGAGTAGTTGATGCATTGGGGACACTTACAGAGCCATATGTACGAGTGGGTAGGACCACCGTGGCTAAAGCTGAGCAGCATGTGCAGCCTTCCTCTACTTGCTGCCACTGGTGCAGGTCAGCTCTCTCTCTCTGTCTCTCTCTGTCTCTCTCCTGTCCCATCGCCCCTCAGTGTAACTGGATAGATAATGTTGGAGCCTCAGCTCTCTCTCCTCACTTCTCTCAGGACGAGCCTGTGGTGTGAGGCAGCATGAAGATGCTGACCAATGACAAGGTGCTGGTCCAAGATTTGAAGGCATGCCTTAGCGGGGAGGGGGGAGCAGGATCCCCCAGGCCTGTCTGCGGGTGTAAGTCAGACTTTGTATTGCACAGCTGGTTTGGGGCTGTTTGAATACACCCTAGTAAGAAGAAACCTCCAAAATACTGCTTCATGACCCATTCAAGCAGTGTTTCAGAACTTATTGTGTGCCTGCATTTTGGTGATGCCTGACGTATTCATCAGACAGAAAGTTCATACCTTCCAGAAACTTTAAGACAATAAAACAGGCACCTTTTATGCAATGTCTATCTGAGTTCCTGACCTATATCATATGTTTTTCTCCCTGAAAAGCTTCTTTTAACATTTCTTCCAGAGCCAGGTCTGCTGCTGATGAATTCCCTGTTTCTGTTTGCTGAAAAAGTTTTTATTTCTTATTCACTTTTGAAGGACAGTTTCACTGGATATAGAATTCTAGGTCAGTGATTTATTTTATTCACAATATTACATATTTCACCCTACCCCCCCCTTTTTTTTTTGCAGAGTGGTTTCTGATGAGATATCTGCTATAATTATCATCTGTATTCCTCTATAAGTAAAGTGATCGCCCATTGCTTCCTGCCAACTTCTTTTAAGATTTTCTTTTTCTCTTTGGTTTTCTGAGTTTGAATATGTTTTGTTTAAGATTGTTGTTGTTTATCCTGTATGGTGTGCTCAAGATCACCAGATTTACTTTGAAGAGTGGTCTGAGCTTAAATGGTAAAGCCACATGTGATTTAAAATAAAATATAATATATTTGGGGTTTATAATGCAAAGATTCCTCTCTTGCATGTGGAATAGCAGTATGACTCTAGTAATCCAGAGCTTTTCTGGACTGTATGTTTTTAGACGTGGTGGCGGCAATGGTCTAAAGCAGGGATTGCAATTTTTTTTTTTCTGTAAAGAGCCAAATAAAAACTACTTTAGGCTTTATAGACTAAGAGGCTGTATATTGACTTACATAACCACTTTGAAATCTAAAAACTATTGTTAGCTTGTGGACTGTGAAAAATAGACAGCATGACAGATTCAGTAACTCCTGGTTTAAAATACAGTTCTGATGCTTAATTACTCTGAGGTTTTGGGATTTATGAACCTAGGGCCCTAGCTGAGTCTCAGCTTCCTCATCTGTAAGCTGGAGATAATTCCTTTTCTGCCAGATTTGTGCCAGGGATCCAATGAGAGGATACATTTTGAAGCCCCTAGTAAATTAAATGGTGTTTGCTGTGAGTAGGGTGATCTCTGTTCTACTCTGCCCTTCAAGACCTGCATTACGCTTGTCCTGGTGAAACATATGACAACGCTCTTTCACTCAGAACTGTCCGCTAGAATGGTCAATTACACGGTCACCTTGGCCACAGCTCTGTCTACTCTGACGGCTTGTTATTTCTCTAATAATATGTTGGGAGAGGCCAGTGACCCTTGGAGGCGGGATCACAGGCTGTGAACTCTGCCATCACATTGCTGGCTTCAGGTTCAGGTTCTTTTGCAACCAATGAGCTTCAGGTCAAGCTTGTTACTTGTGTGACCTTGAGTGAGTTTCCTAATCTTCTAGTGTTAACAGCTGTATTTCTTGAGGTATCATTTAAGTACCTCAAAATTTACTCATTTTAAGTGTATAGTTCACTAATTTTTAGTAAGTTTATGGAGTCACACATCCTTCCCCGAGTCTAATTTTC
>NW_011494889.1:175104-175429 GCF_000754665.1 Bison bison bison | reverse complement strand
AGCCAAATAGAAACTACTTTAGGCTTTATAGACTAAGAGGCTGTATATTTCCTTACATAACCACTTTGAAATCTAAAAACTATTGTTAGCTGTGGACTGTGAAAAATAGACAGCATGACAGATTCAGTAACTCCTGGTCTAAAATACAGTTCTGATGCTTAATTGCTCTGAGGTTTTGGGATTTATGAACCTAGGGCCCTAGCTGAGTCTCAGCTTCCTCATCTGTAAGCTGGAGATAATTCCTTTTCTGCCAGAGTTGTGCCAGGGATCCAATGAGAGGATACATTTTGAAGCCCCTAGTAAATTAAATGGTGTTTGCTGTGAG
>NW_011494889.1:174692-175004 GCF_000754665.1 Bison bison bison | reverse complement strand
AAGTGTAAACCTTGCCTGACTGTTTTCTCAGGCCCAAGAATATAGTGGGCCCATGGTGGTTGTTGCTGTGTTTTTTTTTTTCCTGTGGTACATAGTAGAAGGAGGTGGAACTTTCTGTAATAGAGTGTGTGAAGTTTCAGATTTCTATGCAGAATTAAATATGCTGCAGTTTAATGTCCATTAATTGTGTCCATTATCTCTTATTTCTCTTCCTTAACTATTCGTTTTAGTAATGCTTATGTGTTTTTGTACTATTTTAATGAATTACATAGTGTAGTATTGTGTGCTATTTTAATGAACTCCATAATGAAT
>NW_011494889.1:162666-174592 GCF_000754665.1 Bison bison bison | reverse complement strand
AGTCATCCCCTGTTCCCGTTCCCAGTCTTAGACAGCCACCAAACTACTTGGTGTCTCTGCAGATTTGCATTTTTCTGGGTAGTCTGGGGCAGGAACACTGGGTTAGGGACTGGAAGGAAAGTTTCCCATCCAGGTTTTGTCAGCAGGAGTCATCAGCTGCCTTTTGATGCGTCTCTGTCATTTTTTACATAAGGATCTAAGACTCCTTCCAGCTCTGAGAGCCTGTGCCGTCTTTACTGACATTCTTAGCTTGTCGTTTGGAGCAGTGGCTTGGAGCAAGTGTGCAGAGAGAGTAGAGCCATATTAGGAGCCGTTGTGGGGAGAAGAAGGGGACGGTGCCCTCCTCTCTCTGGCTGTCCCCAGAGCTAACTGTAGAACTCGAGCAAGTATGTCACCTCTCTGAGCTTCATGTCCTAGGGACATGACACCAGTGTCCCTGTTGATACCACAGGGCTCTGTTGAGATTACACAAGATAGTGAACCTAAAATTGGAACCTGCACTGTGTTTAGAGAAATGAATGTTCATATTATTGAAAAAGTTAGGTCAGAGTGATTGGACAGCTTCCAGCGCAGAATGCATGGCAGCTGTAGTGACGCTGACAGATCACCAAGGCAAATCCATTCCAAGCTGAAAAGCCAAGTGTAAACCTTGCCTGACTGTTTTCTCAGGCCCAAGAATATAGTGGGCCCATGGTGGTTTTTGCTGTTTGTTTGGTTTTTTTTTTTTCCCTGTGGTACATAGTGGAAGGAGGTGGAATTTCCTGTAGTAGAGTGTGTGAAGTTTCAGATTTCTATGCAAAATTAAATATGCTGCAGTTTAATGTCCATTAATTGTGTCCATTATCACTTATTTCTCTTCCTTGACTATTTGTTTCAGTAATGGTTATGTATTTTTGTACTGTTTTAATGAATTACATAGTGTACTATTTTGTACTGTTTTAATTAATTACATAGTCTTACATGCTTGGAAACGTTCAGAAGTCTGATCAGTACTGTTTCGTCAGTCTACTTTAATGTCAAATAAGAAGCAAACCTGGACTTAGAGTTGGAGGACATTGTATTAGGAAGAATACTTTGACCATAAGACCCGTGAGTTTCTCAGGAGAGAGGCAGAAAGGTCTTTTTTTTTTTTTTTTAACAGAGACAGAGGAGTCAGCAAGACTGAAGCTGCATGTGGGGAAGTGAGGTGAAGGTGGTCTGCTAGAGAATAGAACAGAATATCTTACCTTTAGGCCAGTTCATTCTCAGCAGCACTGAGACTGCCTAGACTGAGGCTGGGCCAAAATTTAGAGTCTGGAGGAAGGAGATGCTTAACTAGTTTGGTTAACAACCATTTTGTGCCTATTGATCCTTGGAATTAGTAGCTTAGCATTTGTGGAACCGTCAAAGGGAATTTAGAAGTGTTGTGTTTGGCCTTGTGATAGGTAAACAAAGGGTATGTGTGTGTGTGTAAAAGTGATTCTTTTGTGATAGCTGTTTTTTGAAACACAAAGCATGGGAGAGTTTCTTAATCTCTGTTGTTTTTCAGGATTACAGAGCTCAAATAAAATTCTCAATCAGAACCACTTGTAAAGTAGGATTGCTTTTAGCTGCAAGTAACAGACAACTGGATTAACAAAGTCTTAAACAAGTGAAAAGGGAAAGTGAAAGTTACTCAGTCGTGTCTGACTCTTTGGACCCCCTGAACTATACAGTCCGTGGAATGCTCCAGGGCGCAATACTGGAGTGAGTAGCTGTTCCCTTCTCCAGGGGATCTTCCCAATCCAGGGATTGAACCCAGGTCTCCCGAATTGCAGGCAGATTCTTTACCAGCTGAGTCACCAGGGAAGTCCCCAAAGAGGGGTTTATATTTCTCACTTAGAGGCAACCCACTCCAGTGTTCTTGCCTGGAGAATCCCAGGGACGGGGGAGCCTGGTGGGCTGCCATCTATGGGGTCGCACAGAGTCAGACACGACTGAAGTGACTTAGCAGCAGCAGCAGCAGCAAGTAGTCCAGACGTTAGCAGTTGCTGGCGTTGAATCAGTTGATCAACAATGTCAGTAAAACTCTGAATATTTTCACTGTGCTTTCTCATTTTTATTGTTTGAACTGCGGTGTTGGTGAAGACTCTTGAGAGTCCCTTGGACTGCAAGGAGATCCAACCAGTCCATTCTGGGAGATCAGCCCTGGGATTTCTTTGGAAGGAATGATGCTAAAGCTGAAACTCTAGTACTTTGGCCACCTCATGAGAAGAGTTGACTCATTGGAAAAGACTCTGATGCTGGGAGGGATTGGGGGCAGGAGGAGAAGGGGACGACAGAGGATGAGATGGCTGGATGGCATCATTGACTCGATGGACGTGAGTGTGAGTGAACTCCGGGAGTTGGTGATGGACAGGGAGGCCTGGCGTGCTGCGATTCGTGGGGTTGCAAAGAGTCGGACACGACTGAGTGACCGAACTGAACTGAACTGAATCACTAAATAGCTACTTCAGCTCTAGACATCATACCCATATTCAAAAGAAGAAGGTATTGTCTTATGGCTGCCTCTACTTATAGAAGAGATTAGCTGTGCAATTTTCTTAGTAAGAAAGAGAGTATATGCTATAATGAATATCCTGTTTCTTCTGGGAATTATATTCTACACATGATATTAACTGATTATCTACCACTGAATAATTCTTTTACCACCTGTAGTGTAGGAAATTACAGTATCCTGTAATCAGTGGGTCATTAGAAAAGTATGTTGTTTTTCACTTGTTCAGTTGTGTCCAACTCTTTGTGACCCCATGGACTGCAGCACGCCAGGCTTTCCTGTCCTTCACTGTCTTCCAAAGTTTGCTTAAACTCACGTCCATTGAGTCGAGGATGCCATCCAACCATCTCATCCTCTGTCTCCCCCTTCTCCTCCTGCCCTCAATCTTCCCAACATCAGGGTCTTAAAAAAAAGTGGATATATGTATAACTAGTTCACTTTGCTGTACAGCAGAAACTAGCCCAACAGTGTAAATCATCTATACTGCAATTAAAAGTAATGTAAAAAAGAAAAGCATGCATTGCATTTTACTTTGGATAAAGAAATTGAGCCATTCTTAGAAGTGTTTTTCTGGAGGACCTTCAGGAAAAGACAAGCACCTCTTGCATAAACTTGTTTAGAGTCATTTATTGAAATGTTAGAACATTTCAAAACATATCTGCAAAAAATTTTGCACCAGAATTATATCTTTAGTTTGAAAGAGAATTACACATCAGTACGTTGCCAAAATAAAACTAAGATTTATGCTTCCTTCTACTAAATTATTTGTACAAACAGTGGTACCCAGTCCTGGTGAGATGCTTCTTTGCTACCAGTGAGAGTATAAATAGGTAAAATTCTTTCTTAAAGATTTATAAAAAGTATAAAGAGCATTAAAATGTTAATGTCATTGACCCTAAAATTGATCTCTGAAGAAGCATTTTGCTTGCCTAATGAAGAAGTTAGAATTATGAACCAGGTTTGTCCATTTGGAATAATTTTTCCAGCAATGTTCATAATTGTGAAAATATATGGAAACAGAAATAACTTACAGAATACTAAAATTAGCTGTGATCACTCAGTTTCAAAATGATGTCATTAAAAATAGGAATACAGTCTGTTTATACTATCTTACTCCCATTTTATAACACACAGAAATATTTATTTACTCAAAAAATATGCAAAATATTATCAGTTGGTATTTGAGGATTATGTAGTTACATGTTTTAGTTTTCTTTATTATTTTTGGCATCTTCTAATTTTTCTCAATGAATATGACTTACTTTTATAATTATGAACATTTCATTTTTAAGAGACATAATGAAAATGTGAGTTTGTTTCTTTTGAAACAAACCCCTTCTTTTGAAAGGAATGAGGGGTAAAAATTGCTTTGACCCGGAATTTGAGTGGAGCTACTCGGTGCTTGAAAAGAGCATTTTATGGACGGACTAGCAAAGGTGTCACCAAGCACTTTGCTTCTCCGGTGTTCCGGCATTTCTCAGTCCTGCCGTGAAGGGACTGTTTAAAGGAAGTCGTCATAGTAGTTCCTTCTTGGGTATTCACATAAGTCGCATCACTCTCTTTTTCTCTTTTAGAGGGCTTTCTGTTTTCTGTGGTATTACTGGAGTGAAGTCACTAAGAGCAGAAACTACATTCAAAAGGGAAGGGGACTAATTCCAGGAAACACTTTGTCTTCATGCGTCCAGATAACCAAAGCTAACTCATGGAAGCTGAGAAGATCTTTTTTTCCATACATAATTATCCCTTTTGCTCACTGTATAGAAAATCAGTTCAGTTCAGTCACTCAGTCACGTATGACTCTTTGAGACCCCATGGACTGCAGCACGCCAGGCCTCCCTGTACATCACCAGCCCTGGAGTTTGCTCAAACTCATGTCCATCAAGTCAACGATGCCAGCCAACCATCTCATCCTCCATCGTCCCATTCTTCTGCCTTCAGTCTTTCCCAGCATCAGGAGTTTCCCAGCATCTAAGGAGTCAGTTGTTTGCCTCAGGTGGCCAAAGTGTTGGAGCTTCAGCATCAGTCCTTCCAATGAACATTCAGGACTGATTTCCTTGAGGATTAGCTGGTTTGATCTCCTTGCAGTCCAAGGGACTCGCAAGAGCCTTCTCCAACACCACAGTTCAAAAGCATCAATTTTTCGGCACTCAGCCTTCTTTATGGTCCAACTCTTACATCCATACATGACCATTGGAAAAACCATAGCATTGACCAGACAGATTTTTGTCAACAAAGTAATGTCTCTGTTTTTTAATATGCTATCTAGGTTTGTTATAGCTTTTCTTCCAAGGAGCAAGTGTCTTTTAATTGCATGGCTGCAGTCACTATCTACAGTGATTTTGGAGCCCAGGAAAAGAAAGTCTGTCACTGTTTCCATTATTTCCCCTCTATTTGCCATGAAGTGATGGGACCAGATGCCATGATCTTAGGTTTTTGAATGTTGAGTTTTAAACTAGCTTTTTCACACTCCTCTTTCACTTTCATCAAGAGGCTGTTCAGTTCCTCTTTGCTTTCTGCCATAAGGGTGATGTCATCTGCATATCTGAGGTTATTGATATTTCTCTATATAAAGAAAATGTGAAAGTGAAAGTCACTCAGTTGTGTCCGACTCTGCGACCCTCTGGACTATACAGTCCATGGAATTCTCCAGGTCAGAATAGTGGAGTGGGTAGCCTTTCCCTTCTCCAGGGGATCCTCTGCATTGTGGGCAGATTCTTTACCAGCTGAGACACAAGAGAAGCCCATATCAAGAAAATGGGGACCCAATATTATTAGTATTGGACCCAATGTTAGTCTTAGACCCAAGATTAATAGTATAGAAAATGGGGACCCAATATTCCTGCACAGAAGCGCATTGTCTCTCTGCCTGTCGGTGCTGATTTAAGTGTGTGTGGGCGTAGATGTGTGTTGTGTATAAACCCTCACTATCTTCCTATGTGCGAGTTTGAGGGGAGAGGGCCCTTCCTGTGGGGCATCCATGGCACAGCACATAGTGGGTAAGGCATACCAGTTTGTCATTGGCTGGTTGGAAACCCTTGGTATAGAGCTGCATACTTTTACAGCTGAAACCTTATGAATTAAGTTTTGATTTTACCTTCCATTACCTGCCAGGTACTTTGATGTACATCTGAGATTCCCAGACTGGGGTGTACTTATCCCACCTGAGTCAGGAGACCCTTGAAACCTTGGGATTTTTAGAAAGACTCTCCATGTTTACACCTTGAATTCACATGATTCTCTGGAACAGTGTTTAAAAAGACAAGTTCACTCATGTTTGGTTAGTCAAAGGATTGCTTTCACACCTGAAAGTATGAGTATGTCTAAAAGTTTCATTTTTGTTTGTTTGCCTTTGCACTGAAATTAATCTGAGCCATTGATTTTATCTTAATAATAGATCCTTTGACAAGGTGGGAGCCAGGAATTGTGAGCTGCCACTGTATGGAGTGAAATGTATAATGTCACCAACTCTAGCCCAGAGCCCTTGCAGAGGAGCTTAACATGAAGAGAAGAGAGTCTCTTGTAATTAAGAATATAGAAATGACCTTTTTCTGAATAAAAGGGATTAGTATGATTTAAAGCTAATGTTTCTTTCCCCATTCATTTCTTTTATACATAAATCATTTACAGGAAAAAAAAGCGATTAGTGAAAAATTGTGTCTTGGAATTGGTAAAACAATGTGTTGGGTTTCATTATGCCCGTGGTTATTTAAAATAGTAGGCTGAATCCTGGGTGCTAGTTGCCTATATGATACACCCATGTGGGTATTTATAAGCATCTCCAACTCCACTTGCCCAAGGTAGAGCTCTTGGTTACCCCACAGCCCACAAAGAACCTCCTCTCCCATCTACCTGGTTGCTCAAGAAAGACCCCAAGAGTTATCCTCAATTCTTCACTCTCTCTGTCCCCACAGCCCATCTGTCGGCAGTTCCTACTGATATTACTTCCAAAATGTGTCACTAAATCTCTGGCCTCTCCCCATCACTGTTGTTGCCTCCCTGTCCACTCGCCGTTATTCCTTTTCTGGACTGCTGCCCTGGTCTTCTGACTTGTCTCCATGCTCCCTCATGATCTATTTTCTACCAAGCAGGATGAATCATCTTTTAAAGGTTGCCCACCCCCATTTAAAGTCATTTCCCTGTTTGAAGTCGTGAGTTGGTCTTCCACAGTAGTTAAACTAAAATCTTGGCCCCTTTACCCTGAGTCGCAAAGCCCTTTGGACCCAGGGCCGCTACCTGTCTGGCCTCAGCTGCTACAGCTCTCCCTCATCACAGTGCTCTGGAACCCCTGAGTAAGCCAGCCCGTCAACCTAAGGGCCCTCTCCCAAGCCAGGAATGTGATTTCCTCATCTTCCCATGCTGAACTCCTTCTAGCATTTAGAACAGACACTTTGGATAAATTCCTCATGGAGATATTTCCTGAACACCTGGTAAGATAGGAGGTACCGCTAGCTCTGCTCCCCCTGCAGCTCAGGCACCATTTGCCACATAACCCTCTTTTAATTGCCAGGGTAACATATAGCTGTCACCAGCGCCAATGCCTAAGGCTGGATATATAGGACCGATGGGGACAGGCTCCCGTCTGCTTTTTCACCATTGTGTCACCAGGACCAAGGGAAAGTGCTCAATAATGGTGTTACAGGAACAGGTGCTTTTCAGATGCTGTATGGTCTTAACATGGTGATCAACAGGTTGTTTCTGCCTGTTCTGTTTTTGTAGCAGACTGGATTGTACGCGTATAAGGTCTTTGGTGTTCTGGAGGACTGCTTACCAGATCTGCTTGCAGATGTCTATATGGACTTAGCCTATAGGAAACAGTGGGACCAATATGTTAAAGGTGAGTGACACTCTAATTTAAAAACCAATTAGAAAGTAGAATCCCATGTTATTTATTCTAGCCATTAGTAAGCAAAAGGTATAACTTTACTATATTTTTCATTTTAAATTTTAGCAAACTCATGTTAAAGTGCTAAGTTAAATATGACTTTGCTGTTCTCAGGGTTTGTTCCTTGCATACTATTAAAGTTACTCTCCAGTTCTCTCTGAGGGCTGTTTTGTTCTTATTTTAAGTTTTGTTGTCATCCCATAAACCTAGGTGATCGTGGAAGGCTTCTTGGAAAAGGTGGTACTGAAGCTTTGTTTTAGAGGTTGAATCAATGTTTTATAAGCAAAAAGATTATATATATGTATGTATATACATGTGAGGAGGTGAGGGGCTGAGTGGTTTAAGGGCATTCAAGGCCGAGGAGATGGCATGAGTAAAGTAGAGAAGGCATGAAACAACATAAAATGTTAGAGAACTGTGAGCACTTGGGTGCTGTTGAGTAGTTGGGGAGCAGAATCTGGAACTAGGCTGGAAGGCGGGCCCAGAGCCCCAAGGACCTAAGCTGGCCACCAGGCTAGGGTTCAATTTTTCCCTGGAAGTAATGGAGAGTTATGAGCAGTGATAGATAGAGGATCTTCCTGCCACTTATAGCAGGGAGTAGTTTCTGCCATCCCAGTCAGTCACAGTGAAATAAATACAGCTAGCCCGGGGGGCCAAAGACCTTGACAGAGCCTTGCTGTGGGCAGGAATCTTGGTTGCAAGAAACAAAAGGTAACAAATGCCAGTGTGAGAAAAGGAAAAAGCTTTTTTTGCTTTGGTTTATGACATTGGAAACAGATGTGTGTCTTGTTCCAGGTCAGCTGCATTCACTACTTCATTTCTCCAGCTTTACTCTGTTTCCTTCTGTGTGGACCACATTATAGGGCAGATTCTTGTGTCATGACAAAGATGCCACCAGAAGAGGCAGGCTTACATTCTAACAAAGTTCATCACCCCAGAGGAATAGGAATTTTCCCACTCATTGCATTCAGAGTCACAGGACAGGCTCTAATTGCCTCAGCATCGATCATGCGCTTATGTACTGGGGACATTTATCATGATTTTGGGTCGCTTAGTGTTATCAAATAGGCTTCCTATGTAGGGGGAATTGTGATGCCCACCTCTTCAAGGGTGAAGGCAGGTGTTCCCTGTCCATTTCCCTGGCAGCCATGGCTCAGTCATGTACTGTGGACATTGGCAGTTTCTGATGTGTGATACTTGGCATCAGATGTCCCCACTGTGGAATAAAGTCCAGAGGCAGCAGTAGTTTGACTTCTCTGGAGTAATCCTGAGGTTCTTCACCTAACTCTAGTCCTAGATCTTCTGTAAGTTACCCAACAGCCTTTATGAAAGCACTTTTGGCCTAAACTTACAGGAGTGGCCAAGTCTCGTCCACATACGCCTTCCCTAAACTATCACCGTGGCCATGACTGGCTCAATTTCCCAGCCCTGTAATTATCACTGAGTCACTTCTGCTTAAACTACATAGTGAAGAGAAAGGTGATGCTCTGAAGGAAAATGAGATGCTGGTACAAGAACAGGGGAGTCAAAGCCAAGCAGGCAAAGCAGCAGATATCCACTCATTCCCTTCCTTTCAAGGGCATCTGCAGCCTCTTGGACCAATGGACTGGCAAGCTCTTTACCCATGGTCTGCTTCTAATAGATTTTGTTATTTCAAAAGCTAAATTAATTAACACATTGCCAAAGTCAGTATCTCCTAAAGGTACTCTTTTGGTTCCTCCAGTGGACTTGGCTTGGCTTCTTCTCTAAATGGTTAATTAGAAGCTTCCCACACAGTTTAGGGGCAGAGTCTGTACACTTCATAGCATTCTTTTACTATCTCCCTCCAATTGCTGATGCTATTTGCATCAGCAAATAGCTGATTGGTCCCTGTAACTGTGACAGAAAGCAGCATGGGAGATAGGCAAGAAACTTAGAGTTAGCACAGTTAGGCCACTTCCTAACTTTTTAGGAAGGACACGGAACTCTCTGGAACCTTCATTTCTCAACTGAACACACCAGACTGGGTGGCTTAGTCCCAGGACACATGTACTGAGTCAAGAAGTCCAAAGAGGGGAGTAAGGGCACAACAGTGTAACTGTTGGTAATCTAGTGACATCTAGTGGTTCAGTTCAGTTCAGTTGCTCAGCGTGTCCCACTCTGTGACCCCATGGACTGCAGCACACCAGGCCTCCCTGTCCATCACCAACTCCCGGAGTTTACTCACCCGTGTCCATCACGTCGGTGATGCCATGCAACCATCTCATCCTCTGTCGTCCCCTTCTCCTCTTGCCCTCAATCTTTCCCAGCAGGGTCTTTTCAAATCAGTCAGTTTTTCGCATCTGGTGGCCAAAGTATTAGAGTTTCAGCTTCAGCATCTAGTGGTTACCCTGATTTTTAAACCTTAAATTTTAATTCCTAATTTGGTTTCACTGAATTTTGAGACTGTTTATGCTATATGATGAACAACTTTTGTTGGGTTCTTTTATTTTTATGGCATTTTTATATCTATTAGACTCTGCCTCTTGGCAACACGCTTTCAGTGGTAATGAATCTATCAGACTTTTTCCAGAATTCTGTGCCTTGTGAGTTAGTGTTTTATCATCCCTAAAGGGTTGGCAGCATATCAAAGCTTTTTCTTAATTGAAACCAAAGAGACTTCCAGATTCAGTAACTTCTTTGTTTTGTTTCTTTTCTTAGAACTCTATGAAAAAGAAAGCAGTGGAGAAACAGTGGTCTACTGGCAAGTGAAGTACCCTTTTCCCATGTCTAACAGAGATGTATCCTTTCCAGAGGTGCACTGGGACTCAGCTTTCTAAAGTGCTTCTCGCCCTGTGACCGTCACCCAATGGTGGCATGTCCAGCAGGTGTGGACGGCGTTGTCTTTGAGTCTTACAGAAGCATCTGCTAAAGCTCTCCCTTCTTGTGTGGCTTTCAGAGATCTCAGAGTGTGACTTCCGGGCCTGATGACATGGAGCATCTTTAACTGGGGTCACAGGAGGGTGGCTTATACTTTTTTGAACCTTTTCTGGGAAGCCCTTGTGCCACAGAATTGGGCATCTGAGAACAACTTTTCACAAAGAGTATTCAGTACGTTCCCTCAGTCTATAGAGGAGAAAGCCAGGACCCAGAGAAGTCAGGCAACAGAGGCTGACTTACGTAGCAGCCGACTGAAGGCTGAACTCAGGCGCCACATTTCCAGCTCTCTCCACCTCCCCTCCTTCCCGATTATTGGCTCTGGACACTGTGTGTTATGTTTTGCCCCTTCAGTCTCCTCGATTATGATATGAAGCAGTTGAATAGATGTGGGGAGTTTTAGCTGACACTCCAGGGTTCTGTGAAGCCCCCTTAGGGCCAGGCTAGGAGGGTTTGATGAACATTTGCTGGGTAGACAGATTGGGTGGAATAGGGATGGGGGTAGGTGTGATTTTGACCTCACTCTTTTCTTCAATCATAGCAGCTGATTGTCTTACACACTAAATTTCCGTAAAGGATCCTTTAAATAAAGGATCTTGGAGATTAAAAAAAAAAAAAATGGTTGGAAACCACTGAACTGGATGACTGCCGGAATCTTTTCCAGCTGTAACATTCTGTAAGCCTGTATACTTCTGAATAATTGTGCTCTGGAAAGAGAGGGGGCGTGGGAATGTGTGTGGGTATTGTTCCTGTGTGATTGCTGTACCCTGGCTCGGTCACATCACAGACTCCGTAAGGGGTTATTTCTTGGCTAGGTAGTTTGCATACAGGTGGTATGTATTTCAGCCAATTGTGGTTACTTAATCTCTGAGATTTTACGTGGTTTTCTCTCATCCTGCCAAAACTGTGCAGGCTAGGAGCCAACGTCCCCCTCAGACAGGGAAGAGAACAGGCAGAGGGACATTCAGAACTCTGCTCAGCTTCTCGCCAGGGTCTCACCGTTACGGGCAGCAGACACAGGCATGGACCCAGGTCCAGCTGTGTCCAGAGACGGTGATCTGGACCAGAGCAAACCCACCCCTCTGACCTCACAGGACCCTGCTGGGGGCTGTTCTAGGGAGCAGATGCTTGGGGCTCCTTGCAGTTCTGTTGCGTTGTCTTTCCAATGCCACACAAGCCCATGAGTATCTCAGTCTTTGTATCTACAGGGCTGTTCAGGTTTTGAGAACAGAGAACAGTGTAGAAGAAAAGAACATTAGTTTTGGAGGGAAGGCTCCCAGGGTGAGTGTGTGCTCACTCCTGGTTTGCTGTGTGACCTTGGAAAAGGCCCTTCATTTCCCTGGGCTTCAGTGAACGGGTGGTTCTCCAGTCATAGCCTGGGTGCCACACTGGACCTGCCAACTGCTGTAAGAACCCTGTGAAATTTCAGTTAATATATCAAGTTGTTTCTGCAGTGAGTGTCAGGGGATATCTGTCACGTGAACTGAGCGAGTTGTAGGACAGTATTTGCTGAGGGAAAAATAGAATGCTTGGGAGAGAGGAAATGCAGAGCTAAAGCAACATCATCCCTTCCTGAAAACACGTAAGCACTTTACTTGCTAGGGAATAGCGTGTGGGGGCGACAGACGTCCCGC
>NW_011494889.1:155977-162566 GCF_000754665.1 Bison bison bison | reverse complement strand
TGGGCCTGCCGCAGAGACTCTTGCCTGCCGTGGCCGTGGCTGCTGCAGTAAGTGAAGCTGTATTATACTTTTACTGATTTTTGGATTATTTTTAAGCTTTAATTCCTTCTACTATGAAGCCTACATTTCCACCATTGGAAAGTCCGATGAAAGTATTAAAGAGCTGAGCCCTCTGCAGCTATGAAAATTTCACCAGGTTTTGAAGCCTCATCTGGGTTCAAATACAGACTCCGTCACATCAGCTGGGCAGTGGGATCTTCTGCAACTTTCTTTACTGCTCTGAGTCTCAATTGCATCATTTATAAGATGGGAATATTTATATTGAATTCACAGTGATGTTCTCAGTTTCAAAGCTGATGCTAAACATAAAGTCCATGATATATGTACATGATAAGGGCTCAGTAAGTGGTGACTCCGGTTGTTTCTTAAAATTGAATTACCTTCCCTCTAATAGTGCCATAGACATAGTGGCTGGTCTGGGAGTGTTTATTGAGATGAAATGGCTTTGTGATGCTTGGTGAGCCAGACCCAGTGAGGCCATCTGCCTACTCATTATTTGGTTATTCATGTGTCTTCCTATGATTGCCAGGTGTAAGCACCCTTGGCTGACCGTCCTCTGTGCCCAGAGGTCAATGATTTGGGGGAGGACAGAGAGCAATGACCCCATTGTCTAGTAAGTGAGATTCTGCTTCAGTCTCTCTCCCATGCTCCCACCAAGCTTATCTGCAGGGCAGTGTTACCCTTTTTTCCTGTAGAGGGAAACCAATAGCAGAAAAGTTGAGTAGCACACCCAGGATGACACAGCTGATAAGTGACCAGTCGTCTGAGATCTCATTGCCTTCTTGGAGAAAGGAGGAGTGGGTTCCCCAGATAATTAAAGTGGCAGGGAACCAATCTCCGGTGGGTAATGCATCCTCTCAAATGACAACACCAGGTGGGAGGAGCCAGACTGTTGTAAGTGGGTAGGCAGACAGGGCAGGACCTGAGCTAACAGAGCAAGGCAGCAGTCACCGAGTGGAGGAGTGGAATCATGTGCCTTTGTTTCTATCGTGGGCTTCCCTTCTGCTTAGCTGAGATGTAGGCCTTGCTGTTGAGCCTTGACTTGCGGTGTAGTATGTTTATGTGCGGCAGCGGCAAGAGCTGGACTTTGAAGGGCAGAAGGTCCACGTGATCCTGGCCCAGAGCACCTCTGAGCCGCAGTTTCCAGAGAAGTCGGGTGTGATCCGGGTGAAGCACTACAAGCAGAGGCTAGCGATCCAGAGCGATGGCAAGAAGGGGAGCAAAGGTAAAAAGGGGGCACGGGTTGGGGTGCCTGCCAGGGCCCGCCGTTTGAAGACTGCACTGACTGCAGGCACGGAAAATGCAGGATGCTTATTCCCTGAGGTCAGAGACTGGCCACGGGTCAAAAGAAACAAGAGCGAATCAGTTCACCCCCAGAAGCTTGGGTAGACTAGCATGTGGATCAGTTCATTCTTTACTGACTCTTGCATGGTCTAGATGAAATTAGGACACCCAAGGGAATCAGAAAGTTCAAAACTCACTTCGGGAAGGTCCTGTACATGCACAAGCTGGACAGGGGTGGGCAGGAGGGCTGGTGGGACCACCTCTGCAAGGCAGCTCCTCCTCAGCAAAAACCCAGGGACTCAGAACCTGTCTGCCTTGAGTTCCAGCCTCAGAAGAGACAGTGGGTGCAGGAGTTCCATGCAGCCACCTGCTGACCTGGAGTGGGTGTGGACTGGAGGCTGAGGCGAAATCTAAATTTAGTTGTGATGTGTGTTAAGATGTACCACTTTGGGCATGTCATCCTACTCTTCTGAATCTTCACTTCATCATTTATAAATGGGGGTTTAATCTTAGCAACTTCTTAGGATTAATATAATTAATGAGAGCCATAGTTAAATGAGAAACTGTGTCTAAGTGTATCATTTGCCAGGTGATTAATAAATAGCTGCAGAAGGTGCCTTGGTTGTTTTCCACAATGTTTCTATGTAAGTCTCCTGCAAGGCAAGGCACAGGGGACAGTCTCCTGGAGGCCTGTATAACCTGCATCCTTACTTTCTGGGATGGATATGAAAGTGGAAGGTTTGCAAGGTTTGTATGTATCTTCCTAACAGGTTCCCTCCTGAATTGTTCTCTCTCTCTCTCTCTCTAGTTTTCATGTATTACTTCGATAATCCAGGTGGCCAGATTCCGTCCTGGGTCATTAACTGGGCTGCTAAGGTGAGACCCCAGGAAGCACGACGGGTGGTATGTTTGACAGCTGTTGACTTAGCCTGTGGGGCTGTCAGCTTGAAGAGATGTGCTGTCTCAGGCCTCATGATGCTCTTTTATGAAACTGCTTGGTTGATGGACTATGTTAGGCCTGTGGTGGCCAGTATCCAGGATAGAGGCTGGGACAAAAGACAAACTTTAGAAGGAATGCCAGCCCCACCTGCTTTGCACCAAGACCCCTCCAGGATCACTCTCTGGAACCTCCCAAACAGTAGCCTGTTTCTTGTAGGAACAAGGGTGCCGGGGACCCTGTATCTGCTCATGGAGGAGTTAGTCTGACCTAGCTCGGGAGACAACCAACCATATTCAAGCCTGGAGAAGTATCCAGGTTCTTTGTGGTTATTTTGCTTTTCTGTAAGGAGAGGGAACCCCAGTGCTACCCAGGTCATTCGAGACTGCCTAGAACCTAGAATCATACTGACCATTCAGCCTGCTTTGTAAGGTCCTACTTACTGGCGAGAGGGCTCACCAGTTCCCTGGGAGAGTGAAAAGGCTTTGAATCAAACACAAGATGGTTTGAATCTTGGCCCTGCTTCTGACTGTGTGATCTAGGGAAACCATCAATTTCTTCACCCTTAAAAATGGAGACAGATACCCCACCCTGTAGAGAAGGAGTAAATAGAACAATGTGTGGGGGAGTTTCTTAAACAGTGAACAACACTTTAACTAAAGGATGACATACCCACTCTTGCCCCCCAATCCTTACCATTGTCTAATTTTATAAAGCAAGTCTCCTCTTATTTCTTTCCCCTGCCATGCCACTTCCTGTTTTATCTTTCCTTTCAAAAAAATGATTTCTCATGAATATCTTAGCTGTTTATTAGCAAAAGCCAAAATATGTAACAAGGTCTTACAACAGTGGCCCCCGCCTACCCCGTGTCCTGCGTCTTCCCTTCTGTCGTCATCTGTGGCAACATTCTGTGGAAATCTGCTCAGGGTCCCTATCGTCATATCTATATTCCCAAAGCCATCTTCTTTCACCTTAGCCACATCCTCAAGAATCAGGAGTCATTGCTGTGAGGATATAGAAATGACAGTCTCCTTTCCTTTGCAGAATGGAGTTCCTAACTTCTTGAAAGACATGGTGAAAGCCTGTCAGAACTACAAGAAAACCTAGGGGAGGAAGCTGGGAGCTTTATGTCCGTGGGATGCTGTTCCTGGAAGTGCGACGGCCCCCGATGCTCAGCCTGCCTTTCCCTTTTCTGTGCTCAGAGGCCTGCACACTCTCTAGCACTTTGTCCCCGAGCGTGTTTGCCTGACATCTGCTCCCTTTCCCAGTCTCCCCACCCTGGGACCCACTGCCTTCCTCCACTCTGGAATGTGGGTCAGATTATAGAAACCTTTGTTTCTTTAAACAAAGAAACCTTTGTTTAAACCTTTGTTCTTAAAAAGTGGAATCCTCAGTAGGGAACGCAGTCCTTCCATTGTGCCATTCTAGGGGAAGGCTGGGTGGAGGGCTGACAACCCTGCCTAAGAGGGACTGATCCCAGTCAGCTGGCTCCTTCCCACGTGTGAGTTGTTGCAACCTGCGAGGGTGATTTCCTGCTGAAGTTGCATTGCCTACAGAGCTGACTGTCATCGCTCCAAGACTGGAAGACTCATGTCCATTTGCCTTATGCTTTGCTGACTTGGATTGCCTAATTTGAGATAATCGTCCACTAAGTCCCTGCCCATTCCTAGTTGGGGAGGATCATAGGCTGTTTTGATTTCAAACTATTTTGAAAAACATTGCAGGCCGAACTGCGTAGTATGATAACAATTTTTTTCTCATTATCCATGTTTGGCTTTTTCTTTTTCCCATATGCCCCTGGGGAAGGCTGTCCATACCTCACTAGCTCTGCATTTTACTGGACACTGAGGCATCAAGGCAACTGTAGCAGTTAACAGAAAGCTGCTTTGCACATAATTGAGCTAAAATGTCTTTATATGGAATAAATGAATTTCCATTCTGAAATGTTTGGAGACATTGAAAGGATAAGAGTTCACAGCCAGGGAAAATTTATTAGTGGTGTGGTTGACTCTACACCTTTTTCTCAGGAATTCTATCTAAGTTACCTGCCTCTCCCACCAACCAGAAGACTTCCCTTTTCCTACTTTTTTCTTGGATTTTGGAAGGAAAGTTATTCTGTGGACAAAGGCACAGCCTTATAATCTCAGGGAAACATTTTAATCACTTCTGTATGATGGTAATAAAACTTAATTACAGGGTATAAAAATTCAGGATGTAAAGCTGGATGTGGGAGATTTATTAAAATGGGATACCTCAGACTGTGTCTTTTCTGTCTGGGAAGGGAAGTGCATTGAATACAAAATAAATACAGAATGACTTATACTTGTCTTGTCTGCAGTCTCCTCTCTGTCTTGTTCCCTGCGAATGAGACTGTTAGGTCTCTCTGGTTTGCAAGTGAAATCCGACCTAACTCATAGCCCTGAACATAGAAAGGAATTTTAGGCCCACTTATATGCAAGGCCAGGTATAGCATGGCCTCAGGTAGGGGTTGATACAGGTGCTCAAACCGACGTTGGGAATCAACCCTGTCCTTCTTTAAGGTTTCTTTAATATTCAGCCGTGTTTGGTGGCAGGATCGCTGCTAACAGAAAATGAAACACCTGCGTCTTCCTGAGTTCACACCGAGTCAATAAAAGACAGCATTTCTTTCCAGTTGACTGTGAAGCATCCCATGATTCACTTTAAACCATGTGTCAACTCCTGCCCTGGACACCGGTCATAGGGGTAGAGTTATACACATCAGGGAATGCTTCATAAATGTATCATTAAAATATCACTCTCAGTAATATAGCCGGAATTTAATTTTAGGTAAAGTAAATCTGAATGTCGTATGTAATAGAAGTCAAGGTGATTTTTTTTTTTTTTTAATGTATAAAGTCATTGAAACAGAAGCACTAGGATTATAGTCTTTGAGCAAAGACTTCACATGAAATGGTGTCATGCAAAGTGTATCTTTAACAGTGTTCAATAATCTGCTAAAAACACTGAGAATACTAAACATACTTAATTTCTTGGTAAGGCGATTTAAAAAAAGTCACCGAGCTTGCTTATAATTAGTAAAGGCCCTGAGGCATTCATGCTTGCTAAGTTGGAGATGACGGTGCTAAGCAGCACTGGAAAATGGGATTGTGTGGGAACTGAGGACCCCTGAGCCAACAGGAAATGCCAGTGACCCCAAAAACACACATGGTGCCATGGAGGTTTAGCTGGATTCCTCAGGCTCTGACTCTGCAGGGTTTGAATGTATCATTTGGAATTTGGATGTTGTAAGCGTATTGTCATTCATCTAACCCTTTGCTTCACTTGTGTTCTCATGTCTGTCTCTCTGAATAGACAATAAGATCTTCATAGGTAGAAACCCTTCTTTCACTTAGATTACTGACCCCTAAAGGAGTGTATCCTAGGCACTCAAATGGTATGTAGTGAGTGACTTAATGATTTGGAGGAGATTGACCAAATGACACACCACCCAGAAGGGAAAATCTATTCAGATAAAGACATTTGATTGGATTACATTAAATTCTACTTTAATATTTAATAATTTAATTCAAGCCAAATTACTTCCCCAAGTCATCATTTTAGTGGTTCTAGTTGCTGTAGATCTCCTTAGTCTAGCCTTGAAAGGTCCATGTTAAGAGGTGGCTTTGCTGGCGTGGCTACAGGTTATACTTTCAGTTCAGTTCAGTTCAGTTCAGTCGCTCAGTCGTGTCCGACTCTTTGCGACCCCATGAATCACAGCACGCCAGGCCTCCCTGTCCATCACCAGCTCCCGGAGTTCACTCAAATTCATGTCCATCGAGTCGGTGAGGCCATCCAACCATCTCATCCTCTGTTGTCCCCTTTTCCTCCTGCCTCCAATCCCTCCCAGCGTCAGAGTCTTTTCCAAGGAGTCAACTCTTCGCATGAGGTGGCCAAAGTACTGGAGTTTCAGCTTTAGCATCATTCCAAAGAACACCCAGGGCTGACCTCCTTTAGAATGGACTGGTTGGATCTCCTTGCAGTCCAAGGGACTCTCAGGAGTCTTCTCCAACACCACAGTTCAAAAGCATCAATTCTTTGGCTCTCAGCCTTCTTCATAGTCCAACTCTCACATCCAAACATGACCACAGGAAAAACCATAGCCTTGACTAGACAGACCTTTGTTGGCAAAGTAATGTCTCTGCTTTTCAATATGCTGTCTAGGTTGGTCATAACTTTTCTTCCAAGAAGTAAGTGTCTTTTAATTACATGGCTGCAATCACCATCTGCAGTGATTTTGGAGCCCAGAAAAATAAAGTCTGACACTGTTTCCACTGTTTCCCCATCTAT
>NW_011494889.1:135816-155877 GCF_000754665.1 Bison bison bison | reverse complement strand
CCATGAAGTGATGGGACCAGATGCCATGATCTTCATTTTATGAATGTTGAGCTTTAAGCCAACTTTTTCACTCTCTTTCACTTTCATCAAGAGGCTTTTGAGTTCCTCTTCACTTTCTGCCATAAGGGTGGTGTTATCTGCATATCTGAGGTAATTGATATTTCTCCCAGAAATCTTGATTCCAGCTTGTGCTTCTTCAAGTCCAGTGTTTCTCATGATGTACTCTGCATATAAGTTACATAAGCAGGGTGACAATATACAGCCTTGACGTACTCCTTTTCCTATTTTGAACCAGTTTGTTGTCCCATGTCCAGTTCTAACTGTTGCTTCCTGACTTGCCTATAGGTTTCTCAAGAGGCATTATACTTTAATGTTATGGAAATGGCTCAGTCTGGACTGAGTTCAGCTGACATTAGTCAGGATTTCAGGATTTTCGTGATGAAAGTAGCATTAGTATCAGTGCTAAATTTTCTTCCACAGGTGGGTTATTCACACTGCATAGCAGTTTAAAGCTAATGACTACCTTGGGACTGAGGAATTCCAGCAGAAGGTCACTTCCTGAAAATGTTCCTGTATCACAGTGAAGGCCCTGGCCTGGCTCCCTGGCTGAGATTCCTTACCCAGAATCCCCACCTCTGATACCTGCCCTTCAAAACTTCCCAGCTGGGTTTGAAAGAAATGCAGGAAGAGCCCATTCAGTTTTCATGTTTCTGGGGGCACCACCCAGTTGGCCCAGAGAATTAACTTTAAATGCTTTGAGATCTGTATTTACTTCACATATTTTTCAATGGTTTGTCATCCATCTGGCAGGGGGACAGGCATGGTAGTTCCTGGGATGAGTGAGACAGGCTTGGAGTCCACCTTCAAGGAGCTTATGATCTAGTGAAGAAGACACAGTGGAGGAGCTCTTGAAGGATGATGAGTTGTGAGAAAGAGCAGGTAAAGTGAGTGAGAGTCTAAACCTGGGGCACCAAGCAATGCTGAGGGGTCCGGGAGAACATGTTGGAGTTGGCTGGATGGAGGTTGGAGAAGAAAAGTATTCCACATGGAAGGAACCATTTCCATAAAATCCCTCAAGCAGGAGAGCCACTCATGTTGCAGGAACAACCGAAGGCCAGTAGATCTGAGCAATGAGAGTGGAGGAAGGCATCTCACATGTGGCTGAAGAAGGAGGCCGTGAGGCTGTGGGAGATCCTGAGAGACATGGCAAGGACTTTTATTTTATACCCAGAATGCTAGAAAGCTTTGAAGGATTTTAGGCTCAGCAGTGACCTGATAGGACATAATCAGTCCTAACAGCTGCTCATTCCCCCACGGGTCTCCACCATCTCCAGCATCCCTGCAGCACCATCATGGAGGTGCTTTCCAAGCTGCGGGAAGTTTGTCATCCCGAAGCCTCCTTACTGTCCGGTAGCACACTCAGTACCCACACCCACACCTAGTGTTGAAGGTGGAACATCAGCCTACGAAGTTTAACCAGAGAAAAAGGGAAGCAGGGAACATCCATGCCCATCGCCCTGATGCTCCTGGCCCATGCTGCTGTCAACATGCCTTCCAGTGTGAGTGCGTCATATTGCTGTCAGAGCAGAGTCAGTGCAGGAGCCAGAAGAGCTAGAGAAAAAAGGAAGCCATGCAAAAAATACGCAGGCCAGTTTGTTAAACTTTCCCTGAAGCTTAATTTTCTACACAACTCCCCAACTACAAGGAAGTTTTCTTTTTTTCCTTGAGAATATAGAAACAGAATAGGTTTAGGTTCTCAGAGTTTAGAACCAACAAAATGGGAAGACTTCAACAAACTGTTTATATTGCTAATCTATTTGTATATTTCTGTGTCTGCTTGGTCACATATAATACTCTCCATTTATCAGATCTATAATGGAATAGCAACAAGGAAGCATGTTTGTGATTGTGTTTGCAGGTTCTCCAGCTCGTGTGCCAGGTTCAATGCTAGGCAGTGGAGTTCATAAAGGGAATTAGCAGACTACAGACATGGAATATGCACACCGTTTATGATAATGAGAGGATGTGATCACCACCATATGGAAGGAAAACATGTACTGTCTAGGATTCTGTGGCTAACTGCTTTGAAAAACAAGACTGCTGCTGCTGCTAAGTCACTTCAGTCGTGTCTGACTCTGTGTGACCCCATAGACGGCAGCCCACTAGGTTCCCCTGTCCCTGGGATTCTCCAGGTAAGAACATTGGAGTGGGTTGCCATTTCCTTCTCCAATGCATGAAAGTGAAAAGTGAAAGGGAAGTCGCTCAAGTCGTGTCCGACCCTCAGCGACCCCATGGACTGCAGCCTACCAGGCTCCTCCATCCATGGGATTTTCCAGGCAGGAGTACTGGAGTGGGGTGCCATTGCCTTCTCCGGAAAAACAAGACAGCAGGCCTCAAATGGAACCTCATGCAAAGCCCTGCATCCCAACCCAGGACTTCATTACAGCTTGGCTCTCCCAGAAATGGAATCTCAAACCAGTCCACCAGGAATTGCCTGATCAGTGCTGGTTAATCTGCCTGATAGACCCCTCCCCTAAAGGAAAACAGCCTTGCCATAACAAGCATGCTGTTTTCCTAATAGAACCTCATGTCTGCTCCCTTCTGCCCACAAAAGTCTCTTTATTTTATACTTCCGCTTGGTGCTGCTTTCTATCTCCTGGGGGTCATACTACCCAATTGAACTGATTTTTGTTTAAACAAGTTCCTAAAAATTTTAATATTCCTCAGTTTATCTTTTAACCTTTCTGGCGTGAGAAGAGGGAACTGAAGGAGACCCCCCCTTCTAAAGGCCCCCAGAAGCAAAAGCAACTAGACTTGGATACCTGCTGAGCCCTTGAACTCTGCTTTCTTGCTGTCTCTGGAGTTGGTGAGTAAGTGTCTCTCAGATTCTACTTCTGCAGCTTTTCCAAGAGATTTCAGACTTTATTTGAGCACATCTTCTTGACTGTCCAGAAACTAGTCAGAGTGGGTCTGACTTAAAAAACTGGATTGGAACTGGGATTGGACTGGGTCAAGCTTAGAAACTGGACTGAATCTAGAGTCAGACTGGTTCTGTTAAGTTGGACTGCATACAGTATGAGGCCTCAGGTAATAAAATTTTGTTTTAGGGCTGGACAAGCAGGCTAACTTTACCAAAGATAATCTTGAATCACAGTGGCCACAGTGGAAAGCTTGTAACCTAGATAATCTTATCAAGTCTGATGTGATCTAGAAAACTGGGAGGGGGATCTCAGCCAAGAACTCATCACAAAGATAGATGGAAAATGATTTTTCCTCCTGTAAAAGTTTAGATGACCAGGATGGGACCTACTGGATCACACTGGTCACTCCAGAGCTTGCAGACAGGATCCTAGAAAAACTGCCAGAAGCCAGCAAAGGTAAGAATTCTTACCAAAGTTGATTCTCTCATCATTTTCTCCATCTGTGGTGCCTGGCTAATAGAGGAAGTAAAATTTCACTTTCTCCCTTCCTTTATGAATTTGGATTGGCAGGCAGAAAACATTCTTAAGAAATAGATCTTTGCATTATGAATTTGCTTTTGAGTACCTGGTGGCTGTAGATCCCTTCTTTCTCAAGCACAGCCATTGCATTCCTGTCTCTTTTGCCCTGAGAACTTGGCATGGCCACAGCCAGTTTGAGACCTAAGCATTTTAGCTGGGAGGAAGTGTGGGTTGCACTCTTATGTGTGGTAGGGTCCAGTCCCTGTTGTCAGCTTTCACGGGGATTGTCTGAGCCTTTTTCTTTTCTTTTGGTTATGTTTGGGAGTAGCTCTGGATCTTGGGAGGATAATATCTTTTGCACTCTTTGGGGATAGCTTTTGCCCCCATGGAGTTGTTGAATACTTACTGCCAGAAATATCTATGTACTGTTTGTCCAGTTGAATCCTGACGGGATATTCAAAGGATTTTTTTTTTTTTTTTTTTGAGTAGCCCTCTGAGTGGAGATTGGCCAAACGTGGAAGTTGATGTTCAGAACCTGATGGGAACTTTTTTTAAGGCCTTTTCCTCTAAGCTGAAGTGAAACTACGTCACCAGAGGGAAAGAAACATTCTGAAGCCTTTGTGGAAGAATTTACCTATGCACTCCACAGACACATAGCTATAAATCTGAAACATAAGACCTTTTGATCTTCAGCTTAGTTGAAGATCTTCCCCTGATGTAAAGAAGGGAATTGAGGATAACATTGTTGGATGGGTGAGATGGCCTCCATATCATTCAGATTGCCACCTGAGAAACTGAACCCCAGTATTCTTGCTGGGAGAACCCCATGGACAGGGCAACCAGGCAGAATATAGTCCATGGGGTCACAAAGAGTCAGACATGAATAAAGGGACTAAGCGGCAGCAGCAGAACTTGCAGTAACTGTCTTACAGAGCAAGCCTTTTTAACAACAGAAATGCTCTGGAAATAATTCAAAGACTGCTTATCCTTTCCACCAATCCCCAAATGTACCCTTTAATGTAAAAAATCTTGCATATATTGTCAATGTGCTGGACTTAAGGAACAAAAGTCTGTGGTGCAACTTCCATTCTTTGTGCCTTTGAGATGTAGGTATTTACAGAGTCTCCTCTAGGAAGCAAGGGAATTGTTATCAGAAGAGAGGAAAAAAAAAGAAAAGTTTATTTTAAAAATAAGAACTATCAAAAATCTTAAAAGTCTCTTTTACAAATACTAGTAAAATACTATCTTATCAGGTAAACTTAATTTATTCCATCTTCCAGAAATACACTAGACCTGTTTTTTTTTTTAAATAAACTAGTGAGTTTCATATTATATCTTTCTCATGTCTAAAAGTTTTAAATTAAACTTAGAAGAGCTCTGCTTGTATGTTTTTTTATTTCTGTATATGGATGCTATAGATGGTGATGTGTTTGTGCTTCTGAATGGTATTTCCAAAATTATTTTTTTAAATGCTACTTAATTGGCTTAAAGCTGAACAAGCATTATACAAATCAAGTATACTCTCAGAAACATAGACTAACCTGTATGTTTTTCTAATTCAGGCAATTGTATCTAGGTTTGATAGGAGTGAATTAAGGTTTTATCATATCTGTTGTAAATTATTCATTGAGAAAAATAACTTTGTATGTGTTAGGGACACTAAAATGGAGGAAGTCTTGTTCAGGCTTCAGTAGCAGGAGAGCAGGCCTCTGACCTGGCTACCGACCTGCCTGGGCACTGCTTGGATTCCATGCCTGCCTGAAAGCACAGCAAATCAGGCAGCACTTTAGATAAGAGAGGGAGCAGGTCTTGGAATTCTTGAGCCCCGGAAGTCTGGCCAACTGCTCAGGGCCTAACAAAATCCTATGACTCACAAGCTGAAACAATTAGCATTGTAAAAAGACTAAAGTAAAACCCAGAGCTGCATTTTTGTGCCCAAAATGATGATATCAGTTTGTGGCCTGGGATGATAAGGGGGAGTCCCTGAAACTACAATCTGAAGACTCACCTGTGGAGTGGACACCCTGCCCAGGACCTTTTCCCAATCTGGACTCTAGATTGCTGTTAACGAGGGACTTCCCAGCATACTGTTTAAGTCCAGATGTTGGTCAGCCCAATTTGGTGATGTATGTGCCATTACTCTTCTCTATTGTTTCTCTTTTCTTTTAATGATTATATACTGAAATTAAATTAATCCTCTATTGAAATTGAAGTTGTTTGTGTGTAATGAGTGCTTTCTTTTGTTAACAAATCCTTTGTACCTGAAATTAAACTTTCAGCCAAACAGTATAATGATATTTTAATAAATAAAAGAGATAAGAGTTTTTGGGTGAACTCCTTAGGAATAATTATATATTAGGAATATCTACTTAAAAATAATCTCTCAAACCTATAAGGACCTAATGTATAGCAGAGAGAACTATGCTCAATTATTATTAATAACCTATAATGCAAGAAAATAAATCACTATACTGTTTACCTGAAACTAGCACAACAATGTAAATCAATTACATTTAAATTAGAAAAAAAAATTAAAAAGTCTCTCTAGATTTTGGTAACTTGAAGAGTTGTGATAAATTAAATGATGAAAGTTTATTGGTTAGGTCATTCCAAATAAAACAAGATACTAAAACATTAATTACTGAACATTGACTTCATTTTACAAAGAAACTAAAGGTATTTAGGATGATTAATAAATATTTTTGGTGTCAAAATGAGATATTTTCTATAAGAAAGCACATGTTTTTAGAAAATACTATTGGTGTTTATGTTTGCCAATCTATAGAATACTAATATAAAAGTTCATAATTGCTTATTTCTTAGTTTTCACTAAAAATTAAGGTTTTTTAAGAGTTGAATTTAAATATATAATTAAAGCTACTAGAAGTAGTAAGAAAAACATTTCAGTATACAGTAGCAAAGTAGGTTATGTGTTTTCAATAAAGGAAGGTATGACAAATGGAACTGCATTTTTTTAAAGGAAAATAAAGTAATTTTGTTTTAGAGTTGATTGTTTCTTGATGGGAAAAAAATTGATGACAAACTAATACAGATACAGAAAGTTATGGAAGTTTTGTGGAAAAGGAACCTTGAACAAAGAATTTTGTGCATGGTAAAAATTGGCTGCTTAGAATAATTTAATTGAGTACATTTAAAAAGTGAACTGGTGCAAAACCAGAATTTGATTTTTTTTTTTTTCTGTGAAGAGGACAGCTTTCTTAAAATATTGATCTGTTTTCCATAGAAGATTGTAAAGTTTATTTTACTTTTAACCAGAAGTCTGTTATAACTTTCTTGTTTTGCCTTTGAAATCTTTGGTTGTCCTTTTGCTTAAGTGAGTAAACATTGATTCACAGTGACCTATGATCTTGTTTGACCAAGTACTTTGAAACTTTTCCATATTTTGATGACAAGTTTCCCAAATCAAAGTCTAGTGTAGTTCCTTTGACCTCTAGCGAAGTTTTGGATGCTTCGAAGGAGCATTGCAACATTCTAAAGAAATATAAATTAAGTAGGTTTATTTGGTATGTTAAATTACAAGGGAAGTATTGTCAAATAAGTAATAAATCTTCTTAGGTTATACTGTATGAGTAAATGTCATTAGTTTAGAAATTATATGGAATCTCTAAGAATCTGGTGTGTCCTGACAAAATATTATCAGTCATAATTTTAGTCATTTTAAAATGTTTTATGCCACAGGAGTAAACAAATTTCTTTTTCAGTTGCATTGTAAGCAGGACTTTAACTGTGACTTCTTGTCTTTTGTAATTCATAGACAGTTACTGTTTTATTCTGATACCTTTGCAAAAATGGGTCCTCTTCAAGAATATTCTTAGCAAAGATTTTTGGACAAGTACAAGATTCTGATAACTTTCAGATCCATACTGGTGATCTGGGTTGAAATTAAACAATTCTATTAGAAAACCTGATGGCTTCATAAAACTGTTAACAAAAGGACTATTTATATAGGTCTATGTGAACTGGGGAATAAGGATATAAATTTATGGTTTCTATTTAAAGTATTACTAACATTTTTCTTTTCCAGATGAAAGACACTCTTCCCTTCAGCTAATTATGAGTTAGAGAAACTTGTTAATTATACCTTATAAGCAGAATTGAAATATTTATCTTTTCTCTCTGCTTGATCTTTCCAGAGATGGGAAACTCTTAGGTTCCCAGCAACTTTAAACATCAAGCAAATTAGGAAAGCCATCTCCTAACAGGTGGAGGAATTTCAAAGTGTTTTGTATTTAAAAGGTAGGCATTTACTCATATCTGTTGTTAACTCAGGTGAAATTTGTCACAAGCCTTTGATGTGGCTTTCCTGGCAGTAAGATGCCTTTTGATAATTTAACCTGAAGTTCATTATAGCAAAGCCTTTTCCTTTCAGCAAAGCCAATTTCAAAAGAGCCTGTATAGTTACACTTGTATAAATCACCAGGCCAAGTTTATTGAAACCAGAATTAATTTGTAAACAAATAAGTATTATTTGGCTATACTTGGTAGAAATAAGGGTAATTTTAGACAGAAAAAGATTATATTTCTGTGGAGAGTAAATTCAAGTTTGTTCGCTGAGGTCTTTATTTACTGAGTCACTTCCCAGATAGCTCTTAGCTATTACATTGTTGTAAATTTTAGTTGAATTATTAAAAGGACAGTCTAGTTTGTTTCTGAAGTTTTTCTCATTAGTCTATCTTTGGATGAAGATCAGAGGTCCCAACCTGCAACCAGGGGATTATACATTCTGGGAAAGACATAATTTAAAGGACTATCTTCAACCTAAATGGAAGGACTCTCATCAGGTACTCATGGACAGTGAACCTCAAGGAAATTGATGCTTGGATTACTATTTCCACTTAGAGAGGGTCCCTGAAATTAACTGAGCTATCCACAGGACTGGCGACTTCAAAATCACCTTAAAACAATGCTTACACAGAGGAGAAAGTATCAGACCAGGATGGTAAGAAAAAGTAGACAGCTGATCCAAGATTCCAAAGCAAGCTTGTATGCCAATTACTTTGATAATTGCTCACACTTGCTTATGAAATAAACATATTTCATGATATGTACAGATAAAGTTAATTGAATTGTTGAGTTTATACTCAATCACCTATTTCCAGTACTTCTGGATTACCATGGTGCATTTCTCCATTCAAGGCTCTAACTGAATGATCTTAGGAAATTATTCTGGAAAGAAGAAGTTATAATTCTGTTTGGGCCACTATTGATATTACAAGAAGGGACTCCCTCACTTGGCCAATCAACCATAGCTACTCTGACCATTGCCATGAACATAAAAGACCCCTTCCCTTATGTTGGGAAAAGTGCAAGTAAATACTAAGTGTAACCAGCCAAATAACATGAAGAACTGTGACTGGCCTTATGAACAATTCCAGTATTTCATTTCCTTTAAAGGAAAGGATCAGTATAGAATACACTACATCAGATACCCTGGGGATACACTGGGTGGCACCTAATGGAAATTCTTGTCTTGAATTCTTACTAACAACCTTACAAATACTACTAACTATATTACTTATATTTTGCCTATTTCATAAGATTGCTGTTTCATGTCTCACCAGATGTGTGACTGAGTCTCCCATGAATTAATGACTAATTGACCTGAAGCAGTTGACCAGACATGTATTTCTATATAAAATCAATGGTGGTAATAGTGTAAATTTAGATATGGGAAGTAGCAACAAGAAGGAATCATTTCCTGGACCACAACATACTAGTCAGGCAGATGGTCCAGGGACTTTTGGCTCTGATAGGGCTTAGTCCAGTAACAGCACACCAAGTGGCCCATCAACGAAATCTTAGCCTGACCTAGGAGCAAGTGATCCTAGCACTCTGGCACAAAATAGTCATGAAATGCCTCCCAGTCCATGGTCCAATTTATGATCATGATGGCGCACTGCCCACTGAAAATTGGCACTTGCAATCCGTCACTATGCATATGGTACCACTAGCCACTGCGATCACTGATGTTTGACATACCCTGAAAGAAATTCAGGGCAAAGATCAGGAATAAGGCACTCTCTTCTCTGGGAAGTTCTAGTAGAACAGGCACCTCTTCAGGGAGATATTTTCAAGGGACGACTTTATGAGACCAACTTCTTGCTTCTTCTCCTATCTAGAAAGTCACTAAAATCATTAAGGAGCAGAGACATCTGCCCCTCATAACTAGTAGCAAACTTCATGTGACTGGCAGAAGCCTTCTGCCAAAATGTGAGCCTGACTGCATGTATCCGCTTCACTAAAATCACAAATACATTGCCCTCAGCCCCTACCTCTTCAGAGCAGTGCCTCAAAGCGATCTGAGAAACTTTCTTCAGGGCTCTAGTCCCTATTTTGCCCCCAAATGAGCTTAACTCACAATTCTCATGCTGTGCATTTTTTTTTTAGTCAACACCTTCAGACTAAAAATTTTAAATAAAATGCCGTCATTTTTGATAGGCAGCTGTACCACCATCTCTGATATCAGGCAGTCATTGTACCTAAGTTCTCATGAGGGTTGAACCAAAAACAACTCCAAAATTTTCTGCATCCCTGAGATTCCCCTTTCAATGGAGAATCATTTTGAAAAGTACACATAAAGGAATATGGCTTTGCGTAAGTCATGGTGTGCGGCATTGTGCTCTATCACTAAAAGAGAAGCAAGATTCACCATAAAGGTTTGTGCCCACGTGTCAAAGAAGAAAAGCTAGTGTTAGTTTAGCCAGTTGAATTAAAACAGGTGTATCTTTAGCATTTTCAGCATATTATTCTACCCATGTTTGCTAAAAGTCAAATAAGTTTATGTTGTCTCTATGACAGAATTTTTAGCAAGGAAGATGACAAGCTGGACTTCCCTGGTGGTTCAGTGGTTAAGAATCCACCTGCCAATGTAGGGGACATGGGTTTAATCCCTGGCCCGGGAGGGCTCCACATGCCATGGAGCAACTAAGCCTGTGAGTCACAACTGTTGAGCCCGTGAGCCACAGCTCCTGAGGTCTCCATGCTCTAGGGCTGGGAGCTCTGCAGCGAGAGAAGCCACCACAGTTAGAAGCCTGTGCGCTGCAGCAAAGAGTAGCTCCCACTCGTCACAAATAGAGAAAGCCCGCAAGTAGCAACCGAGACACAGCACAGCCAAGAAAGAAAAAGAAAGATAACAAGCTGACAGTTAGCTGTTTAGTACCTTGTGAAATTTTCATGAGTGATCTAAACGTAAGTGTTAAGAAGAAGGAAATCAAGTAGATGTAAAGCAGCTAAAAGTATATAACTAAAAGTTTCACAACAGTTACATTTCACGCTATGTCTACTTTAAAATAGTTTCCAAATATTTGGGGGACTTTTCAATCTTCTTAATTGTGTGTGTGAGCCAATCCCTTGTGATAAAATTGAATTTGGACAGAAACTTGACCAAATGTGAAGGTTTCCATTGAAATTTAGGGAGATAAAAGGAATGGCTTGAGTCTAAAGCACAGAGGTGGGTAATAATGAATAATAGTGAATATTTACTGACCACTTTCTAAATGGCAGGTACAGTCTGAGCATGTCACACATTTTAGATCATTTCATCAAAACACATCTATAGGTATAAAGACCCCAAGAAGGCGGGGACCTTTGTCTTGTTCCCAGCTATGCACTCAATATAGAGAGCACACACGGCATTTAAACTATCTGCTGAAGGGGTGAGTGAATCAATTATGACACAGCAACCCTAAAGCACCAGGATCTCAATCTGAACCTGCAGCAGAAAGACTGATTTAAAAATTTACACTTTATCTTGTGTTCCATTTATTTCTTAACAAAAGAGTGAGCTTTTAGAAATGAATTTTTAGAATTTTTAACAACTATAGTTGTTTTGTGTTTTAGTTATTTTTTGCTTACTATTATTAAAAATTAAACAACTTTTTTTTTTTTTTTTTGTCTTTGCTTCTTCATTCTGTTTGAGCACCTTTGGTGAATGTATGAAGACTATCTAGAAGTTGACAAACTAGAAAGTTATTTTTGGTATAACTAAGAGAGGTGCAATGGCACCCCACTCCAGTACTCTTGCCTGGCAAATCCCATGGATGGAGGAGCCTGGTGGGCTGCAGTCCGTGGGGTTGCTAGGAGTAGGACACGACTGAGTGACTTCACTTTCACTTTTCACTTTCATGCATTGGAGAAGGCAATGGCAACCCACTCCAGTGTTCTTGCCTGGAGAATCCCAGGGACGGGGGAGCCTGGGTCGCACAGTTGGACACAACTGAAGCGACTTAGCAGCAGCAGCAGCAGGGGAGGTGAAAAAGGCAGGAGGCAAAGCAGTTCAAGAAGGAAGCGCTTTTAATTTACAGCCAGGGTGCTGGAAGTTAACCTGCTTGCCTCAGGGACAGATATGGAGGTTGGTGGGGGTGGGAGGCAGTTCCCATACCCATTGTCTCCTGTCTATTTAACTCAATTCCTCTCTAGTGGTCCATATATGTATGTGTGAGTGAGGGCTCAGTCATGTCTGACTTTGCAACCACATGGACTGTCACCTGCCAGGCTCCTCTGGGGGTGGGATTTTCCAGGCAAGAATACTGGAGTGGGTGGGCATTTCCTTCTCCAGGGAATCTTCTGGATCAGGAATCAAACCTGCATCTCCTGCATTGGCAGGCGGGTTCTTTACTAGATAAGCCACCAAGAAAGCCCCTGCTGCTGCTAGTGGTTCATAAACTGAGAAGAAAACCAACAGAAACCAAGCGGAATACAAATAATGCTTAGAGCTCAGTAAAGGACATACAACAACTTTTGTTCTGTGTCAAACAGCTTCAGAGGGGCTGGGTCTGTTCCCAAGGGATCATGGATTCTGCTTACCAATGAATGTGGAGTTTCATTTTCCAAGGAGAGTGAATAACACTCTTCATTAGGAGCCTGATTTCAGGCCACTGTTGAATAATTGCTGGATTGCTGAACGCATGCAAGTAGGAGCTCCCCTTCCACCATGCTGCTTGGCTCTTCTCCCCTTCCAGCGATCAGGCTCTTGTAAACAGCATTCCTTTTCTATCACTAGCTGGGAAACGTGATTGTGCAGACAAGGTGCTGGGTGTCTGGAGAGGGAGGCCGAGGGAGCCCGTTTCCTCTCTTCTCATTTTAGTTTGTAACTTGCTGGTGGGGTTGAGTAATTGCTGAAGTTCTGTCTTCCCATCTGCTTCTGGACGCTAATTTATGAGACAGCAAGTGACTCGCTGGATCAAGCAGATGTTTCCTGAGCAAAGAGCACACACAGCATCTTGCGCTAGGGGAGAGTTGGCGGGCATGCATGCCTTCTGACATCACTGGCCAAGGTAACCTGTGGGAGAATTCAACGCAGAGAAGCTTAGCCAGGCAAGAGTTCTGCTGGCAGCTCTGTGCTGGGGTTAACTGACCCAGATAACCAGGAAGAAGGAATCAGCAATTTAAACGTGCTCTCCAGGAGGAGTTAGACCCTGCACTTCCTGACTACCTCTAGGAGAACCTCCCCTGTAGCTCCCCATGCACAGTCAGAATCAGGTTCACCATATTGCTTCTCAACCCAGCTCCTTGTTTTTCTGACTTCTCCTGTGGTTGAAGTGGGACAAGCTCAACTGATTACAAAGAAGAAGAATGAAATAATCATAATTATTAATAATAAATCAGCTAATCCTCATTCCCCTTGAAACACAAGGAAGCTCAAATACTAAAATACCCAATTACAAATCATCTCGTTATAGACAACTAGCCTGTCAGATTCAGGGTGTTAAGAATCAATAAAGTAACATAATTTTTTAATATGAAGTATTTGTGGACATGGAATTGCCAGCTTCACCTTAGAAAGGTCATTAAGAATAAATGATAACAAACAAGTAGAATGGATTTACAATTTGCTATCCCCGTAATCTCATAAAAGGAAGGTTTTTTTCCAATCTCTTTAACTCAAATCCCTCCAAGGAATTTTCTTCACACTCATATTCAAAACTGAACTATTAAGACCTGAAAAGTGCCATATGACCTAGGATCTGAGCCCTGCCTACCCTATAAGCTCCACCCCCTCGTCTTCTTCCTTTCCAGCCTTTCTCTATCCATCAAACACATTCTGTTCTTTGCATCTGCTATTCTCCACATCTTCAGAGCTCTTCTCCCAGATCTGTGGACAGCGCCCTCCTGTGGTGGGTGGCGTTCTGACTGGTTGCCAGGGACCTGCCTCCTGGGGTTCATGTCTGTGACATTCTCCCCTGTGTGTGAGCTGGACCTAGTGACTTGCTTCTAAAGCAGTGATTCCCCAACCTTTTTGGCACCAGGGACTGGTTTTGTGGAAGACGGTTTTTCCATGGGCACCGGGTTGGGGTTGATTCCCATAAGGAGCACACAACCTAAATCCCTCACATGAACAGTTCCCAGTAGGGTTCCCCCTCCTATGAGAATCTATTGCTGTGCTGATTTGACAGGAGAAGGAGCGTAGTCAATAATACCAATGATGGGGAGTGGCTGTAAATATAGATGATGCTCTCTTCTTTCACCTGCCACTCATCTCCTGCTATGCAGCCTGATTTCTAACAAGCCACGGATCACTACCAGTCTGAGGCCCAGGGCTTGAGGATCCCTGCTCTAAAAAACAGGCCAAAATAAGCCCACTATAAAGGAGAGCAATGGGGCTTCCCAGGTGGCTCAGACAGTAAAGAATCTCTGCAATTCAGGAGACCCAGGTTCAATCTCTGGGTCAGGAAGATCTCCTGGAGAAGGGAATGGCTACCCACTCCAGTATTCTTACCTGGAGAACTCCATGGACAGAGGAGCCTGGTGGGCTATGGTCCATGGGGTTGCAAAGAGTCGAACACGACTGAGCAGCTAAGCACACAAAGAAGAGCAACAGTAATGGGATGTCACTCACAGGTTAGCCTGTGAAAGACTGTGATGGATACATAGAAGGTTGCTCACTCACTCTCTCTGGCACTTCCCACTTGCTCTCACAAAGCAAGTTGCCATTTGTGAGTTGCTCTCCTGCAGAGAGGCCTATGTGACAAAGAGCTGAGGGTGGCTGCTTGACCGGCAGCTAGTCAGGAGCTGAGACCTTCTGTCCAACAGGCTGGGAGGAACTGAGTCCTGCCAACAACCTCCTGAGTGAGACTGAAGAGAATCCTACCATCATGTCCAGCTTTGCAAGCAGACACTGGGCCAGACCCTGGGGCAAGCTCAGCCACACCCAAGCTCCAGACACACTGAAGCCTTAAGATAAGAAATGCTGTTTAGCCTATAGATTCTGGCTGCACAGTGATAGGCGACTCACTTCAGTCAGGTCTTTGCTCAAGTGTCTCCTTGTCTAAAGTAGTCCCTCACCTCCTGAACCAACCAAACTGATCACGGGGTGTTCTCTATCCCCTGACTGATCTGCATTCTTCTTCCTGGAAAGCATCACTGCTTGCAAATGTTATATCTTTATTTATTAGCTAACATTCCTACTAGAATGAAAATCCAGTGAACACCATGACTGTCATTTTGCTGGTAAATAAGACGAACATATATTTACCCTGATGGTGCTTACATACTTTTGATATTTGTTGCAGGGCTACTATACTTCAGGTGCAATGACAATAGTTTCCCTGGTATCTAGGCCAGTAAATTTCAGTCATCTAGATATATAGAGATGGATAGATAGATACAGATATTGTTGTTAAACTGTTCCATTTTGGTAACGCACTGTTGTATGCCTTTTCCTGTGGTCTTGTATGGATGTGAGAGTTGGACTCTGAAGAAGGCTGAGCACCGAAGAATTGATGCTTTTGAACTGTGGTGTTGGAGGAGACTCTTGAGAGTCCCTTGGACTGCAAGGAGATCCAACCAGTCCATTCTGAAGGAGATCAGCCCTGGGATTTCTTTGGAAGGAATGATGCTAAAGCTGAAGCTCCAGTACTTTGGCCACGTCATGCAAAGGGTTGACTCATTAGAAAAGACTCTGATTCTGGGAGGGATTGGGGGCAAGAGGAGAAGGGGACAACAGAGGATTAGATGGCTGGATGGCATTACCGACTTGATGCACATGAGTTTGGGTAAACTTTGGGAGTTGGTGATGGACAGGGAGGCCTGGTGTGTTGTGATTCACGTCATCACAAAGAGTTAGACATGACTCTTTGGAATGTGAAGTCAAGTGGTCCTTAGGAAGCATCACTATAAACAAAGCTAGTGGAGGTGATGGAATTCCAGTTGAGCTATTTCTAATCCTAGAAGATGATGCTGTAAAAGTGCTGCACTCAATATGCCAGCAAATTTGGAAAACTCAGCAGTGGCCACAGGACTGGAAAAGGTCAGTTTTCACTCTAATCCCAAAGAAAGGCAATGCCAAGGAATGTTCAAAATATCTCACAGTTGCACTCATCTCACATGCTAGCAAAGTAATGCCCAAAATTCTCCCAGACAGCCTTCAGTAGTACATGAACCATGAACTTCAAGATGCATAAGCTGGATTTAGAAAAGACAGAGGAAACAGAGATCAAATTGCCAAGATCCGATGGATCATAGTTAAAGCAAGAGAGTTCCAGGAAAACATCTACTTCTGCTTTACTGATTATGCCAAATCCTTTGACTGTGTGGATCACAACAAACTGTGGAAAATTCTTAAAAAGATGGGAATACCAGAATGTCTGATCTGTCTCCTGAAAAATCTGTGTGCAGGTCAAGGAGCATTAGTTAGAACTGGACATGGAACAACAGACCGGGTCATGTTGGGAAAGGAGTAAAACAAGGCTATATATTGTCACCTTTCTTATTTAACTTGTATGCAGAGTACATCATGCAAAATGCTGGGCTGGATGAAGCACAAGCTGGAATCAAGATTGCCAGGAGAAATATCAATAACCTCAGATATACAGATGACACCACCCTTATGGCAGAAAGCGATGAAGAACTAAAGAGCCTCTTGATGAAAGTGAAAGAGGAGAGTGAAAATGTTGGTAAAACTCAACATTCAAAAAACTATGATCATGGCATTCAGTCCCATCACTTCATGGAAAATAGATTGGGAAACAATGGAAACAGAGAGATTTATTTGAGGCGGAGCTCCAAAATCACTGCAAATGATGACTTTATCTGTGAAATTAAAGGATGCATGCTCCTTGGAATAAAAAAGCTATGACCAATCTAGACAGCATATTACAAAGCAGAAACTTTACTTTGCCAACAAAGATTTGTTTAGTCAAAACTATGGTTTTTCCAGTAATTGTGTATGTATGTGAGACTTGGACTATAAAAAAGCTAAGCACCAAAGAATTGATGCTTTTGAACTGCGGTGTTGGAGAAGACTCTTGAGAGTCTCTTGGGCTGCACGGAGATCAAAGCAGTTAATTCTAAAGAAATCAGTACTGCCTATTCATTGGAAGGACTGATTCTGAACCTGATACTCCAATACTTTGGCCATCTCATGCAAGGACTGACTCATTTGAAAAGACCCTGACACTGGGAAAGATTGAAGGCAGGAGATGAAGGGGATGACAGAGGATAAGATATTTGTATGGCATCACTGACTCCATAAAATGAAATGAAGTAAAAGTCACTCACTTGTGTCTGATTCTTTGTGACTCCATGGACTATACAGTCCATGGAATTCTCCTAGCCAGAAGAGTATAGTGGGTATCCTTTCACTTCTCCAGGGGATCTTCCCATCCCAGGGATCAAACCCAGATCTCCTACATTGCAGGCGGATTCTTTACCAGCTAAGCCATTAGGGAAGCACTGACTCAATGGACATGAGCTTGAGCAAGACACAGGAGTTGGTGATGGACAGGGAAGCCTGGCATTCTGCAGTCCATGGGCTCACAAAGAGACAGACAAAGCGACTGAACTGAACTGATCCCTGCCTGAGGACAGCTTTCTCCTTAAGACCCTTCTGACTAATCCTGTCATCTTAAAATTTATATTATGTGAGTGGGTCTGGTAAGATCTTTGTATTGCTAGTTCTAATCCTGTTATCTTAAAATGTAAATTGTGGAAGTCTGGCAAGACCCTTACAAACTTGAGGCATGCTTTTAATTTATTGTGATAACCAATTGAAAAAGTAAATAGCTCCCTTGTGAAGAGTTGTGAGTGGGGCATTCTCTGTCCGCCATCTGATGTCTATGTCAGAGGCTTTCTTTGTTTCTTTTTAATCTTTGATAAAGCTCTGCTACACATAACTCTTGAGTGATCAAGCCTGATCCCTTGTCCTTAAGCTAAATCTTTGGAGATCATGATCACAATCTCCATCATTCACCATAATCCATCAGTATGGCTTTGGATATCCTGTCTTCTATGTTCAGGGTTGTGTTCCTGTTTTGCTGGATTATTAGCTTGTGGTGTCTTGCACTGGCACTTGCTGACTTTTGGGTGGAGCTTGGTCTCATTGTAAGTATGGAGGCTTTTGGGTGGGCTCTTATCTATTAATGTTCCATGGGATCAGGAGTTCTATGATGGTCCAAACTTCTGGAGTTGAGCCTCCTGCCTCTGCGTTTTGGTCCCCCTCTTACAGTAACATCAAGACTTCTCTGTCCACACAGCACAGAAGATAAAACCCCTAGGTTAATGGTGAAACAAGGCTCTGCACCCAGGAACACCCAAAGACATTCACAGAGTTATATAGAAAAGAGAAAAGGGAGGAAGGAAATAGAGGTACCTGGGAGGAGAAAAGGGAGAGTCAAAAGGAAAGACAGCAATCAAAGCAGTAATCAAATTCCTAAGTGAAAATGGATACTAAAAATTAGACTCCTAAAGGTACAAAATCAATAACAAATATAAAAATTAAAAAATAAAAACCTGTAGTAGAGATTAGACTCTCAAAACCACAATAAAAAGGCAAAACAAAATCAAACACAAAAATTAAAAATATATATATTGTGGGGTCAGTTCAGTGCCAGATAATTCCTTTTTCTGGCTTGTACTTGTTATCAAAATCTACAATTGCCCCTCAAGTGCACAGTTTCAGCTTAACTGTAGGATTTTAATATGTTGCATCTGCCACTTCAAGAGTGGTTCCCCATTCTTTTCTTTGCTTAGGTTGGCCTCCTCTGCTTGCAAGCCTTTTCAGTGTCGAATCTCTACCCTGACATGGGCAGGGTAAAGTGGCCACTTATTCAGGCTCACTTGCTCAGTGGTGCTGTGGAGAAGAAGGGGCACTGCAAACAAACACCACTGGCATGTGTAGGGAGTGTTTGCACTGAATCAACACATAGGGGTTGCCACAGCCCTAGGCTCTATATTGTCACCATACTTACTTAACTTTTATGCTGAGAACATCATGCAAAATGCTGGGCTGGATGATGCACAAGCTGGAATCAAGACTGCCAGGAGAAATATCAATAACCTCAGGTATGCAGATCCACCCTAATGGCAGGAAGATGTGAGAGTTGGACCATGACGAAGGCTGAGTGCTGAAGAACTGATGCTTTTGAACTGTGGTTTTGGAGAAGACTCTTGAGAGTCTCTTGAACTGCAAGGATATCAACCCAGTCAATCCTAAATGAAATCAAACCTGAATAGTCTTTGGAAGAAATTGACGCTGAAGCTCCAATACTTTGGCCACCTGATGCTAGGAGCCAACTCATTGGAAAAGACCCTGATGCTGGGAAGGATTGAAGGCAGGAGGAGAAGGGGATGAGAAAGGATGTGATGGTTGGATGGCATCACCAACTCAATGGGCATGAGTTTGAGCAAGTTCTGGGAGATGGTGAAGGACTAGGAAGCCTGGTGTGTTGCAGGCCATGGGGTCACAAGATTCAGACATGACAGAGAAACTGAACAACAACAAATGGCAGAAAGCAAAGAGGAACTAAAGAGCCTGTTAATGAAAGTGAAAGAGGAGAGTGAAAAAGTTTGCTTGGAACTTAATATTAAGAAAACTAAGATCATGGCATCTGGTCCCATTACTTCCTGGCAAATAGATGGAGAAACAATGGAGATTGTTTGACAGAATTTATTTTCTTGGGCTCCAAAATCACTGCAGATGGTGACTTCATCCATGAAATTAAAAGACATTTGCTCCTTGGAAGAAAAGCTATAACAAATCTAGACAGCATATTAAAAAGCAGAGACATCACTTTGCTGACAAAGGTCCGTATAGTCAAAACTATGGTTTTTCCAGTAGTCATGTATGTATGTGAGAGTTGGATCTTAATGAAGGCTGAGTGATGAAAAACTGATGTTTTTGAACTGTTTGTTAAAGAAGACTCTTTAGAGAAGTCTCTACTCTCTCACAGAAGTCTAACTGTGTTAGAGAAGACTCTTGATAATTCCTTAGACAGCAAGGAGATGCAACCAGTCCATCTTAAAGGAGATCAGTCCTGAATATTCATTGGAAGAACTGATGCTGACTCTGAATCTCCAATACTTTGGCCACCTGATGCAGAGAGCTGACTCATTTGAAAAGACTCAGATGCTAGGAAACAGTGAGGGCAGGAGGAGAAGGGGACGACAGAGGATGAGATGGTTGGATGGCATCACCCACTCAATGGATGTGTGTTTGAGCAAGCTTTGGGAGATGGTGAAGGACAGGGAAGCCTGGCGAGCTGCAGTCCATGGGGTCGCAAAGAGTCAGACATGCCTGAGTGACTGAACAACAACAGCAGCAAGGGGCCATGCACTTCTCAGTTCCAAGCTGTTCAGGTTCATGTTGTCTCCATGACAGTACAGC
>NW_011494889.1:118037-135716 GCF_000754665.1 Bison bison bison | reverse complement strand
CTCTTCCGATCTCCCCAGGTGGGCCATGCATCTCATGCACTTCCCAGGTCCAAGCCCCTCAGGCTCTCAGGTGGGCTGTGAGCACACAGTCCCAGGTGGGCCAAGTGTCTCAAAGGGGAGTTGGCCTCAGTTTGTGACACTCCCGGCAGATACGAACCATCCAGGATCCCAGGAAGATGTGGTTAGCGACTGGCAGTCTCCTCACAGCTTGGTGAGAGATGTGGTCTCTGTGGCCAAGATTACTGTGGCCCCTGGCTGTCAATCTCGTGCCTCTCTGCCTCTGGGGAGGGCCATAAATAGTAGCTGGCTTGCTCTCCCTTTGTATTCACTAGGCACATCTGGGTCACAGTGTGGGGTTAGAGCCTTCCTGTGGGAAAGGCCCTGTGTTTTTCTTTGTCTCTCTGGTGTTCTCACAGTTTGGGTTGCTACATCACATTAGTCCCCTCAGAGTGTTCATAGGGCATTCAACCCCGATCCTTACCCTAAGGACCAACGGCGCAACCCATGCCTTCAGCCCCCATTCAGTTCAGTTCAGTCGCTCAATTGTGTCCGACCCTTTGCGACCCCGTGAATTGCAGCACGCCAGGCCTCCCTGTCCATCACCAACTCCCGGAGTTCACTCAGACTCATGTCCATCGAATCAGTGATACCATCCAACCATCTCATCCTCTGTCCTCCCCTTCTCCTCTTGCCCCCAATTCCTCCCAGCATCAGAGTCTTTTCCAATGAGTCAACTCTTCGCATGAGGTGGCCAAAGTACTGGAGTTTCAGCTTTAGCATCAGTCCTTCCAAAGAAATCCCAGGGCTGACCTCCTTCAGAATGGATCTCCTCACAGTCCAAGGGACTCTCAAGAGTCTTCTCCAACACCACAGTTCAAAAGCATCAATTCTTCAGTGCTCAGCTTTCTTCACAGTCCAACTCTCACATCCATACATGACCACTGGAAAAACCATAGCCTTGACTACACGAACCTTTGTTGGCAAAGTAATGTCTCTGCTTTTGAATATGCTATCTAGGTTGGTCATAACTTTCCTTCCAAGGAGTAAGCGTCTTTTAATTTCATGGCTGCAGTCACCATCTGCAGTGATTTTGGACCCCCCCAAAAATAAAGTCTGACACTGTTTCCACTGTTTTCCCATCTATTTCCCATGAAGTGATGGGACCAGATGCCATGATCTTCGTTTTCTGAATGTTGAGTTTTAAGCCAACTTTTTCACTCTCCTCTTTCAACTTCATCAAGAGGCTTCTTGGTTTCTCTTCACTTTCTGCCATAAGGGTGGTGTCATCTGCATATCTGAGGTTATTGATATTTCTCCCGGCAATCTTGATTCCAGCTTGTGCTTCTTCCAGCCCAGCATTTCTCATGATGTACTCTGCAAATAAGTTAAATAAGCAGGGTGACAATATACAGCCTTGACGTACTCCTTTTCTTATTTGGAACCAGTCTGTTGTTCCATGTCCAGTTCTAACTGTTGCTTCCTGTCCTGTATACAAATTTCTCAAGAGGCAGGTCAGGTGGTCTGGTATTCCCATCTCTTTAAGGATTTTCCACAGTTTATTGTGATCCACACAGTCAAATGCTTTAGCATAGTCAATGAAGCAGAAATAGATGTTTTTCTGGAACTCTCTTGCTTTTCCAATGATCCAGCAGATGTTGGCAATTTGGTCTCTGGTTCCTCTGCCTCTTCTAAAACCAGCTTGAAAAACTGGAAGTTCACAGTTCATGTATTGTTGAAGCCTGGCTTGAAGAATTTTGAGCATTACTTTACTAACTTGTGAGATGAGTGCAATTGTGCGGTAGTTTGAGCATTCTTTGGCATTGCGTTTCTTTGGGATTGGAATAAAAACTGACGTTTTCCAGTCCTGTGGCCACTGCTGAGTTTTCCAAATTTGCTGAAATATTGAGTGCAGCACTTTCACAGCATCATCTTTCAGGATTTGAAATAGCTCCACTGGAATTCCATTACCTCCACTAGCTTTGTTCGTAGTGATGCTTTCTAAGGCCCACTTGACTTCACATTCCAGGATGTCTGGCTCTAGGTCAGTGATCACACCATCGTGATTATCTGGGTCGTGAAGATCTTTTTTGTATAGTTCTGTGTATTCTTGTCACCTCTTCTTAATATCTTCTGCTTCTGTTAGGTCCATACCATTTCTGTCCTTTATCGAGCCCATCTTTGCATGAAATGTTCCCTTGGTATCTCTAATTTTCTTGAAGAGATCTCTAGTCTTTCCCATTCTGTTGTTTCCCTCTATTTCTTTGCATTGATCGCTGAGGAAGGCTTTCTTATCTCTTCTTGCTATTCTTTGGAACTCTGCATTCAGATGCTTATATCTTTCCTTTTCTCCTTTGCTTTTCGCTTCTCTTCTTTTCACAGCTATTTGTAAGGCCTCCTCAGACAGCCATTTTGCTTTTTTTGCATTTCTTTTCCATGGGGATGGTCTTGATCCCTGTCTCCTGTACAATGTCATGAACCTCCATCCATAGTTCATCAGGCACTCTATCAGATCTAGTCCCTTAAATCTATTTCTCATTTACACTGTATACTCATAAGGGATTTGATTTAGGTTATATCTGAATGATCTAGTGGTTTTCCCTACTTTCTTCAATTTCAGTCTGAATTTGGCAATAAGGAGTTCATGATCTGAGCCACAGTCGGCTCCTGGTCTTGTTTTTGTTGACTGTATGGAGCTTCTCCATCTTTGGCTGCAAAGAATATAGGCAATCTGATTTCAGTGTTGACCATCTGGTGATGTCCATGTGTGACAGAATGTGGTCCACTGGAGAAGGGAATGCCAAACCACTTCAGTATTCTTGCCTTGAGAACCCCATGAACAGTATGAAAAGGCAAAATGATAGGATACTGAAAGAGGAACTCCCCAGGTCAGTAGGTGCCCAATATGCTACTGGAGATCAGTGGAGAAATAACTCCAGAAAGAATGAAGGGATGGAGCCAAAGCAAAAACAATGCCCAGTTGTGGCTGTGACTGGTGATAGAAGCAACGTCCAATGCTGTAAAGAGCAATATTGCATAGGAACCTGGAATGTTAAGTTCATGAATCAAGGCAAATTGGAAGAGGTCAAACAGGAGATGGCAAAAGTGAACGTCGACATTCTAGGAATCAGCGAACTGAAATGGACTGGAATGGGTGAATTTAACTCAGATGACCATTATATCTATGACTGCGGGCAGGAATCCCTCAAAAGAAATGGAGTAGCCATCATGGTCAACAGAAGAGTCCATAATGCAGTACTTGGATGCAATCTCAAAACGACAGAATGATCTCTGTTCGTTTCCAAGGCAAACCTTCAATATCACAGTAATCCAAGTCTATGCCCCAACCAGTAACGCTGAAGAAGCTGGAGTTGAACGGTTCTATGAAGACCTAAAAGACCTTTTAGAACTAACACCCAAAAAAGATGTCCTTTTCATTATAGGGGACTAGAATGCAAAAGTAAGAAGTCAAGAAACATCTGAAGTAACAGGCAAATTTGGCCTTGGAATACGGAGTGAAGCAGAGCAAAGACTAATAGAGTTTTGCCAAGAAAATGCACTGGTCATAGCAAACACCCTCTTCCAACAACACAAGAGAAGACTCTACACATGAACATCACCAGATGGTCAGCCCCCATTAGCTGCTGGCAGATACAACCGTGTGAGCCACTTCCCACTGGTCATTGCCATTCACAGGAATTCTGTGCAGATTTCTTTCTTTCTTTCTTTCTTTTTTAGTTACTCTGTCTTCTGAGATTTCAAAGCTCCGCACTGACCAGGCCACTGAGAGGGTTTCCTATTGTGGAAACTTCTTTCACTACTGCATCCCCAGAATGGGTCTCTGTCCCTAAATCCTTTGTCTCCCTTTTTGTCTTTATATTTTGTTCTACCTCATTTCCAAGAGATTGGTTTGCTTTTCTGGGTATCTGGGATCCTCCCCCAGTGTTTAGAAGTTGTTTTGTGGAAATTGCTCCACATACAGATGATCTTTTGATGTATTTGTGGGGAAGGAAGTGGTCTCCCTGTCCTATTCCTCCACCGTCTTGGAATGCCTCCCCCACCACTGTTGTTCCATAAATTGTTTAACCAATCTCCTGTTGTGTGCCTATGTGTACATATATATACAAAAGCATTATTGCAGAAATATATATATATATTTATATATATACACACACACACATATATATATGAGCCCTCATTAAATATTTTCTGCCCATCAGTTCCTAAAAATAGGATTTCTTGTGCATTTTAAACTGTTGAAAAATCTGACAAAAATACGCAGAATGTCAAATGTTGGAATGGGAGGACAAAAACCATTGAAGGTGGGAAAAGTCACATAAATAAATATATGGAGGAGCATAAGTCACATTCCTTTGTTTCTCCAAAGATGTTTCAGAATTTTGACCCTTTGTGTGAGCTCAAATGACAAATTCCAGCTCATGCCAAGTGAGCACAAGCTATTTGTTAGTCTCTTTATCCTCCTCCTGTCCTTCCAGTGATGAAGTCTCCAGAGGTTAAACACTCTCATTAGTAATCTCACCAGTAGAACCCCTGGAAATCAATGTTGGCTGCCCTTTGGTTTTTAATCTTAATGGCTCTTCATCACACACAGACCCTTCATTGTGCTAGTCACAGTTTGATGAATCCAAAAGTGTGATTCAACTGTGATCAAAGAAAATAAATTTTCCACTATTTCACACACACACCCACACACATACACACTAACCCTCCTCTTCCCACCAGCAACTGAAACTTAAAATGGAATGATCATGATATGAGGTTTTCCTAAAGACCTATCCTCATGCCTTCAGTTTTATTAAAGGCACAATGTGCGGTCACATTTAACAGTGTTTACTTGGAAGCAAGGAATGTTTACCCTTGGAAATGTATCATGCATCTCTCACCTTACCGTGAACAAAAGGGCATTGTAACTTCATGTAGTTTGGCCGCTTGCTTGAATTTAGGTCTGCACTCAAATAAAAAAAGAATGTTTGAGTATCAGTCATCTTGGAATCCAAGGAACTTATTCATAGAGCATGTAGGGCTCTACTCACAAATGATTAATATCACTGCAAAAAGAGAGTGGGGGCTGTGTGTGTGTGGCTCAGAGAACCATCGGCTGCCTCTCCTGAGTAACTTATACAAGATCAATATTTATCAACGTGAGCCATGAATTGTGGCACACTGTAGGAGTGCCAAATACTCCATTTTCTGTCCCTTTGCCCCTGGAAGGAGCACAGCAGAATGAAATGTCAGCACAAAGGCCACTTAAAGTGGTTGTCGCTCAGTTTCTGTTGCCTTGACTGAAACTGCAAATTGCTGTCGTGGATGATACTCATGACTAAGGCATAGTAGATATTAAAAATGTATCTGTTGAGTAAGTGAAGAGAAATAAGCATTGTTGTCACTGTTCACAAAAAGAAAAGAGGACTGCCCACTGAATGCATTCTTTTAAGACAGAACACCCATTAGACCTTATGCATTGAATAAGGATACATCGGTCACCTGGAATAACCTACTAGCCATATGTGTAAATAATTAAAAGACATAATAATGAAAATCTCTCTATTCTTGACTAAAGGTTAAAAAAAGTGTTCTGGAGGTCCAGAGGAAGGATCAACTAATTCTGCTCAGAGAAGTTTAGGAAAGATTAAGAGTCTGTAGGAGTCTAACAGGCTTGTGGTGAAGGGGGAAGGGAATTTTAGGAAGAAGTAATGGCATGGACAAAAGAAACATAAAAAGCCCTTCAGATTGTAGAAATGGGATGTGTTGCCATGAATGATTAGAGAACTCGTGTCAGTAACGACAAGTAAGTCTGATCTTTTCCATTAGAATTGGATTGTATAAGGCCTTATACACTCAAGTGCTGAGATGTAACCTTTTGTAAGCAAGAGAAGATCATCATAGATATTTAAACATGGAAGTGACATGATCAGATTTCCTGTAGTGATGCATCTTTGGGGTAAGGGGCCAAGCACATTCTTGCGAGTAGGGTGTGGATAAAGCATGGACTCTCAAGCAGAGCATGTACAAAGAGCAAGAGAACAGCCATCTTGAGTGACCTGGACATACACTCCACCATTACATACTCTGCAGGGCTCTTGCAATCTTGGTCCACCCCTCTTTCTTGCTATCTCTGGAGTCAGGTATGTTGAGATGCACTGCAACCAAACGCCACCAGTGTAATACAGAGACCTGCAACTAAGACTATCAAGAATAAGTCAGGTACTCACTTATCATGTCAATTTTTCATAAAAGTCCAGAGAACAACAATAGCATTGTTGAGACTGGGTCAGCTAGCAGGGTTTCTGAAAGGGCGACAGGGCAAGAGAATAGAAACAAGACAAAAGAATTCAGAGGAAAGTGAAGATCAGGGGACCAACACCGCTCCAAGGTGAAGGTGCCAAACTGAATCCAAGCCAGCTTTCTTAGACTTTCCGCTGTGAAGGAAAGAATATGCGGGGAGTTAAGCTATAACTCATGCGGCCTTCAGGGCCAAAGAACAAAATGATCATTAACCATTGAGTAACTAAGAAACAGTAATCAATAACAAATCAGTAACTACTACTAATATTCCTACTATAGATTTTCCACCAGAAACGTAATAACATGTGACTCTGAGACTCCAGTTGAGAAACAGTCTGGGGTCGGTTTTCTGACCCCAGGATCATATCTTGTTTTCAAGTCTGTGAACTGTTCCCTCTGGACTTGTTCCAAGAGTCTCATGCCTTATAGCATCCAGCTTATCAATAATTATAAATTTCTTTTGCAGCCCTTGCTGAGGCCTGCTTTTCTTTTATTCTTCCTGTCTCCTACAAGCACAGACTCATGTCACAGTGAGGCCACCACTGTCACCCAACCTGCAAAGAGATTTCCCTCCACTCAGACAGGGAGGGAAATGTAAGATGCCTACCAGGTACAGTACAGGGGGAGACTGTGAGCTTTAAGCAAATGCAAGCAGTAACAGCATTCTGAGGAAACACCACTCCTGCCTCTGGTTTCTCTTTTGGCCTGCTGAACCATACTGCCGTCTACCCTCAGTTCCCGCAGCCAGGGCCAGATGCTGGGACAGTCTATACTGTCTACACACCATCTGGTGGAGAAGGACAAAGAGGAGAGGACAAATGGGATTCCACTTGTTTATCAAGTCTAGTACTGTCTCTATGGAATGCTGCTTTGAGAAGGGCTTCAGTATTGCACCTGGACTCAGGAAGAAAGTCTCCCATAGGAAAGAAGCAATGGTTGTCATCCATGTAAGAAAGGAAAGAAGAGAAGGAGGCAGCTGGCATAAGCTAAGCATTTGCCATCCTTGAATTAGCAGAATGCTGGAAAACCTTGGTGAGAAATCATTGCCATATGTCCTAACTTATGTCAATCTCAATGTGTAACTTGAATTACATGTTGTGAAGGGAGCATATTTAAATATTTTATACTATATACTAAATATATTAAAATATGATTAAAAGTTTTATATGTTCTGTATATACTCCTGCATATAGAGTACTTCATGAATCATGTGAGATTTAACACAAAAAAATAGAGGATGACTTTATAGTTTGTAGTTTAAGGTAAGATCCTGGGGGATTTCCTCTGATGAGCTAGTGGTTAAGACTCCATGCTTCCAGAAAAAGGGGTATCTTACTGGGTTACCAGTCTCTCTGGTCAATGAAATAAGATCCCACATGACATGGGGTGTGGCCAAGAAAAGAAAAAAGATTGGATGCAGGATAAAGTAGACCTTTATTAAGTAGAACAGTGAATAGAAGCAAGAAACTAAGTTGAGAGTGGTAAGAAGGTGAAAAGGAAGGTAATTTCAGTATTGGACATAAAAGTTCTAGATTCAACAAGGATTTGCAGACAGAGATTCTCAATGAAGTGTGTGAAGTCTAGGGTTGAAGCCCAGATGAATGTTCTGGGATGGAGAAATAAACTTGGGATTCTTCAGAATATGGGCAACATTTCATGCACTGCATGAACAATATCTCTCAAGAGGAAATCCTGATGAACACCAACATTTAAGTAATGAGCAGAAGAAAAGGAAGATCCATATGGACGATTTAAAATACCCACAAAGTGTATTCACAATTTGAGAAAAATGTGAAATTGTCTCTCAACCTTTCACTTGCCACTCATGCACACAGAGAAACCAAAGGGGTTTTTAGTTTTTACCCTGATAGACTAGCTTGTTTCCCAGTTACTCTAGGAAAGGTCAATTAAATTTATCACAATTTATTTGAAAGAATGGGAAAACTACAATGAAAGTGGTGACCTAGGGGCTAAAAAACCCAGGGAGAATGCAAATAGATGAACAGGTTACTAAGTCTTTACACTTCCTCTTGAGGTTTTTACTAATTTATAAATCAAGGCAAAGAAGCTGAGAAGCTAAGCAGAGCTTAGATGGTAATAGGGAGGTTGTATCTTCTTTGGAGAAATGTCTATATAGGTCTTCTGCCCATTTTTGATTGGGTTGTTTGATATTGAGCTGTATGAGCTATTTGTATATTTCAGAAATTAACGACTTTTTGATTGCATCATTTGCAAATACTTTCTCCCATTCTGTAGATTATCTTTTTTGTTGTTGTTTTTTATGCTTTCCTTTGCTGTGCAAAATCTTTTAAGTTTAATTAGGCCCCATTTATTTTCTTTTGCTTTTATTTCAATTACTATAGGAGATGGATCCAAAAAAATTGCTGTGATTTATATCAAAGACTGTTTTTACTATGCTTTCTTCTAGGAGTTTTATACCATCTGGAATTACATTTAGGTCTTTAGTCCATTTTGAGTTAATTTTTTGTATGGCTTAGAGAATGCTGTCATTTCATTCTTTGACAAGTAGCTGTCTAGTTTTCCTAGCAGCACTTTTTGAAGAGACTGTTTTCTCCATTGTGTATTCTTGCCTCCTTTGTCATAAATTAACTGACCAAAAATAAGTGTGCTTATTTTTGGGATTTATATCCTGTTCAATTGATCTATATGAATATGTATATCTATTTTGTTTTTTTGTGCTAGTACCACACGGTTTTGATAACTATAGCTTTGTAGTATAATCTGAAGTAAGGGAGCCTGATTCCTTCAGCTCCACTTTTTAACTGCTTTGGCTATTCAAGGTCTTTTGTATTTCTGTACAAATTAAAAATAATTGTTCTAGTTCTGTGAAAGACCTAGACTTTAAAAAACTGGAATTTCTATGTCCAAAATATTAGAAAAGAAGATTATTCATGTTTGGAGAAACGTTTACATAGGTCTTCTGCCCATTTTTGATTGGGTTGTTTGGTATTGAGCTGTATGAGCTATTTGGATATTTCAGAAATTAATGTCTTGTTAATTGCATGACATGTAGATTAGATGAAAAATTTTAGCTGTAAACTAGAATATGTTTTAAAAAAGCAAGTAAAATTATGGAACTGAAAAAAGAAAAAAACTGAAATTAGCAACTCAATATAAATTCCTAATTATGAAGTAAACACAAGTGTTGTTGTTGAGTCACTCAGTCCTGTCCAGCTCATTGCGACCCCATGGACTGCAGCACACCAGGCTTCCATGCCCTTCACTGTTCCCCAGAGTTTGCTCAAACTCACGTCCATTGAGTCACTGATGCCATCTAACCATATCCTGTGAGATGAGAATTAAGGCGTGTGAAAATAATTCTGTTGGAAATACACATATAGAATCATGGAGATAACAGAATATTGGAAAATACTGAAATATCTAAGAAATATACGGATGAAGATAAAAAATTCTAAAATCTGTGTAATTATGACATCATAAAAGTGAGAGAAGATAATAAAGCAGGATGTTTGAAGAAATACTGGTGGGCTTCCCAGGCGGAGCTAACAATAAAGTACCCACCTGCCAATGCAGGAAATGTAAGAGGTGCAGGTTCAATCCCTGGCTCAGGAAGATCCTCTGGAGGATGGCATGGAAATCCACTCAAGTATTCTTGCCTGGAGAATCTCATGGACAGAGGAGTCTGGTGGGCTACAATCCATTAGGTTGCAAAGAGTCGGACACAACTGAAGTGACTTAGCATGCAGCAGCACTGGTAGAAAAACTTCTAAAATTGCTGAAGGATATCAAACTATAAATTTTAGAATTGTTACAAACAGCAAGCAGAAAAAAATTTGAATAAAACACATTTTAATTCATCACAGTTCTAAATAATGAAACAAAGTAAAAAATTAAAAGCTGTCAAAGGGGAGAAAAGATACTTTAGCTTAAAAAAATCCTGAGGCTTGCTACAAATCAGAATTTTTTCGAGGGAAGCAAATTGATAGACATTTACCACTATACCACTGCCTGAGGAGTACCATCTAATGCCCAGGTCTATACGGATCCAGAAAAAGGTAAAGTGCCTACTGGAAACACAAACCATTGGGAAGCCTGAGTCCATTACTGGAATTCAGCCACTATTGCATTCAATCATTGTGTAATTGGAAACATTCTACCTGGGCCCACAGTGGACCCCAATTTATATATTCTGCTTGGCAAAAGGGTAGGAAACAACACCTAACCCTATGAAGATAACTCGCCTCAGTTCTTGAAAATTCTCTCATGTCTCAAGTGGATCTCTGTAACCAGTTGAGGGCAGAGGGGATTAAGATAGCAAGTCTCCAAGCTAAACCTGAGTACTGGACCGGAACCTTGATACACTCTGACTTTTGGATGAGAATGTTGATATCCCTGCTACAATCTTTGCATTTGTGGAAGTAATATAGTAAGTATAGTGCTGCTGCTGCTGCTAAGTCACTTCAGTCGTGTCTGACTCTGTGTGACCCCATAGACGGCAGCCACCAGGCTCCCCTGTCCCCGGGATTCTCCAGGCAAGAACATTGGAGTGGGTTGCCATTTCCCTCTCCAATGCATGATAGTGAAAAGTGAAAGTGAAGTCGCTCAGTCGTGTCCGACTCTTAGCAACCCCATGGACTGCAGCCTACCAGGCTCCTCCATCTATGGGATTTTCCAGGCAAAGTACTGGAGTGGGGTGCCATTGCCTTCTCTGAGTAAGTATAGTAAAGTATAGTAAAAATTTGTGGAACAGACTAAAAATAGTCTGTTCCCTTTCCTATATTTAAAGGGACAGGGAAAACTTGTCAGGTTCACCATAAAAGGTAGATTTGTGGAAGAGAAAGGAAATCCCCAGTTGAGTCCTAAGAAGTAGAAGCCTGTGTTCCTAAGTCCCACACAGGTCATGGATGAATGTTACTCTGTTAATGACTCAGAAGACATTTGGTGCACTTTCCCCTGTATTCAAAAAGAAATTTACATACTTTTCCAGGAAAACAAAGCATATCAGAACATGTGAAGCATAGTCATGAGGGGAACCGTGTTTTTAATGGTGGGAGTCTCTTCTTCATTCAAGAACTTTCCTTTGATGAAGGAGTTAGGCTATACCGGAGCCTACAAAAATGAGCTGTAAACAACAGTTTAATCCTTAGGGCAATGAAATCATGCTGAAGGGTTACAGTGACTTTTTTCATCACCATTATCACCACTAACGCTACTTGAAAACCACTGTGTTTACAGCAGCTGTGTTCATGAAGGGCTGAGTTCTCAAGCATGCATGGAACTAATACAATGCAGATATTTCTTTTTTTATTTATTTAATTTTTATTGTAGTGTAGTTGGTTTCCAGTGTTTTGTTAGTTTCCAGTGTATAGCAAAGTGAATCAGTTATACATATACAAATATTCACTCATTTTTAGATTCTTTTCCCATGTCAGTCATCACAGAGTATTGAGTACAGTTTCCTGTGCTATACGGCAGTTTCTTATAAGTTATTCTATATATAGTAGTAAGTATATGTCAGTCCCAGTCTCCCAATTTACATACTTTCTTATTTTGCCAGACACTGCAGAGTTCCCTTCCCCAGTGTCCGTATCACAGAGAATGTGTATGATAACGCCAGGTTCCCTCCACTCTTGGCTAATATTTCTATTGGCAGAAACTATCAACATTCTGGGGTGTCCTAGTCTCTCTATTCCTTTCTTGCTTGAGGTCTGACAAGATTGACATAAGTATCAGAATAGTATCTACGATTTTGATTTAAGATGGACTCTCATTCTTGCCATTTCCTCTGGGAACAAAGAAAATCCTTGTCTCCTAACCACCTTTTCTACCAGTAAGCTTAAGAGAATCCTGTCTTTTGTAAAATAATAAATCTCTGACTGATACCCCATCCATGTTGAAAAAATGCACTGCAGGAGATGAGACTGACCTTGTTTTTTAAACATTCTGAATGAAGCCAATGTTTAACCAAGCAACAAGATTACAGTTGAATTGTACAGAAACAAATATCATAGCCTGAAGAGATGGGTGAACTGTGCTGCTTTTTCACTTTAAATCATCTTTCAGCATTCTCAGGAGTTAAGATGCTGGAGTAGATGAGAGTTAAGAAAATTGTTAAGTGCATAGCAGTTATCTTGAATTAAATTTATTCCATTTGACCATACAATATTGTAAAGTTAAAAAATAAAATAAAATATTTTTAAAAAATTCAATGATTCAACTCCCTCTGACTAAAGCAAATTCCAATACTTTTAAGCTATTTAGAGCATTTTCTTTTGTGTCAGGAATCATTTTAATATCCATTACCTTATTATAACCTCTTAAAATGCCAACAGCAGCAGCTGCTGCTGCTGTTGCTAAGTCGCTTCAGTCATGTCCAACTCTGTGTGACCCCATAGACGGCAGCCCACCAGGCTCCCCCGTCCCTGGGATTCTCCAGGCAAGAACACTGGAGTGGGTTGCCATTTCCTTCTCCAGTGCATGAAAGTGAAGTTGCTCAGTCATGTCCGACTCTTCGTGATCCCATGGACTGCAGCCTTCCAGGCTCCTCCATCCATGGGATTTTCCAGGCAAGAGTACTGGAGCGGGGTGCCATTGCCTTTTCCACTTAAAACGCTAAGAGTAAATAAAGTTGTTATTAGTGACAGTGATAAATGCAGAGTTGAGAGCAATGGTTTAAATAATGATGATTAGGATGTTCATTCCTAGATTCTAGGTCATGTGATAGCTTATTTACATACATTACAGCATTTAACTTTTCCAACAACCTTATAAGTCAGAGAAATAAGACCTACATATGTGAAGTGACTTGTCAAAGGTCACACAGCCTGTAAATACTAGATTACATTTTGGAATCAAAGACTTTTGTCTTCTCAGACTCTTTGATTTATGTACTGGCAAATCTGATGCATAAAATGCCCTTCCTTCTCCCAAGATGATGCATCTCACTTCTATCAGAACTTGGATTAAACTCACCTCTTCTAAGAAGCATTCACTGCCACCTATCAGCCTTGAGTTTTAGGAAAAACTCTTTAACATGAGTTTGTTCATCCATAAAAAGGAGGTAAAAACACTTGCCTCAAGAGTTGTTGCAAAGATCAAAGGAATCAACTTTAAAAATCTGGCTAACAGCACACGCTTTCCTGATTATGATTTATTTTTCATACTGATTGTTAGACTTTCTATGCTTTGTCCTAATCATGAGGAATGCAAGCAACAAAAAGAGAGTCATATTAAGCCAATGCTCACAGGATTTTGATGTCAGCACATTGTTCCAGTTCACTCATATTAACGATGAGTTGTAATCTTGTCTCTCTGTCCAAAGCTCTTATCAGTTTTGCATTGAACCTTAATCTTGTCACTGCTAATGGAGAATTAAATATGCTAAAGGAAGAGGTCCAAAGAGAAGTGCAAAACTAGCATGAAGCAAAACTTATATATCCTCAGAGAATAAAACTTTCCCCCAGCACATTTAATGTATAGTTTTCAAGATGTTTGACAAATAGATTTTAGCCAATTGGTTATCAGGCAACTGTTCCAACATATTTTTCCATCAATATCTGATGAGGCAGTGGTGTCCAAGAAATATTGAAATAATGCAAAAAGAGTAAAGACCCAGCCAACCCTGAATGCTGCATCAGTAGTTTCATCCAACCTTGGCTTAAAGAAGATGTTTTGTCAAAAAAAAAAAAAAAAGAACAACTATATTTTTCCTTCTGTTTCCAAAAGAGAAACTGTAATTTGACATGAAAAGAATAGTATTTAATGGTTCATTTCATAGTCCCCAAAATAGTAGTTGTCTTTTTAATTTTTTCTCTCCTCCTGTGAAAGAGTCATCTTTTTCCTTAAAACAAACAAAATGTTCTTATGACTTGAGACTGAGTTGAGTCTTATTTTTCTTTTATTTGGAAAGTTTCACTAGGTATGACTTTCTATCTGTTGGCACCACAGAACCCCTTAGAGTAAGCAGGGTTAGTTTCATCATCTCTATCTTATAGATTGGGGAAGGAAGCTTGGAAAATGTTGTGACACATCCAGATGTCTTCGCTTGTAAGTTGTGGGGCCAGGACTAAAGCCTGTAAGTTCTGACTGTGGTTTCCAAAAGTCAGAGATCCTCATAGAGCTTCTGTTTGCACTTTTGTTGTTATTGCTGTTGCTGTGTCTGTATGTATCCTCCAGACATATGGTGTATAGAGATTCACTATCCTGAATCATAAAAGAATGAACCCCAAAACAATGAAACTGTTACTACCTAGAAACTTACCTTCTGGTTGGCCTATAAGTGACACTATCCTGAACAGAAACAAAGTCCCTGTAACTAGATGCTGGGAAGACTGAGCAAACTGATGATAGAACTTGCATGAGAGTCAACAGAGAAGGATCCATGGTTCTCCGAAATCCAAGGCCCTGGTTTTTCCAACTGCTGAGACAACCACGGCTGGGGGTACTGTCCTATGAGTGGTATGTGCTTTTATGAAGTTCCTCACTGAGTGCTCTATTAAAGAGATTTTATTACCTGCTACTGCCTTGATCCCAGGAGTAAACTCGTTCTACTCATTGTCCCTAAAAGATGACAGGGCCAAGACAAGTTACACTGTTACTGCTCATGAGATTTGTAGGGCCTCATTGTGGACGGATATAATATTTGAAAAGGTGTTCTAGGGACGTGGATCAAGTTTCTCGAATTCCCAAAGAGTCAGTTAGGAGTAACCATAGTCTGGAGAGAAATTGGGATCAAAAACCTAAAGACTGAACCATGTGTTAATCTTACTGGGCAAGACTAGGATAAAATAATAGCTAGGCCATGTGAGCTGGTGTACAAGAGATCAGGAGAATGAAAATAAGAATTGATGCATGCAGTAGAGGAAATTTGGTGATTCTGTGAGAAAACACTGAATACCTTGGATTTGTGTGTGTGTTTGTGTGTGTTTGGTTACAACTAAGCTGTCAGAGCTTATCAGAGCAAGTTGGAGAGTTTCTACCAAGTTACTTGCCCTTCCTTCCCTCCTATCAATTACTACAGTTCTTAAATTCCCTGAAAGTCTTAGTTCTAATAATTTTCTCCTGCAGAGGATTATTCCAAGCCACCTAGAAGATAAGGATTTTGCTCAGTTGAAATATATTCCAAACAGCTCTGTATCTTCATTTCTTTTGTTATATATGAAGTCTATTCTATAAAAAGAATATAACCTTATTAAAGCAAAAGTGAGAACGTGATGCCCTTTGAAAATCCCCAAGGCCTTAGTAAAATAATCATTAAAACTGTAGCAAACACACATTGGGGTCTTACATATGCCATGCTGTCCTCTGAGCACTTTTCATACATCTCATTTGCTCCTGGTGACAACAACGTGTACCACCTTATTATTATTATTCTATTTTATGTAGGAGGAAACTTCTTCCTGGAGAGTTTAAAGCTATATCCCCAAGGTTTCTTCGTTTCAACTGCTGAGATGTTAATTTCTGCATTCTCCCCAGGCCCAGGACAGTTTCTTTCAGGCTTTTCCTGGCTCAGATGCCAAGGAAGTAGGTGTTACATGCATTCTGAATATAGCACCTGGATGTAGAGAGATGCTTGTCTGATGATTCACACTTTTAAATAAAATAGCAAAATGCTGGCTGGACTTCTTCAGTGTCCCAGTCCTGGGATGTGGTTACTGCGGTTCCAAAACAAACTTGGAAGATATTCCTGCTCAAATAACACAATTTGCACATTCACTGGGAAGTATTGGACAGTAGTCTTGTGATCACAGTCCCTGTCCAGCACATGCCAAACGTTGGCTTATGCTTTGGTTCCCTCGTTGTTGAAAGAAAAAACAAGACTGGGAGCTGACTGTGGCTCAGATCATGAACTGCTTATTGCCAAATCCAGACTTAAATTGAAGAAAGTAGGAAAAACCACTACACCATTCAGGCATGACCTAAATGAAATCCCTTATGATTATACAGTGGAAGTGACAAATAGATTCAAGGGATTAGATCTGATAGAGTGCATGAAGAACTACGGATGGAGGTTCATGACATTGTATAGGAGGCAGGGATCAAGACCATCCCCAAGAAAAAGAAATGCAAAAAGGCAAAATGGTTGCCTAAGGAGGCCTTACAAATAGCTGAGAAAGCAAGAGAAGCTAAAGGCAAAAGAGAAAAGGAAAGATACATCCAACTGAATGCAGGGTTCCAAAGAATAGCAAGGAGAGATAAGAAAGTCTTCCTTAGTGATCAGTGCAAAGAAATAGAGGAAAACAACAGAATGGGAAAGACTTGAGATCTCTTCAAGAAAATTAGATACCAAGGGAACATTTCATGCACAGATAGGCACAATAAAGGACAGAAAAATTATGGACCTAACAGAAGCAGAAGATATTAAGAAGAGGTGGCAAGAATACACAGAAGAACTATGTAGAAAAGATCTTCATGACCCAGATAATCACGATGGTGTGATCATCCACCTACAGCCAGACATCCTTGAATGTGAAATCAAGTGGGCCTTAGGAAGTTTCACTATGAACAAAGCTAGTGGAGGTGATGGAATTCCAGTTGAGCTATTTCAAGTCCTAAAAGATGATGCTGTTAAAGTGCGCACTCAATATGCCAGTAAATTTGGAAAACTCAGCAGTGGCCACAGGACTGGAAAAGGTCAGTTTTCATTCCAATACCAAAGAAAGGCAGTGCCAAAAAACGTTCACATTACCGCACAATTGCACTAATCTCATATGCTAGCAAAGAAATGCTCAAAATTCTCGCAGCCAGGCTTCAACAGTACATGAACTGTGAACTTCCATATGTTCAAGCTGGTTTTTGAAAAGGCAGAGGAACCAGTTATCAATTGCCAACATCCATTGAATAATAGAAAAAGCAAGAGAGTTCCAGATAAAACATATACTTCTACTTTATTGATTATACCAAAGCTTTTGACTGTGTAGATCACAACAAACTCTGGAAAATCCTTAAAGAGATGGGAATACCAGACCACCTTACCTGCCTCCTGAAAAATCTGTATGCAGGTCAAGAAGCAACAGTTAGAACAGGACATGGAACAACAGACTGGTTCCAAATTGAGAAAGGAGTAAATCAAGGCTGTATATTGTCACCCTGCTTATCTAACTTATATGAAGAGTATATCATGTGAAATGCCAGGCTGGAGGAAGCACAAGCTGGAATCAAGATTGCCAGAAGTATCAATAACCTCAGATATGCAGATGACACCACCCTTATGGCAGAAAGTGAAGAAGAACTAAAGAGCCTCTTGATGAAAGTGAAAGAGGAGATTGAAAAAGCTGGCTTAAAACTCAATATTCAGTAAATAAAGATCATGGCATCCACTCACATCACTTCATGGGAAATAGATGGGGAAACAGTGGAAGCAGTGAGAGACTATTTTTGTTGGGGGGGGGGGGG
>NW_011494889.1:106146-117937 GCF_000754665.1 Bison bison bison | reverse complement strand
TTGGGGGGGGGGGGCTCCAAAATCACTGCAGATGGTGACTACAGCCATGAAATTAAAAGATGCTTGCTCCTTTGAAGAAAAGCTATGACAAACCTAGACAGCATATTAAAAAAGCAGAGACATTACTTTGCTAACAAAGGTCCATACATTTATAGCTATGGTTTTTCTAGTAGTCATGTATTGATGTGAGAGTTGGATTATAAAGAAAGCTAAGTGCCAAAAATTTGATGCTTTTGAACTGTGGTGTTGTAGAAGACTCTTGAGTCCCTTAGACTGCAAGGAGATCAAACCAGTCCATCCTAAAGGAAATCAGTCCTGAATATTCATTGAAAGGACTGATGCTAAAGCTGATACTCCAATACTTTAGTCACCTGATCCAAAGAACTAACTCATTTGAAAAGATTGTGATGCTGGGAAAGATTGAAGGCAGGAAGAGAAAGGGATGACAGAGGATGAAATGGTTGGATGGCATCACTGACTCAATGGACATGAGTTTGAGCAAGCTCCAGGAGTTGGTGATGGACAGGGAGGCCTGGCGTGCTGCTGTCTATGGGTTCACAAAGAGTCAGACATGACTGAGCCACTTAGCTGAATTCAACTTGTTGAAAGCAGCACAAAGGAAGGTGGGATGTCTTCTATAGTTACAAATATATGCTAAGAGAAGACAAGTTGGGTGAGTGGTCAACCTAAGTACTGATTCAACCATTACTTGATGAGCACTTAGTATATATCGAACATCATCCCATATCCTAGTATAGTGGTCTTCCCAGGAGCACTGTGTGGTGAGTGTCACTATCCGAGATTTATAGCTGTTGTAATAGATTCAGTAGTCCTAAGTACTTGTTAAAATCATTCAACTACTAGAATGGAAGGGATCTCATTCCTGGTTCCCTGTTCTTGCTGTCACATAAACGTGCTGCTAGCTCACCTTGTGGTGAATAAAGTGAGGAATGGAGGGGAAATATAATAAAGATGATGAGAGTGATTCAAGATGGTGGAATAGAAGAACGTGCACTCTTTTCTGCCAGAGCAAATAGCAACTAGTTATTGAACAACCATTGACAGGCACACCCCAGAACCCACCAAAAAAAGATATCCTACATCCAAGGACAAGGGAGAACCCACAACAAAATGGTAAAAGAGGCACAATGTTGATAAAATCAAATCCTGTACCTTCTCAAACTGGAGAACAATAATAGTACAAAAGTTCTTGCAATGTTGTGAAGGTACCCAGCCTGAGGATTTGGCCAAGGAACTAGAAATCTTCAGAGAATTTGACTTTGACCAGCAGGATTTGATTATAGATCACTTATAGGACTTGGGGAAACAGATTCTTGGAGGGCACAGACAAAATTTTGTGAACACCAGGACCCAGGGGAAAGGAGCAGTGACTCCACAGGAGACTGAGCCGTACTTACCTGAGTGTTTGAGGGTCTCCTGCAGAAGTGTGGGTTGGCAGTGTCCTGCCATGGAATGGGGACACAGGCAGCACCAGTCCTGGGAGATGCATCTTGGCATAAGTCCTCTTTGAGGTCACCAATAGCCTTACTATAGAAGCCTATAGATTCCTAGACTGGGTTGCCTCAGACCAAACAACTAACAGGGAGGGAACACAGCTCCATCCATCAGCAGACAATTGAATTGAAGTTTTACTGAACATGGCACTGCCTACAAGAGCAAGATCCAGTTTTCTCCACAGCCAGTCCCTTCCATCAGGAAGCTTGCACAAACCTCATATCCTCATCCATCATAGGACAGAAAGAAGAAATAAGAACTACAATCCCATCTGCCCCCAGAACCAATACTACAATCACAGAAAGCTACCCAAAATGAAAAGAAATAGGATAATGCCCCAGTTAAAGGAACCAGATAAATCCCTAGAAAGCCAACTAAATGAAGTGGAGCTAGGAAACCTCCCAGAAAAAGAATTCAGAATAATGATAGTGAAGATGATTCAGGATCTCAGAAAAAGAATGGAAGCAAAGATTGAGAAGATGCAATAAATGTTTACCAAGGACCTAGAAAAACTAAAGAAAGAGCAAACAGAGATTAATAATACTCTAGGAATCAATAGCAGAATATCTGAGGCAGAAGAATGGATAAGTGACCTGGAAGATAGAATGGTGGAAATCGAAGGTGCAAAACAGAATATAGAAAAAAGAATGAAAAGAAATGAAGATGGCTTGACAGAACTCTGGGACAACATTAAACACACCAATATTCACATTATTGGGGTTTTAGAAGAGAAGAAAGAGTAAAAGGACCTAAGAAAATATCTGAAGATATACTAGCTGCAAACTTCCCTATCATGGGAAAGGAAATAGTCAACCATGTCCAGGAAGCACAGAGAGTCCCAGGCAGGCTAAATCCAGGGAGGAACACACCAAGGCACATGGGAATCAAGCTTATAAAAGTTAAAGGCAATTTTAATAAACTATTAAAAACAAGGGAAAAAAGACAAATAACACATAAGGGAAAACCCATAATATTATCAGCCGATTTCTCAACAGAAAAACTATGGGCAAGAAGGGATGGCATGATATATTCCAAGTGTTAAAAGGGAAGAACCTACAATCAAGAATACCCAGCAAGACTCTCATTCAGATTTGATGGAGAAATTAAAAGCTTTTTAGACAAGCAAGAGAATTCAGCACCACTAAACCAGTTGTACAACAAATACTAAAGGAACTTCTCTAGGCAGGAAACACTATTGAAGGAAAAGATTTACAAAAAAACAAAGCAAAACAATTCATAAAATGGTAATAGGATCAGACATCTTGATAATTACCTTAAATGTAATGGATTAAAATGCACCAGTCAAAAGATATAGACTGACTGGGTGGATACAAAAAACAAGACCCATACATACATTGTCTACAAGAGACTCACTTTATATCTACTGATACTTACAGACTGAAAGTAAGGGAATGGGAGGTGTGTTATGCAAATGGAAATCATAAGGAAGCTGGAGCATACTAATACTCATATTAGGCAAAATAGATTTTAAAACAAAGATGGTTTATAAGAGACAAACAAGGGTACTACATAGTGATCAAGGGTTCAATCCAAGGAGAAGATACAGCAATTATAAATAGGACTTCCCTGGTGGCTCAGACGGTAAAGCGTCTGCCTACAATGCGGGAGACTTGGGTTCAATCCCTGGGTTGGGAAGATTTCCTGTAGAAGGAAATGGCAACCCACTCCAGTATTCTTGCCTGGAAAATCCCATGGACAGAGGAGCCTGGTAGACTACAGCCTATGGTGTCGCAAAGAGTCGGACATGACTGAGCGACTTCACCTTCACTTCATGCACCCAACATAGAAGCCCCTCAATATGTAAGGCAAATATTAACAAACACAAAGGGAGAAATCAATAGTAACACAATAATAGTGAGGGATTTTTACACCACTTTGATTAATGGACAGATCATACAACAAAAACTAATAAGGAAACATAGGCCTTAAAAGACACTTTAGATGAGTTGGAATTAATTGATATTTATAGAGCATCCCATCCAAAAGCAGCAGAATACACATTTTTCTCAAGTCAGTTCAGCTCAGTTGCTCAGTCATGTCCAGCTCTTTGTGACCCCATGGACTGCAGCATGCCAGGCTTCCCTGCCCATCACCAACTCCTGGAGCTGGCTCAAACTCATATCTACTGAGTTGGTGATGCCATCTAAGTATCTCATTTTCTGTCATCCTTATCTCCTACTGTCTTCAATCTTTCCCAGCTCAAGAGCACACAAAATATTCTCCAGGATTGACCACATCCTGGGCCACAAGCTTTGGTAAATTTAAGAAATTTGGAATCATATCAAGCATCGTTTTTTATCAGAATGCTATGAGATTAGAAACAAACTACAAGAAAAATACTCTAAGAAACACAAACACGTGGTGGCTAAACAACCATTGAATCACTGAAGAAAACAAAGAAGAAATTAAAAAAAAAAAAAACCTCAGTTCATTTCAGTTCAGTCACTTAGTCGTGTCCGACTCTTTGTAACCCCATGAATCGTAGCACGCCAGGCCTCCCTGTCCATCACCAAACCCCGGAGTTCACTCAGACTCACGTCCATTGAGTCAGTGATGCCATCCAGCCATCTCATCCTCTGCCGTCCTCTTCTCTTTCTGCCCCCAATCCCTCCCAGCATCAGGGTCTTTTCCAATGAGTCAACTCTTCGCATGAGGTGGCCAAAGTACTGGAGTTTCAGCTTCAGCATCATTCCTTCCAAAGAAATCCCAGGGCCGATCTCTTTCAGAATGGACTGGTTGCGTCTCCTTGCAGTCCAAGAGACTCTCAAGAGTCTTCTCCAACACCACAGTTCAAACACCTCAGTTAAAAAAAAAAAAAATACCTAGAGACAAATGAAAATGAAAGCACAAAGTTCCAAAACTTACGGGATGCAGCAAACTAAGAGGGAAGTTTATAGCCATACAATCTTTTTGAAATTTTTATTTTGAGATTTTTCTTGTCAAATAAACAAATATCTCAAATAAACAACTCAACCTTACAAAGATCTCAAATAAATCTCAAATAAAATCTAAAATAAACAACTTAACCTTACAACTAAAACACCTAGAGAAAGAAAAACAAATAAAACCTAAAGTTAGTAGAAGGAAGAAAATCATAAAGCTCAGAGTAGAAATAAATGGAATACAGACAAAACAATTGCAAAGATCAATGAAACTAAAAGCTGGTTCTCTGAAAAGATAATCAAGACTGATAAACCTTTAGCCAGACTCATCAAGAAAAAAAGGGAAAGGATTTAAAACAGTAAAATTAAAAATGGAAAAGGAGAAGTTACAACTGACTCCACAGGAATACAAAGAGTCATAAAAGATTACTATAAACAACTATATGCCAATAAAATGGACAACCTGGAAGAAATGGACAAATTCTTAGAAAGATACAGTCTCCCTAGGCTGAACTAGAAAGAAATAGAAAATATGAACAGACCAACTACAAGCACTGAAGTTGAAACCATGATTAAAAATCTCCAACAAACTAAAGTAGAGGACCTGACAGTTTCACAGATGAATTTTATCAAACATTTAGAGAAGAGTTAACACCTACCATTCTGAAACTGTTCCAAAAATGTTCAGAGGAAGAGAAACTTCCAAAATCATTTTCTGAGGCCACCATCACTCTGATACCAGAACCAGACAAATATACCACAGAAAAAGAAATTACAGGCCAGTATCACTGATGAACATAGATGTAAAAATTCTCAACAAAATATAGCAGTCTGTATCCAATAGTACTTTGAAAATATCATGCATGATGGTCAAGTGTGATCCATCCCAGGGTTGCAAGGATTTTTCAACATTCACAAATCAATCAATGTGACATACCATATCAACAAATTGAAGAATAAAAACCATGTGATCATCTCAACTGATGCAGAAAAGGCTTTTAACAAAATTCAGAACCCATTTATGATAAAAACTCTCCACAAAGTGAGCATAGAGGATGCATTCCTCAAAATGATTAAGGACATATATGACAAACCTACAGCTAGAATCATGCTCAATGGTGAAAAGCCAAAAGATCAGGAATCCTTTAAGATCAGGAACAAGACAAGGATGTCCACTCTTACCATTTTCATTCAAGATAGTTTTAGAAGTCCTAGCTTGAGCAATCAGAGAAGAAAAAGAAGTAAAGGGAATCCATACAAGAAAGAGGTTAAATTGTCACTGTTTGCAGATGACATGATACTATACATAGAAGACTCTAAAGTTGCTACCAGAAAACTACTAGAACTCATCAATGAATTTGGTAAAGTTGTAAGTTACAAAAGTAATACACAGAAGTCTGTTGCATTTCTATACACTCACAACAAAAGATTAGAAAGAGAAATTCAAGAAATTCAAGTGGTAAATTTGATGCATGTAACATTGCATCAAAAAGAATAAAATACCTAGGAATAAATCTACTGACGGACACAAAAGACCTATATTCTGAAAACTATAAATGCTGATCAAAGAAATTGAAGAAGACATAAACATATGTAAAGATATACCATGTTCATAGATTGGAAGAATCAATACTGTTAAAATGACTCTACTACCCAAGACAATCCACAAATTCAGTGCAATCAATCCCTATCAAATTACCAATGATGTTTTTCACAGAACTAGAACAAAAATAATCTCAGAATTTGTATGGAGACACAAAAGACCCCAAATAGCCAAACCAATCTTGAAAAAGAAAAGAAGCTGGAGAAAGAGGCTTCCTAACTTCACAGTGTACTACTAAGCTACAATCATTAAAACAGCGTGGTGATGGACAAAGATAGAGATATAGATCAATGGAATAGAGTAGAAAACCCAGAAATAAACCCATACACCTATAGTCAATTAATCTATGACAGAGGAGGCAAGAGTGCACAATGTTGGAAAGACAGTCTCTTCAGCAAATAGTGCTGGGGAAACTGGACAGCCACATGTAAAAGTGAAATTAGATCATTCCTTAACTCCATACACAAAAATAAGTCCAAAATGGATTAAACATCTAAATGTTAGACCAGAAACTATAAAACTCTTGGAGGAAAACATAGGCAGAACATTCTCTGACACAAGTCACAGCAACATTTTTTCTACTCCATCTCCCCGAGTAATGGAAATAAAAGAAAAAATAAACAAATGGAACCTACTTAAACTCAAAAGCGTTTGCACAGCAAAGGAAAAATAACCAAAATGAAAAGACAACCCACAGATTAGGAGAAAATATTTGCAAATGATGTGACTGATAAAGGATTAGTCTCCAAAGCTTACAAACAGCTTATGATACTTAATATAATCAAAGCAAGAAACCCATTCAAAGAATGGTCAGAAGGCCCAAATAGACATTTCTCTAAAGAGGACTTACAGATGGCCGATTGGCACATGAAAAAAAATATTCAAAATAGCTTAGTTATTAGAGAAATGCAAATCAACTCTACAACGAGATATCACCTCACACTGGTCAGAATGGCTCTCATCAAAAAATCTACAAACAGCAAATGCAGGAGAGGGTGTGAAGAGAAGGAACCCTCCTGCACTGTTGGTGGGAATGTAAATTAGTACAGCCACTAATGGAGAACAGTATGGTGGTTCCTTAAAAAGTTAAAAATAGAGCTACCATATGATCCTGCAATCCCACTCCTGGGCATATATCCAGAGAAAAACATGGCCCGAAAATATACATGCACCCCAATGCTCACTGAAGCACTGTTTACAGTAGCCAGACATGGACACAACCTACCTGTTGTTTAAGGAATGCTCGATAACATTCCTTGTATATATATGTGTGTATGTATATATATATATATATATATATATATATATATACTGCAACTTCTTTTACATACACACATACAATACAGTATTACTCAGCCATTGAAAATAATGACATAAAGCCATTTGCAGTGACATGAACAGACTTAGAGGGTGTCATGCTGAGTGAAGTAATAAAGATGATGATGATAGCAACATCACTACTAACATTCACTGAGTTCTCACCATGTGCTGGGCACCGTGGGAACACTTTCCAAGGATATTTCATTTCATCCTCACATCAATCATGTGAAGAAGGCTCTAGTATTTCCCTCATATTACAAAGAGGGAAAGTGATTGCTCAGAGATAGGTCATTAATCAAAGATAATAAATGAAAGCACCAAGAGCTGAGCCCAAGCATTTTGTCATGGTTGCTATATATAATATTAACAATGGCAGCTATATATAACACTAACAATAACAGCTATGTATAACATTAACAATAGCAGCTATACCTGCACATACATTGTGTGGGTTCTGGATTGGATTCTCTCCTTCCCTGGGTCTTGAGCCTGAGCACCAAGAGAGGAGTGAGAAAAGCAATTTTAGAAAAGTAAGTCAGACTGCCAACATTTTCAACAGAACTCACTAAACCAAAGTCACAGTTCTCAGCCCTAAACTCTGTGCTCTAAATGTGACTTAAGTAAACTGCAGGTAGACATTGGGGCAGATGATGGAGTTATTGAGATGGAACTTCACCTGGTCTGGAGGTCAGGATGTCCAGGGAGGCATTTACCTGTGTCAGGAAGTCCTTCTTATCCCATCTGATGGTGAGTCAACTGAAGGGGACATGTGGGTACGTGGCCCAACTTTTGAAGGTTCAGAACCCTGTCACTGAGATATGAGAAGGACCCTTTGGTTCTGACACCCCTTCTGGAAGATAACCAGTGATGTGCCCTCTGCAGTCTTGGGAGTTGTCACCCTGCCCCACAAGAGCAGTGGAAACTCCTTGCAGAATGTTTGAGTCAGAGTCATGCCTGGCAAGACATGGAGGGAATAGAAGGAACGGCAGATTGAAGATTAGTTTTATATCCAGTTATTAAGATACTAACAGAAGCAGGGCTGTTTTGTGTGGGTGCATTATTTGTAATACATTTCCCTTTCCCTTCTCATTAAAAAGAGACAACTTTTAAACATTATTATAGAAACATTAGAAACAGTTTAACAAAGAAAATATTCACATTCTGTTTTGGTTCTTTATGATCCTTGCTACTCTTTGCTCATATACTGTCCATTTTTATGCGACTGCGATCATAGGCTAGAAAAGTGAAAGGGAAGGTCGTTCAGTCATGTCCGAATCTTTGAGACCTCATGGACTATATATAGCATGGGATTCTCCAGGTCAGAATACTGGAGTGGGTGGCCATTTCCTTCTCGAGGGGATCTTCCCAACCCACGGATTGAACCAGGGTCCCCTGCATTGCAGGTGGACTCTTTATGCATTGAGCTATGAGGGAAGCCCCAAAGGGGAAACTGTGGCTGCATCAGCTGGGAATCGAACCAGTGTGGTAGGTAAGAATTCTACCACTGAACCACCTGTGTACCACATAGACTGAGTCAGTGGGAATGGCAAGCCACTCCAGTATCCTTGCCTGGAGAATTCCATGGACACAGGAAACTGGTGGAGCTACAGACCACGAGGTAGAAAAGAGTCAGACAGGACCGAGTGACTAACACATGTGTTACTGGAGTAGCTTGCCATTCCCTTCTTTAGGGAATCTTCTCGACCCAGGAATCAAACCCAAGTCTCCTGCATTGAAGGCAGATTCTTTACTGTCTGAGCCACTCTTTTTTCCATCTTTTTTTCATTGACCTCTCTGATGTTTGCACCTCCAGGCTTGAGTGTAAGCTTATTCATATCCATTCCAGAGAGTGCAGAGGATGAAAATCCAGGAAAGAGTAAACTTTTCTATTCTGTCATGTAGTCATGACTCCAGTGGAAAATAAGACAGCTGTTAGTAAGAAGATAGGAGAAGGAAAAGAAGGGGGAAAACTGGTTTTTAAAAGGAGTCTTCATTCTAGTCATTTTCAATTTAGGAAAACTGACAGTGAGGGCACTCAGCAACAAGCTGACAAGCAGCTCTGCACTCGGCAGGCTTGGCAGTGCCCAGCAGCTACACCCAGAGGAGGGCATCTCTGGCTGTGCCAGCAGCCTTTCCAAGACTGGGTGAGGGGAGGGGAAAATGCTTCACATTCCTCTGTCTCTGTTCAGTCACCGACTCAGGAAATCAGTCTGTGTTACTCAGCTGATAGCTTCACTACATTTTTCCTGGGAGGCCAAGGGTTCAAGTTCCACCCCAGGAGCTTGGCAGCTCCCCAAAGGCAATGCTTGCCTTGTCATGGAAGACGGATAATTGCATGCAGTGGAAAAGAGACCTTTTTCTCTTTGGTTCTCTCAGGGAAATGGGGAGCAGAGGAGCAGGAATGACACCATATGACTCATCTTAGTTTGATCCAGAAACTCCAAAGAACCCCAATATGAAACTGGCATAACTGTCACCCAGTTGCAGGCACTTATAAGAAGAAAGGAAAAATTGAACTCCCTTCCCCCATGCTTCACCATCTCCTTAAATCAGCACTTAGCTCAGACTTTGTTTCCACCACAAGAATGCAGGCAAGAATGCCACAAAACGGGGGTAGGTCTGCATTGCCAGAGTGAGGAAGCAGAGGTCCACAGGTATAGAACACTAAATGTGGAGCTCAGGGTCACACTTGTGCAAAATATTCTCTTGATGAACTTTTTCTCCAAAATGCTTATACACAACACTTCTTGACTGTCTAATATTACAAAAGCAATTTATCACTTGTATACTTATAAAAGTTTGGAAAGTATGATCACATTAGAAGTTATTTGGAATCATTTATATTAAATACACCTGTTAAGTTTGCTTTTGATTTAATATTGGAAACTGGAGAACTAACAAAATGGTGGCAGAGAGTGGGTTTGGAGAGAGTGAAGATGATGATGAATCTTTAAAATAAAATAAGTCCCCCTGGATAAAAATTAAATCCTTTAGGCATGCAATGTAATTTATTATTCTATCTGAACAATTTCTATGGCAGCCTGCCTGGCCTGAAAAAAAAAAAAATTTTGTGTTGTTTGTGTATTGGGCAATATTTAGGTTTATAAATAGCATCAAGGGTAGCCTTGTTTGTTTATTTTGTGGACAGCCCTGACTCCAGAGCCCTTTGCCCCAGGATCATGGGGGACCGTGTGTTGGGGGTGAGGGGAATGGTTCTTTTCTGGAGAAACTGTCTTTAGACTGGAGAAGCTAAGGTGACGGGAGAAACGTCTCAGCTGATGGACCATCACTCTCCCTCCTCTCCCCTTTGAAAAAGACACTGTGCTTGTGACCAGTTGTTCAGGAGGTAGAACCAGCACCAGGACCCCACCAAGAGGCTCAGGTCTGGTGCTTTTGCTCTCAGGACATCTTTCACCAACTCCCCATGGGTTTCATCTCTAGTCAGTTATTAGATTCTCTCTTCCCACTACTGTAAGTCCCTCCCAGACCTAAACAAGTCTTACGAGAAAAGATGACTGCTTCAGACGAAAGGAAAGTTGAAAGCCAGAAGGGAGCTGGGCTGTGTGGATCTCCCTTAGCCCCCGTGGAGCCTGAACTTAGTTCTCATGTTTGCACCTGAAAGTATTAACATCTTTTCTCTGTTTGCAAGAGCAAGTTTTTTGTGTTTTTTAAAACAGTTTTATTGAAAATAATTCACATACCATACAATTTGTCCACCTAAAGTGTACAGTTCAGGGCTTTACTATATATACAGAGTTGTGCAACCCTCACCACAATTAACTTAAGAACATTTTATTACCCTCCCCAGAGAAACTCCACATTCTTTAAGCCAGTCCTTCTCCAATTACCCCATCCTCCCAGATCTAGAAAACCACTAATCTAATTTTTGTCTCTATGGATTTGCCTATCTTGGATATTTCACAGAAATGGAATGAATGAGCTTCTAAAGCATCCCTCTATTCTTCCACAGAGTTTGGCAAAAGACCTTGAATCTAGTAGTGTTTGAGTAAGGTTAAATTAGATTACTTGGTTTTAGAATTAATATAACCCACTAAGTGGGAAACTAGATAGTCTTTTTTTTTTTTTTTTAAACTTTACATAATTGTATTAGTTTTGCCAAATATCAAAATGAATCCACCACAGGTATACATGTGTTCCCCATCCTGAGCCCTCCTCCCTCCTCCCTCCCCATACCATCCCTCTGGGTCGTCCCAGTGCACTAGCCCCAAGCATCCAGTATCGTGCATCGAACCTGGACTGGCAACTCGTTTCATACATGATATTTTACATGTTTCAATGCCATTATCCCAAATCTTCCCACACTCTCCCTCTCCCACAGAGTCCATAAGACTGTTCTATACATCAGTGTCTCTTTTGCTGTCTCATACACAGGGTTATTGTTACCATCTTTCTAAATTCCATATATATGCGTTAGTATACTGTATTGGTG
>NW_011494889.1:105588-106046 GCF_000754665.1 Bison bison bison | reverse complement strand
TTAAAAAAAAAAAAAAAAAATACCTAGAGACAAATGAAAATGAAAGCACAAAGTTCCAAAACTTACGGGATGCAGCAAACTAAGAGGGAAGTTTATAGCCATACAATCTTTTTGAAATTTTTATTTTGAGATTTTTCTTGTCAAATAAACAAATATCTCAAATAAACAACTCAACCTTACAAAGATCTCAAATAAATCTCAAATAAAATCTAAAATAAACAACTTAACCTTACAACTAAAACACCTAGAGAAAGAAAAACAAATAAAACCTAAAGTTAGTAGAAGGAAGAAAATCATAAAGCTCAGAGTAGAAATAAATGGAATACAGACAAAACAATTGCAAAGATCAATGAAACTAAAAGCTGGTTCTCTGAAAAGATAATCAAGACTGATAAACCTTTAGCCAGACTCATCAAGAAAAAAAGGGAAAGGATTTAAAACAGTAAAATTAAAAATGG
>NW_011494889.1:95277-105488 GCF_000754665.1 Bison bison bison | reverse complement strand
ATCCCTCTGGGTCATCCCAGTGCACCAGCCCCGAGCATCCTGTATCCTGCATCGAACCTGGACTGGTGATTCATTTCACATATGATGTTATACATGTTTCAATGCCATTCTCCCAAATCATCCCACCCTCTCCCTCTCCCACAGAGTCCAAAAGACTGTTCTATACATCAGTGTCTCTTTTGCTGTCTCATACACAGGGTTATTGTTACCATCTTTCTAAATTCCATATATATGCGTTAGTATACTGTATTGGTGTTTTTCTTTCTGGCTTACTTCACTCTGTATAATAGGCTCCAGTTTCATCCACCTCATTAGAACTGATTTAAATGTATTCTTTTTTAATGGCTGAATAATACTCCATTGTGTATATGTACCATAGCTTTCTTATCCATTCATCTGCTGATGGACATCTAGGTTGCTTCCATGTCCTGGCTATTATAAACAGTGCTGTGATGAACATTGGGGTACACGTGTCTCTTTCCCTTCTGGTTTCCTCAGTGTGTATGCCCAGCAGTGGGATTGCTGGATCATAAGGCAGTTCTATTTCCAGTTTTTTTAAGGAAAACCCTAAAGACTCCACCAGAAAATTACTAGAACTAATCAACGACTATAGTAAAGTTGCAGGATATAAAATCAACACACAGAAATCCCTTGCATTCCTATACACTAATAATGAGAAAACAGAAAGAGAAATTAAGGAAACAATTCCATTCACCATTGCAACGGAAAGAATAAAATACTTAGGAATATATCTTCCTAAAGAAACTAAAGACCTATACATAGAAAACTATAAAACACTAGTGAAAGAAATCAAAGAGGACACTAATAGATGGAGAAATATACCATGTTCATGGATTGGAAGAAGCAATATAGTGAAAATGAGTATACTACCCAAAGCAATTTATAGATTCAATGCAATCCCTATCAAGCTAGCAACAGTATTCTTCACAGAGCTAGAACAAATAATTTCACAATTTGTATGGAAATACAAAAAACCTCGAATAGCCAAATTGATCTTGAGAAAGAAGAATGGAACTCGAGGAATCAACCTACCTGACTTCAGGCTCTACTACAAAGCCACAGTTATCAAGACAGTATGGTACTGGCACAAAGACAGAAATACAGATCAATGGAACAAAATAGAAAGCCCAGAGATAAATCCACGCACATATGGACACCTTATCTTTGACAAAGGAGGCAAGAATATACAATGGATTAAAGACAATCTCTTTAACAAGTGGTGCTGGGAAATCTGGTCAACCACTTGTAAAAGAATGAAACTAGAACACTTTCTAACACCATACACAAAAATAAACTCAAAATGGATTAAAGATCTCAATGTAAGACCAGAAACTATAAAACTCCTAGAGGAGAACATAGGCAAAACACTCTCTGACATACATCACAGCAGGATCCTCTATGACCCACCTCCCAGAATATTGGAAATAAAAGCAAAAATAAACAAATGGGACCTAATTAACCTTAAAAGCTTCTGCACATCAAAGGAAACTATCAGCAAGGTGAAAAGACAGACTTCAAAATGGGAGAAAATAATAGCAAATGAAGCAACTGACAAACAACTAATTTCAAAAATATACAAGAACTCCTACAGCTCAACTCCAGAAAAATAAATGACCCAATCAAAAAATGGGCCAAAGAACTAAATAGACATTTCTCCAAGGAACACATACAGATGGCTAACAAACACATGAAAAGATGCTCAACATCACTCATTATCAGAGAAATGCAAATCAAAACCACAATGAGGTACCATCTCATTGCAGCCAGTCAGAATGGCTGCAATCCAAAAGTCTACAAATAATAAATGCTGGAGAGGGTGTGGAGAAAAGGGAACCCTCTTACACTGTTGGTGGGAATGCAAACTAGTACAGCCACTATGGAGAACAGTGTGGAGATTCCTAGATAGTCTTATATGAAAAGCCTCAAATACCATTACTTAGAGTGGGCTCATGGCCTGGATATTATCAGAATGGAAAGACAACCTATGATCACAGCTTCCCTTAAGTTAGCTCTCCCAAATATGGCATCCTGTTCTGACAGCCCCTTCAACTTTACAACAGGTAAACCATAAGCTCAACAATTTAGAAATCTATCAATCCCTTAGAATATGGGTATTCTCTCATGAGCTGGCACACCTGTTAACAGGCAATAACACCAAAATGCACTAAAAACCATGTAATTCATTCCCAACATGCTGTTATTCTTTCCAAAACATTTGCTAAGTGAACATTTGTAGAACATTTGCTGTATGTTGCCTTTATTTACAAGGATTGAGGTAAAGATCATATGCAACCAATAGTTGAGAGATAATTGGATAAGTGTCCAATTATCTCTTTACCCTTTCAACCTCAGATGAATTCCTCTGCCTGAGTAAATTTTCCGGTAAGAATTTCCTTTTAATGGAATGTGAAAGTTTTTAAGAAAAATGGAGCTTACAGATCACAGTGTGGTCTGTTAGATAAATAACCAGGAGTACTATTTTTTAAAACCACATTTTATAAACAGAGTTATCAGAAAACCCAGAAGAAAAAAAAAAACACCCCACAGTGGTTCAGCATTCATGCTTAAATGAAGATAACACATGTGCCTGAAGCTCAAGATGTGCCAGGGCTTGGAGGGAAATTGGGGAGGACTAATACCAAGAGCTTTTCAGGGGCTGTTAGGCACTGTCATCCTAGGTCTGACCTCAAGGCCTTCTCTTTGAAGAGAAAGCAAAATGAGACTGACTGGATTAAGGTTTAGCTCTCAGAGCTGTGACAAAGGATCCAGAAATACTTCGTCATGCAGCTGGCTTCTTTTCACTGAGATGGCACTGAGTCATAAGTGAAATAATCATTTTGTTTAATAATTGAAGACAAGAGTGGCTTTTCAACCTAAAGATGGTCTCTGGCATGACTCTGGACCCCTGGATGTTGAGAAGTATCTAAGAAGGCTAGGGTGCTCTTGCCTTGTGTTTGAAGTGAGGCCTTTGGATTCTTCCTTTGCATCATCACTTTTCCTAAGGTCTGCCTCATGGTGACCTGGTGACTGTGAATAGTGCTTTTCAGAGTGGAAAGGTGGTTTTACTGCTTTAAGTTCAGATTTCACACACTTGAGCCCCTTGCATTAGACACAGATTCTTCTTCACAATTAAAGGAAACATGAAACTGTCCCAATCATTTCTCTCTTTGGGTAGGGATGTAGTTTATACCTTCTCCCAGGAAGGGCATCTGTCCATAAGAGCTCATCTTAAAGATTAAATCAGTCATTTAGAAAGCACTGGGCTAGGAATTTCTTGAGTCCAGGATGACAGAGTAGAACTAACCATGGAGAAGACCTTCAAGATACTCATGTTTTATTGGTGTTGTTTATAAACTCATGTTTATTGTTGTGGGGGGGAAAGGGGAGAACATTAAAGTGGTGAGCATTGTGACGTAAGTGGTGTGGCGTATGATGAAGCACAGCCTGCTGTAGGTTAGAAAGACTTCCCAGGGGAAGTGATTTCTTTATTGGGCCTTGAAGTAGGAATAGGAATTGACCGGGAATCTACAAGTTAGCAGTTGAGGAGAAGAGACAGGCAGAGTTATAAGCCTATGAAAAGGCACAGGAGTAGAAATAGATTGATGTGGTCTGGTTGCCTTGCGTGGTGGATATATGTTTTTCAGAAAATGGGGCTGTACAAGTCAGCAAAAGCCAGAGAAATAGAAGCCTTGCATTGAAATGAGACAGAACTTTTTTCTAGCTCTTTCTTGCTCTTCCAACATGCAAATGATGCCTGTTGGAGTTTTATCTTACTGATTACTTTCTGATTTATATTACTGATTACTACTGAATGTACGTACCTCTCTTTTGCTCTAAATGGACAAAACTGTACTCCAATTTTGGGTCTGCCACTTACTGTGTAGTCTCAGACAAATTAGCCACATAGAGCCTTTGTTTTGTGTTTTGAAAAATGGACCAAACTAGGAACAAAATCATGAGACTATTGTGAGTGTTATCAGTATCAAACAAGCACAATGACGGGCATTAAAAAGTTTTCATAAAATATTTGTGGAATCATACTGGTACACGAGTGAAAAGGAAACTTTGCCATCTGGAAAATAGCCTTTAGCTGCCCAGACACCAGTAGCTGCCAAAGCAGTCTAGGAGACCTGGGAAGAGACAGAAAGGGGATCTGAACTCTGAAGTGACAGGAAGCCAGGGGCCCCAGAGCCAGGAGACAGTGGGCCAGAAGAGTGGATAAAAGTGGAGGGATGCAGCTTGTGTCAGACAACAAGGGCACCACAGGTGCCCACAGGAGTGCAGACAGGAGGGACGGGTGGCAGATGCTGCTCACCGCACTTCAGGGAGTGAACGCACAGCAGCCCGTGGCTTCCTCTTTCCTGTGGTAGTCCTGGTGTCCCACCAGACTGGAAAGAAATCACAAAAGGGAGTATAGAGAGAGGTATAAAAAAGGGAAAACAGAACAGCTTTGTTTTTGTATAGTAACAGTATCATTCTGTCATGATACTCTCAGTGGGAAGGAACTTAACCTGTGAAAGACCATCCATGAACAACCAGCAGCTAATCTTATTCTTAATGATGAATGTTTCTCCCACAGTCAGTCTCTCCCACCAGGAAGCTTCCATGAGCCTCTTATCCTTATTAATCAGAGGGCAGACAGACTGAAAACCACAATCACAGAAACCTAATCAAACTAATTAAACTAATAATGACAAGGACCATAGCCTTGTTTAACTCAATGAAACTATGAGCCATGCTGTGTAGGGCCACTCAAGACAGATAGGTAATGGTAGAGAGTTCTGACAAAAAATAGTCCACTGGAGAAGGGAATGGCAAACCACCTCAGTATTCTTGCTTGAGAACCCCACGAACAGTATGAAAAGGCAAAAATATATGCTACTGAAAGACAAACTCTCCAATTTGGTAGGTGCCCAATATACTACTGGAGAAGAGTGGAGAAATAACTCCAGAAAGAATGAAGAAACAGAGCCAAAGTGGAAATAATGTCCAGATGTGGATGTGACTGGTGATGGAAGTAAAGTCCAATGCTGTAAGAACAATATTGCATAGGAACCTGGGATGTTAGGTCCATGAATCAATGTAAATTGGAAGTGGTCAAACAGGAGATGGCAAGAGTGAACATTTACATTTTAGGAATCAGTGAACTAAAATGGACTGGAATGAGGGAATTTGACCCAGATGACCATTATATCTACCATTGTGGTCAAGAATCCCTTAGAAGAAATGGAGTAGCCCTCTCTCCTAGTCAACAAAAGTGTCCGAAATGCAGTTCAGGTGCAGTATCAAAAATGAAAAAAATGATCTCTGTTCATTTCCAAGGCAAATCATTCAATATCACAGTAATCCAAGTCTACGCCCCAACTAGTAATGCTGAAGAAGCTGAAATTGAATGGTCCTATGAAGACCTATGAGACCTTCTAGAACTAATATTCCCCAAAAAAGTCCTTTTCATCATAGGGGACTGGAATGTAAAAGTAGGAAATCAAGAGATACCTGGAATAACAGGCAAGTTTGGCCTTGAAGTACAAAATGAAGCAGGGCAAAGGTTAACAGAGTTTTGCCAATAGAACGCCCTGGTCATGGCAAACTCCCTTTTCCAACAAGAGAAGACTCTACACATGTCCATCACCAGATGGCCAATACTGAAATCAGATTCGTTATATTCTTTGTGGCCGAAGATGGAGAAGCTCTATAGAGTCAGCAAAAACAAGACCGGGAGCTGACTGTGGCTCCAATCATGAGCTGCTGCTGCTGCTGCTGCTAAGTCGCTTCAGTTGTGTCTGACTTTGTGCGACCCCATAGATAGCAGCCCACCAGGCTCCGCCGTCCCTGGGATTCTCCAGGCAAGAGCACTGGAGTGGGTTGCCATTTCCTTCTCCAATGCGTGAAAGTGAAAAGTGAAAGTGAAGTCACTCAGTCATGTCGACTCTTAGCGACCCTATGGACTGCAGCCTATGAGGCTCCTCCGTCCATGGGATTTTTCAGGCAAGAGTACTGGAGTGTGTTGCCATCATGAGCTACTTATTGGCAAATTCAGTCTTAAATTGAAGAAAGTAGGGAAAAGCACTAGACCATTCAGATATGACCTAAATGAAATCCCTTATGATTATACAGTGGAGGTGAGAAATAGATTCAAGGGGTTAGATCTGATAGACAGAGTGCCTGAAGAAGTATGGATGGAGGTTCATGACCTTGTACAGAAGGCAGTGATCAAGACCATCCCCAAGAAAAAGAAATGTATTAGAAATACTACAGTAAATAAAACAGACAAAATCCCTTGCCCTACTGGGGTTCACATTCATATGGTTAAAAAAATAATTATCATTATCATTTGGGAGATATTAAATTGTTTTTGTTTCAGTCACTAAGTCATGTCCAACACTTTTGTGACCCCATGGACTGATGCCCACCAGGCTCCTCTGTCCATGGGATTTCCCAGGCAAGGGTACTGGAGTGGGCTTCCATTTTATTTTCTAGGGGGCCTTCCCAACCCAGGGATTGAACTTGCATTTCCTGCATTTGCAGGTGAATTCTTTACCACTAAACCACTTGGAAAACCCATAATATTAATAGCTAGTTTTTAAAAGAAAGTTGATGAGTTGGTCAAAGAGGGTTAGAATTTATTTTTGTCTCCTATATGCAGCTGTAAACCCCTATTAGACTTTTTGCCCTAGTAATACAAATATTTTTTCTATTTTGCTGATAAATTTTAACACTGACCTCCATTGAATGAAATACATTGTCTTTACCACTAACATAGCATCTTATGCACAAAGCTAAATTTTTGAGTGGAAAAGCACATAGATGCATCCTTTAAAAATTTTTCCCCAAAATAACTAAAAAAATGGAGATTGGGAAATGCAGTGAGAAAGTAAAACTTGAACGTAAAGATATTAAAGAGAATTTTATGAAAAAAGTAACAATCAGATTTGCATTTTGCTTTAAGGTGACAGGATGGTTCCCAGTCTCCCCTTCCTTCCATTTCTGCATATCAATGTCATACAATTCTTTGTGGCAGGAAATCTTGTTTTAAGTGGATTCCAGTCTAGGCAATAATCAACAGAGCTCCTGTATGGTACTGTTTTGAATATATTAACAGCTACAACTTTTTCAGTGCTGCATTAGCCCAGCCTTGCTTTCACTGCTTCTGAGCCTCCAGCTTGTCACAGCTGCTTTTGCTGATGTTCCCTAGCTAGAGGCTGAGCTCCCTTCCCTGTTCTTTTTTTTTTTTTAATTTTATTTTATTTTTAAACTTTACATAATTGTATTAGTTTTGCCAAATATCAAAATGAATCCGCCACAGGTATACATGTGTTCCCCATCCTGAACCCTCCTCCCTCCTCCCTCCCCATACCATCCCTCTGGATCGTCCCAGTGCACTAGCCCCAAGCATCCAGTATCGTGCCTCGAACCTGGACTGGCAACTCGTTTCTTGCATGATATTTCACATGTTTCAATGTCATTCTCCCAAATCTTCCCACCCTCTCCCTCTCCCGCAGAGTCCATAAGACTGTTCTATACATCAGTGTCTCTTTTGCTGTCTCGTACACCGGGTTATTGTTACCATCTTTCTAAATTCCATATATATGCGTTAGTATACTGTATTTATGTTTTTCCTTCTGGCTTACTTCACTCTGTATAATAGGCTCCAGTTTCATCCACCTCATTAGAACTGATTCAAATGTATTCTTTTTAATGGCTGAGTAATACTCCATTGTGTATATGTACCACAGCTTTCTTATCCATTCATCTGCTGATGGACATCTAGGTTGCTTCCATGTCCCTGTTCTTGATAAAGACGAATAATGAAACAATACTCCTCCTCCAGGTTTGTATTGTTATTTGAGATCATAGATTCAAGAACCCTGGATAACTGAAGAGCTCCCATACTGCTTGCCACTAATCAGAGCTGAGATGTACTGGCAGGATTGGTTACCAGGAGAGATTGGGTACATTTGGGTTGCAGTTCACTTCTTCTGCCTTCTTACCCTGCATTTACCAAGTCCACAATTTAGAGCTGCAGCCCTGATGTCCTCTCCTTTATCTAATCTGTTTACATCTCTAGTTTACTAGTTCAGATTCTAGCTCTGGTGATCTAATTAATGATCTGGATATTCTTGCTTTGAAAAAGACCTTGGAGACTGTGTCCATCTTTCTTGTTAGATTGGTCAGTTTCCACCAGTCTAATTCTTGTTCCAATGACTGGGTGCAATTTATTGGAAAAGCCTCTTCAAAAAGTGAAGATGAAGACAGGTACAGTCCCAGCGACACTGCGCATAATCTGACTTCTAGCACCTCTAGAACTGTCCTTTGTCTCACCTCAGTGTTCATGTTCAAGCTAATTCCTGCTCCTATGCCAGCTCACCTGATAATACTGTAGGCATCAGTGAAAAAGGCCTAAGGCCCAAATCTCAGGCAAGAATAATTTATAACTGGAGCTACCTCATGATAGTGAGGGATACTTTTGGTGTTAACATATGTTAGCTGTTAGACATTCCCCCTGGTCACAGAAATAAACAGATATGGGTTTTACATTTATCCCAGTTTCCTGAAGAAGGTCAAGTCTTTTGAAAACAGGAGTGGCCTTCTCTGTGCTAATTCAAGACTCCTTCAGTCTTCCTTTGGGAACTTCCTGGGATTCACAGCTCTAGATTTTTGGGGGCACCCAGAATGTGGGATGGATTTCATATCATCATCAGTCTCTTTTAATGTTTCCTGCTTTTTCTTTTATCTGTATTTTAAGGGTCTTTTTTAAAAAACACACACACAACAATAACAACTTTTGGTGTACAAATGAATTTGAGCATGGGAGGAAGGAATCTTGGAGAAAAGTGAAAGTGAAATTAAAAAGAGAACCAGATGGCTCTTAACAAGAAAGTGGGCTATATTGCCACCAAGTACATTGATAAGTCCTGCCTTCTACCCTCTCTTTTTGAATTCCTGCCAATCACCTTGGGCCACACTCTTGCCCTAATCTTTAACACATACTAAGCCTGTGTGTGGCCTCCCTTGAAAGCAGAAGAGCTGTGACTGTGGAAGAATGGCCTCTGCCAGCAGGTTCTCTGAAGAGGAGTTCCAGAAGGCCTGTGCAGAACTCCAGCATCTCCAGGTATCAGGCTGGGAGCTGCCAGTGGTCACCTCAGTCGTTAAGGTCTACCAGCGGCCACTGAAAAAGGTAAGGTAGCAGCATGAAGGGGACCCCTGGGAGGCTGCAGCCTGTCCAGACCCCAGGAGTCTTCCAGATCTAGGAGGAACAAGTGGTCCTGGGGTAGTGCCTCCAGCTAACTTTGCCACTGTGGAAGCAGGAGGTGAAGAGGTAAACTGAAATTACTCTCAGGTCTGAGATCTACCCAACAGAGAATGTGGTTTGTTAGAAGTTAGTGATAGTGTTATAATGTGGGTCTGCCTGATTATTAGCCCCATGCAGTTGCCTGCAAAGGATATGGAGTCCCCCTCCTTGGTTGATGCCAGTGGTATTTGTGTGGCAGGGCATATCTTAGGTTTGAATATAGGTAAAGAAGAGACTGGAGTTTCCAGAGAGTGGGTGTTCAGGGTAATGTGTGTGAAGAAATCCAATGAGCTCCTAACTAGCTTCTTGGCCTTAAGCCGCCCTCTACCCCTTCCATCTTACACACTACAGCTCAGTCAAGCACCTGAAAGAGAGGCTGTGATCCATCAATTCCCTCCAGTGGTACTGTTGATTGCCGAATTAATAATAATAGCTACAGTAATAGTGAATGCATTGCATGTTGTCTTAGGGTCTGGGCACTGTTTAAATGCTGAAGGCATTGCCTTATTCAGTCCTCATATCAGCCCTAACATAAGGTTCTACGATTGTGGACAATTGGTTAAGAAACTGCAGTGAGTTGTGACTATGATTTAAATGATGCTATAACAAAGCTATTATTTATTTTTTATTTTTTTAAATTTTATTATTATTATTATTTTTTAATTTTACAATATTATATTGGTTTTGCCATACATCAACATGCATCTGCCACAGGTGTACACGTGTTCCCCATCCTGACCCCCACTCCCTCTTCCCTCCTCATACCATCCCTCTGGGTCATCTCACTGCACCAGCCCCAAGCTTCCTGTATCTTGCATTGAACCTGGACTGGTGAGTCGTTTCTTATATGATATTATACATGTTTTAATGCCATTCTCCCAAAGCATCCTCCCCCTCC
>NW_011494889.1:90272-95177 GCF_000754665.1 Bison bison bison | reverse complement strand
CGTTACCATCTTTCTAAATTCCATATATATGCATTAGTATACTGTATTGGTGTTTTTCTTTCTGGCTTACTTCGCTCTGTATAATAAGCTCCAGTTTCATCCACTTCATTTTCTGTGATTAAATAGGAAAAGAGAAAATTAAAATCTATCAAAAGTAACAATTTTCCAAGATTCAGAATACAAAGCTGAATACGAAGAATATCCATTTGAGAATACAAAGCTATTATTATATGTTTGGAAAAGATTTAAGTGTAGAAGCACTTGAGAGAGTTTACAATGTAACAAATAGATTGTATTTAAAATAAAACAGATTGTGATTTTAGTAGACACAAATAATTCTGAATCTTGGACAAATTGTTACTTTTGATAGATTTTAATTTTCTCTTTTCCTATTTAATCACAGAATTTTAAACTTAGAAATTCTCTTCAAAATCATTCTGTCCTACACCATCACATTTTCCTTTCAATTTTTTTAAAATTTTCTTTTCCTTTTCTATTTTCCTGTTCTCACCTTCTCTTTTTTTGCCCAGGTAATAATGGTAGTAATTTATCTTTACATGGTGCTTTAATATACAAAATGCTTCTACATAATAGTTTTCATTTATCCCTCTCAAGAATTAGAAGATAGATACAGGCTTATTTTCCTATTTTATGGATGGCATAAGACCCAGAGTTATTAGGTGAGCCATACAAGACCGCACAACTAGTAACCGGATATGAACCAGTCGACTTTGATGAACTCAGTACCAAAATATGCAGCTTGCTTCAATTCAGAAGTAACTTCTCTTTCCCCAAACTAAGCAAAACTAGTGCAAAACCGCTGTGTGCTATTCCATGCGCTACTTGGGGAAGAACATGGATTTTGGAGGCAGATAGTCTTGGATTAAAATCTCTGCTCCTCCCCACTCTCATTCATTGATTTAGGAGATATCCATCAAATGCCTAGCATGTGGTACTGCTCTGTAGGCACTGCAGATATGCAGGGAATGGGAATTTGGAGCTGCTGGTTCAATAAATGAGTTTCTTGAACAATAAACTATATTCACTGATGATAATAAACTCATAGTATATAATGAAATGGCAGCTGAAGATCTCTACAAAGAAAGTAAAGTGGGATGAAGGAATACAGAGATGTTATGGTGGAGGGCATCCAGGGGTGATGTGATGCACTTTAGATAAATAGAATATGGAAAGTCTCTCTTCCATAAGTAACAATCAAGTGGAAATAGAAATAAAATGAGAGATTGTGTCCTGAAAATATCTGGAGGAGAAATGCACCAGAGACTGTTTCTCAAAGCTCAAGCACATTAAAATTGTTTGGGGAGCTCTAAGGACATTAGCAAGATTTACTTAGAGCCCAAATTTAATTGAGCTGTGGTAGAACTTGAAGGGATGGTCCTTTGGAAAAACTGCCCTCTCACATAGAGGTTGATCATTCTGTCCTCCCTACTTTTGTGTGTGTTGAAATGCTAGTGTGCCAGAATCACCTGCAGGGCCTGTTAAAATTCACAGTAAGAACCCAAATCCCAATTTTGATTCAGTGCATCTGGATTTGAAGTTTGCTTTTAACTTCTTTTTTCCTTCCACTTCCCCTTTCTCTCTTTCTCCTCCTTCTTCCCTTCCTCCTTCCTGTTTTTCATTTTCTTTTTAACCAGTTCTCTGGTTACATAGAAATTCTTGGTCCAGGGACCAGACTTTAACAACCATTGATGTATGCAGAGCATCTTGCATGGTGCTCAAGGAGGTTCTGACTTTGGAGTCAGGAGAGGGCCCTAGAGATGAGAAACTGTGGGAACTGAAAGGCAAGAGTGAAAGTAAAAGAGTGTCTTAAGATGAAAGCAACATCTACTTTAAGATTCACTTTCCCTGATTTTTAAATTAGTGGCCACTTGGGAGTGAATGTGGTTCCCTGAACAGTGCTGAGAAGTTCTCCTGGCAGGATAAGGCCATAGATCACTCACAAAAGTTTTCCAAGGAACTACAGTCAGGTCTAGATGGAGTTTTAGGCTGGTTCCTATGTCAGTAGACACAGTGACATGACAGTCGGTGGTTTGCAGAGGCTCACATCATTGACTCAGACCAAGAAAATGTTGGTATAAAGAAAGATCTAGGAATTCCCTGGAGGTCCAGGGGATAGGACTCTGTGCTTTCACTGTTGAAGTCACGGATTTGATCCCTGGGCAGGGAACTAAGACCCCACAAGCCAATGTGGCAAAATACCAAGATCTGGTTGATGGTTGGACGTCTTATGTTTTTTAAGCCCACTGTCTGGCACTGTGAGAGGGGCCTGTGTTTGTTCTTTCATAGGTCTTCTAATCAGTGAGTTTGGTGAGGGGCAGACCGTATTTTCCCAGGGACTGTTCTTTCCTATGTTGACAATATACTAAATTGTTGAGAGCCTGGCCTCTTGAGTAAAACTGTGGCTCACCAGGCAGGGCTGAGAGAAAGTTTGACTTTTCAGAGGGAAGCAGATATTTAATTGCCATGAGAACACACTTACCTCCATGAAAGAGAAGCTTCCACTCCCATTCTCAAGGTAGGATCACAATCTGATAGCAACATGGGATTTTTTTACTTCTGGATGACAGGACTATTCTACTTTCTCCCACCCTTCTATGTACCAGCATGATTGTTGGAACAGTTACTGTACCAAGAACACTTAATGGAGCCTATTTATTCATGGGTGAAACCACCACAGCTTAAAGCTGAGCACCTGGTGTGGCCTCCTTCTATTTCCTGCCACTGATCAAGACCACCTCTCACTCTCTGTCTCTCATCCCTATTCCTTCATCCTGGAGATCCCTGAGCATACAACTGGATAGGCAGACATGTCAGAGCCTCAGTTCTCTTTCAGGAGGAGGGTGCGGTATCAGGCAGTATGAAGATGCTGGTTCCAAGATGTAGCTTTGAGGGAATGAAGGGAGAGGGAATGAAGAGGATTCCCTACTTCTGTCTGCAGATAAAAGTATAACTTTCACCTCACTCAGCCTTGCCCGTCAGAGGAAAAACAAATAAACAAACAAAAACTCAGCATAAATCTCACCCTATTTGAAGCTCACACAAACTACTGGACCAACCTTAGGAGGGCAGAAATCAAAAGGAATAAAGAATTCAACCTTCTTCAAGGAAAAAATTCAACCTTCCTTGAAGCCTGGGAAAAAGAAACCTCAAACACAATAACCTAAAAAAACAAATGAAAAGGCAGAGAAATACTGCACAAATGAAGGAACAAACGAGACACACAGAAGTCCAAATAAATGAAGAGGAAATAGGAAAATTGTCTGAAAATGAATTCAGAATAATGATAGTAAAGATGATCAAAAACCTTGAAAACAAAATGGAGAAAATTAAGAATCAATTAACAAAGACCTAGAAGAATTAAAGAATAAACATACAGAGATGAACAACACAATTACTGAAATTAAGAATACTCTAGAAGGAATCAGTAGCAGAATATCTGAAGCAGAAGAAAGAATCAGTGAGCTGGAAGATAAAATGGTGGAAATAACTTCTGAAGAGGAGAATAAAGTAAAATGAATGAAAAGAGCTGAGGACAGTCTCAGAGACTTCTGAGACCATTTCAAACACCAACATTTATAGGAGTCCCAGAAGAAGAAGAGAAAAAGAAAGGATATGATAAAAATTTTTGAAGAGATTATAGTTGAAAATATCCTCAGCGTGGAAAAGGAAATACTCAATCATGTCCAAGAGGCACAAAAAGTCCCATACAGGATAAACCCAAAGAGAAACATACTAATCAAACTAACAAATGTTAAACACAAAGAAGAAATATTAAAAGCAGCAAGGGAGAAGCCACATGTAACATGCAATGGAAACCCCATACTCTTAACAACTGATCTTTCAGCAGAAACTCTGTAGGCCAGAAAGGAATGGAAAGATATATTTAAAGTACTGAAAGAGAAAAATATACAACCAAGATTACTATATTCAGCAAGGATCTTGTTCAAAACTGATGGAGAAATAAAAAGCTTTTCAGACAAGTAAAAGTTAAGAGAACAGAGTACACCAAATCAGCTTTACAACAAATGTTAAACAGACTTATATGGTCAAGAAATACAATAGAAGAAAAAAGATCTACAAAATCAACCCCAAACAATTAGAAAATGGCAATAGGAACATATATATCAATAATTACTTTAAATGTAAATGGATTAAATGCTCCAATGAAAAGACACAGACTGGCTGAATGGATACAAAAACAAGACCCATATATATGTTGTCTACAAGAAACCCACTTCAGACTTCAAGACACATATAGATTGAAAGTGAGAGGATGGAAAAATATATTCCATGCAAATGGGAAGCAAAGAAAGCTGGAGTAGCAATCCTCATATCAGACAAAATAGACCTTAAAATAAAGAAGATTACAAGAGATAAGGAAGGACACTACATAATAATCGAAGGATCAATCCAAGAGAAAGACACAACAATTGTAAATATCTATGCATCCAACATAGGGACGCCTCAGTACATAAGACAAACAGTAACAGACATATAAAGATAAATTGACGATAACACAAAAATAATAGGGGACTTTAGCACCCCACTCACACCAATGGACAGACCATCAAAACAGAAAATTAATAAGAAAATACAAGTCTTAAATGATACTTTAGATGAGATGGATCTCATTGATATCTTCAGGACATTCCATACAAATGCAGAAGAGTACACCTTCTTCCCAAGTGCACATGGAACATTCTCCAGGATAGACCACATCTTGGGTCACAAATCAAACCTCAGTAAATTTAAGAAAATTAAAATCATATCAACATTATGGTTTTGATTTGCATGTGGGAGAGGGAGAGGGTGGGCTGATTTGGGAGAATGGCATTGAAACATGTATAATATCATATAAGAAACGAATCACCAGTCCAGGTTCAA
>NW_011494889.1:84472-90172 GCF_000754665.1 Bison bison bison | reverse complement strand
TCAGGATGGGGAGCATGTGTACACCCATGGCGGATTCATGTTGATGTATGGCAAAACCAATACAATATTTTAAAGTAATTAACCTCCAATTAAAATAAATAAATTTAACAAAAAAGTAAAATCATATCAAGTATCTTCTCCAACCACAATGCTATGAAACTAGATATCAATTAGAAGAAAAGAACTGTAAGAAATACAAACACATGGAGATTAAACAATATGTTTCTAAATAACCAACAGGTTACTGAAGAAATGAAAAGGGAAATCAAAAAATTTCTAGTAACAAATGATAATGAAAACACAACTCAAAACCTATGGGATGCAGCAACAGCAGTCCTAAGAGGGAAGTTTATAGCAATACAATCCTACCTCAAGAAACAAGAAAAACATAAAATAGACAACCTAACATTACATCTAAAGCAACTGGAGAAAGAAGAAGGAAAAAAAATTAGTAAAAGGAAATAAATCATAAAGATCCAAGCAGAAATAAATGAAAAGGAAATGAAAGAAACAATAGTAAAGATTAATAAAACTAAATGCTGGTTCTTTGAAAAGATAAACAAAATTGACAAACCCTTAGCCAGACTCATCAAGAAAAAAAGAGAGAAGAATCAAATCAACAAAATTAGAAACAAAAAAGGAGAGGTTACAGCAGACAGTACAGAAATACAAAGGATTATAAGAGACTATTATGAACAACTATATGGCAATAAAATAGATAACTTGGAAGAAATGGACAAATTCTTAGAAAAATTCTATCTTCCAAGACTGAACCAGGAAGAAATAGAAATTATGAACAGCCCAATTACAAACACTGAAATTGAAGCTGTGATCAAAAATCTCCCCAAAATCAAAAACCCAGGACCAGATGGCTTCAAAGAAGAATTCTATCAAACATTTAGAGAAGAGCTGGTGCCTATCCTTCTAAATTGCAGAGGAAAGAACACTTCCAAATTCATTCTACAAGGCCACCATCACCGTGATACCAAAATCAGACAAAGACAACAAAGAAAAAAGAGAACTACAAGCCAATATCACTGATGAACATAGATGCAAAACTCCTCTACAAAATTTTAACAAACAGAATTCAGCAATACATCAAAAAGTTCATACAGCATGATCAAGTTGGGTTTATTCCAGGAATGCAAGCATTCTTCAATATATGCAAATCAATCAATGTGATACACTATGTTAACAAATTGAAAGATTAAAAACCATATGATCATCTTAATAGATGCAGAAAAAGCCTTTGACAAAATTCAGTACCCATTTATGATTAAAACTCTTCAAAAAACAGACATAAAAGGAAACTACCTCAACTTAGTAAAGGCAGTATATGATAAGCTGACAGCAAACATTATTCTCAGTGATGAAAAACTGAAAGCATCCCCCTAAGATCAGGAACAAAACAAGGGTGTCCACTTTTACCACTATTATTCAACATAGTTCTGGAAGTCCTAGCTACAGCAATCAGAGGAGAAAAAGAAGTCAAAGGAATCTAGATTGGAAAAGAAGAAGTAAAGGTCTCACTGTTTGCACAAGACATGACATAGTGCATAGAAAACCCTAAAGAGAGTATCAAAAAATTACCAGAGCTAATCAGTTAATTTCACAAAGTGGCAGGATCCAAAATCAGTACTCAGAAATCACTTGCATTTCTATATACTAACAATGAAATATCAGAAAGAGAAATTAAGGAGTCAATCCCATTCACCACTGCAACAAAAAGAATTAAATATCTAGGAATAAACTTACATAAGCAGAGAAAAGAACTATACACAGAAAACTATAAAACACTAATGAAAGAAATCAAAGACTAAATAAACAGATGGAGTGATATTCCATGTTCCTTGGTAGGAAGAATCAATATTGTGAAAATGGCAATACTGTCAAATGCAATCTACAGATTTAATGTGATCCCTACAAAATTACCAAGGGCATTTTTCACAGAAACAGAACAAAAAAGTTCACAATTCTTATGGAAACACAAAAGATCCTGAATAGCCAAAGCAGTCTTGAGAAAGAAGAATGGAGTTGGAGGAATCAACTTTCCTGACTTCAGATTATTCTGCAAAGCTACAGTCATCAAGACAGTATGGTACCAGAACAAAAACAGACATATGGACCAATGGAACTAGATAGAAAGCCCAGAAATAAACCCATGCACCTATGGGTACCTTATTTTTGGCAAAGGAGGCAAGAATATACAATGGGGCAAAGAAAACCTCTTCAATAAATGGTATTGGGAAAACTGGACAGCTACATGTAAAAGAATGAAATTAGAACATTTCCTAACACCATACACAAAGATAAACTCAAAATGGATTAAAGACCTAAATGTAAGACTAGAAACTATAAACTCTTAGAGGAAAACATAGGCAGAACACTCAATGACATAAATGAAAGCAAGATCCTCTATGACCTACTTCCTACAGTAATGGAAATAAGAACAAAAGTAAACAAGTGGGACCTGATTAAGCTTAAAAGCTTTTGCATAGCAAAGTAAACTAAAAGCAAGGTGAAAAGACAGCCCTCAGGATGGGGGAACATAACAGAAAATGAAACAACTGACAAAGGATTAATTTTCAAAATATACAAGGAGCTCATACAACTCAATGCCTGAAAAACAAACAACCCAATCAAAAAGTGAGAAAAAGACCTAAACAGACATTTCTCCAAAGAAGACATACAGATGGATAACAAACACATGAAAAGATGCTCAACATCACTCATTATTAGAGAAATGCAAATCAAAACTAGAATGAGATATCACCTCACACTGGTCAGAATGGCCATCATCAAAATGTCTAAAAACAATAAGTGCTGGAGAGGGTGTGGAGTAAAGGGAATGCTCTTTCACTGTTGGTGGGAATGTAAATTGATACAGCCACTATGGAAGACGGTATGGAGATTCCTTAAAAAACTGGGATTAAAACCACCATATGACCCAGCAGTCCCACTCCTAGGCATAAACCCTGAGGAAACCAAAATTGAAAGAGACACATGTATCCCATTGTTCATTGCAGCACTATTTACAATAGCTAGAACATGGAAGCAACCTAGATGTCTCAACAGATGAATGGGTAAAGAAGTTGTGATACATATACACAATGGAATATTACTCAGTCATAAAAAGGAACACATTTGAATCAGTTCTAATGAAGTGGATGAATCTATAACCTGTTATACAGAGTGAAGTGAGTCAGAAAACGAAAGTTAAATACTGTATTCTAACACATATATACGGAATCTAAAAAATGGTTCTGAAAAATTTATTTACAGGGCAACAATGGAGAAACAGACATAGAGAACAGACTTATGGACCTGGGGAGAGGGGAGGAGGAGTTGAGATGTATGGAGAGAGTAACATGGAAACTTACATTACCATATGTAAACTTGACAGCCAATGGAATTTGCTGTATGGCTCAGGAAACTCAAACAGGGGCTCTGTATCAACCTAGAGGGGTGGGATGGGGAGGGATATGGAAGGGAGGTTCAAAAGGGAGGTGATACATGTATAGCAATGGCTGATTCATGTTGAGATTTGACAGAAAACAGCAAAATTCTGTAAAGCAATTATCCTTCAATAAAAAATAAATAAATTAAAAAATATATACATATTTGTGCTGCCACCCTGTCTTGAACCCCATCCTTGCATGAAGATCACACCAGGTGGCTATTAATCAACCAAAGCTTTTATTATCATTGGGCCTTGGAAAACCTTGACAGGCAAGGTGACTTTTAGGAAGGTTTTGGACATTCCAGATCCTTGGACGTAACACCATACCAATACCTGTGTGAATCATGAGCTGAACCAGGGCAATGCCAAGTAGAAGTCAATTCTTGCCTGGTCTTCCAACTGGTCTTTAACATCAGAATCAACACCTGTGGGCAGAAGGAGAATTCTAACAGGCTCTCAGTGTGAGTACTTTGTTACCTGACAAGCTCACCGCTCCCTGACACTATTTTGGAAAACTATTTTACTGTTCATGGAAACCATGCAAATGGTTATTGTTTTGTAAGAAAGGGAGAATCCCTGTGAATATGAACTTTTACATTTTGCCCTGGGACTTTTAATGTGTTGCTAATACACAAAAAGGCTTAGAAATATAACATAGCTACCTCATCTTATATAAATATATACATCTTATACAAATATAATAGCTACCATTTAATGTAGGAAGCAGATCCTTCTATAGCTGCCTTTGGATTTTCTGAATATACCTTCATAAGAAGAATACACAAGAATATTGCTTCATGACCCATTTGGCAATCTTTCAGAATTTATTGTTTGCCTGTGTTTTCCTAAGCCCTGATGAATAAGACAAAGCTCCTGTCTTTCACAAGCTTTAAGACAAGAGACACTTTCAATGTTATATAGATCTGAGTTCCTGACCTATACTTTTTTCTCATTCAGAAATGTCTTTTAACATTTCTTCCAGAGTAGTCTGCTGCTGATGGACTCCCTCAGTTTTTATTTCTTCACTTTTGAAGGACAGTTTCATTGGATATAGAGTTCTAGGTCAGTGGCTTATTTCTTTCAAAATGTTCTGTATTCCACCCCACACTCTTTTAGCAGGGTGGTTTCTGATAGGATGTCTGCTATAATCCTCATCTGTATTCCTCTATTGATAAAGTGCTCCCCCATCCTCCTCCCCTATCTAGCTTCTTTAAAGATTTTCTTTTTCTTTTTGGTTTTCTGAATTTGTATATGAAATATTTAAGTTTTGCGGGGTTTTTTTTTGGTATTTATTTTCTATGGTGTTCTAAAGATTGACAGATTTAGTTTGAAGGGTGGTCTGAACTTAAATCATAAAGTCCCATATGATTCAGAATACAATACAATATATTTAGAACTTATGCCACAAAGATTCTTTTCTTACAGGTGGAAATGCAATGTGACTAGTAATTCACATCTTTCTCAGGTTATATGTTTTAAAAGTAATGGTGGCAGTGGTCTAAAGCAGAGATTGCCAACTTTTTTTCTGTAAAAGCCACATAGAAAATATTTTGGGCTTTACAGGCTATAAGGCAAAATGGAAGTTATTTTGTATTGACTTATATAACTGCTTAGAAATATAGAAAACCTTCTTAGCTTGTGGACTGTTTAAAAATAATCAGCATGACAGATTTAGTAACCTCTGGTCTAAAGTATAATTTTGATGCTTAATTGTTCTAGGATTTTAAGATTTATGAACCTAAAACCCTAGCTGAGTCTCAGCTTCCCCATCTATACACTGGAGATAAATCTTGCTCTTCCAAATTTGTCCAGAGATCTAATGAGAAGATGTTTTGAAGCACCTAATTAATTAAATGGCCTTTGTCTGTGAGCTGTAGATAGGGTGATCTATATCCCAGTATATCCATTACAGGTTTAGTTTACCCTTGCCTTGGTGGAAAAAAAAATTATAACACCTCTCTCACTAAAATGAGTTATGGTTGGAATGACAAAATATAAATTATCCTTGCTATAACTGTGTGCATTTCAGTGGATTATTATTAGGTTGGTGCAAAACATAATTGTGGTTTCATACCATGTATTTTAAATCTTTATAACTAGGTTCAAACACATCTTTATTAATCAAAACAGGAATCACTGCAATCAACACATTTTTGCCAACAAGTGAAAAGACAGGTATATCTGTGGCAGATTCATTTCGATATTTGGCAAAACTAATACAATATTGTAAAGTTTAAAAA
>NW_011494889.1:80436-84231 GCF_000754665.1 Bison bison bison | reverse complement strand
CAGATGAGGCAAAACTTCGTAGACGAATTCATTCAGCTTTTGAAGCATTGGTTGTGTGACATACAGTCAGGAGTTGTCATGGAGAAGAATTAGACCCTTTCTGTAGACCAATGCTGGCTGCAGGCATTGCAGTTTTTGGTGCATCTCATCTATTTGCTGAGCATACTGCTCAGATGCAGTGTTTTTTCCAGGATTCAGAAAGCTACAGTGGATCAGACCAGCAGCAGACCTCCAAACAGTGACCATGACCTTTTTTTGGTGCAAGTTTGGCTTTGGAAAATGCTTTGGAGCTTCTTCTCATTTCAACCACTGAGCTAGTTGTTGCCGGTTGCCCTATAAAGTCCACTTTTCATTGTACATCACAATCTGATTGAGAGATGGTTCATTGTTGTTGCATAGAATTAGAGAAAATGACTCTTCAAAATGACAATTTTTTTGTAATCAGCTCATGAGGCACCAAGGTTTTTCACCTTTCCAATTTGTTTCAAATGTTGAATAACCATAAATGGTCAATATCAAGTTCTTGGGGAACTTGTGTAGTTGTAACAGGATCAGCTTTGATGATTCTCCCAGTTGGTCACTGTCAACTTCTGATGGCCAGTCATTGCACTCCTCATCTTCAAGGCTCTTGTCTCCTTTTCAAAACTTCTTGAACCACCACTGCACTGTACATTCGTTAGCAGTTCCTAGTCCAAATGCTTTGTTAATGTTGTGAGTTGTCTCTGATGCTTTATGACCCATTTTGAACTTGAATAAGAAAATTACTCTAATTTGGTTTTGATCTAACATCATTTTGCTAGTCTAAAATAAATATAAAATAAACAGCAAGTAATAAGTCATTAGCAAAAAACATAAAGTGAGAAATGCACATTAAAATGATGTATAATATAACCACATTTATATAAGAATGTATTCCAATACAAAGGGAAATTTTCAACAATGCAAAACAGCAATTACTTTTGTCTCAACCTAATATTTATCTAATAATATGTTGGGAGAAGTTAGTGACTTTTGGAGGCAGGATAATAAACTTTGAACTCTACTGTCACATCACTGGCTTCAGGTTCAAGTTCTGTTGTAACTAATGAACTTCAAGCCAAGTGTGTTATGAAACTTGGGTAAGTTTCATAACATATATATATATATATATATATTTAAAAGCTTTGAAGATTTATTAACTACCGTAAAATACATTAATTTAAAGTGTTGCGATTCAATGGTTTTTAGTAAATTTATGGAGTTATGCAACATTCACCAGAGTCTAATTTTGGAACATTTGTGTAACCTCCAAATAAATGTCTTGCTCATTTTCAATCTCTTTTTGTTCCCATTCCTAATCTCAGACAAACACCAAGCTACTTCCTGTGTTTACAAATTAACTTTTCTAGGAATTTCTCAGAACTTCCTTAAACCTCAATTTTGTTGTCTTTAAATGGGTTTACTAATGGTCCACATCTCATGTTTTCATTGTGCAGATTAAGTAGGGTGACCCTTGTAAAGCATTCAGCCCAGGCTCTGGTATTCAGTAAGCACTCTATAAGCATTTGCTATTAGTGTTATCTTTGCCAGCTCTCTACAGTCCTTCAGTATTAAACTTGCTGTGTGTTTTGAAGAGATATCAAACACTGAATCAGATTTAGTCACCTGTCTTTCTTCTTACAGTCATGGTACACACTTCCCAGTGGCAGCTACAGATTTGACACCTGCAATTAGGAGTGTTTCCCCTTGATGAAAAAATGTTTGATTTTCATACCTTCTGAGCCTGTTACTCTTGCCCCAGAGGGCTAGTGTTGGAAATCTCCCAAAGTAGTGGGTTGAGGAGACTTCCTGGCCCCTGAAGAATGGAAATGAACTCTCCTGTTAAAGGCAAAGAAAATTCAGTGCACACTTGATGTGTACTGATAGGATTAGAAAGATGTGATTCATCAGGGCTGTCTTATGGTTAGTGATATAAATGCGGATAAATACCAAAATTAAAGCAAATGAGAGATGACTTTCTCCAGGTCAAGTGGCAGGGTATAGGGGCAATGGGGGTTACTCCTCTGTATGAAGTACTGTCATGTGGGAATTGCAAATGTCATATACAAATGTTATGATATTTGGATGTTTGTCATATGTAAATGCATTGGCTCTTATAGAATTTATTCTGCTTTGGGACAAGTAACTGTACAATTGTCAGTAGTGTTTCACTAATGTTAATATTAGAGTTAATATTAACTCTAGTATGTTAATATTTAGAGTATTTATATATAAAGTTTTTAACAGTACTTTTTAACAGTACTTTAGTGTAATATCAGATAAAAAACAAACCTGGACTTAAAAAGGAAAGACTTTCATTCAAAGGATTATTGCCAAGGGTTGGGGGGGTTATTATTTTTTTTTTTTACACAAAATTCACATTTTATTTAGGTTGAAATAAACTATACAAAATTGATTTTCTTCACCAAAAATAACAGCAATATTTTCTGTATTATTCCTAGATAAACTACAAAACACTTATTTTTGTAGGCTTTCTAGGCTTTGCTTGTAAATCAAGATGAGGCAGTAGATACAGTCATGGAAAAAGCCAGAAGAAAACAGACAAATCAGCTGTCAGTATCCATGGCCTCTGATCCTTTCTTGACCATGAAATTGAAGTGTTCAACATATACCTGCCAAAAAGCTTATGAAGATGTAGGCTCAATAAAGGAATGTAAACAGCAATACCAGATGTGGAACAATGGCAGGCTCTTCCATTCAAATTTTAACTTCATTTGATAGAGAGAAAATCTACACTGAAATCCTTGTTGGACAAGCTTACACATTTCTCTTAGAGTCTGATAATTTTCTTAACTGTCCTTTACAGATTTTTAATAGCATACTTATAACTCCTACTATTCAAAAGTCAGTCATGAGCTTCACTGTAACATTTTACAAAATGCATTCCTTCCTCCCATACCTCCTCTAATTTTATTTTTTCAAAGATCCGATAACTTAATACCTGACAATTTGATCCACAGTGATAAACGTAATGTCTAAAATCACTTAACTAAAACAATTCCAAAGTGCCATTAGCAGAGATCACATAAAACTGTAATATGGTACTTTCAATGCTATCTTCTGGAAGAACAGTTAGGTCTCCAAAGCATGGGCATTTGAACAGGCCATTTAAACAGGCAGATTATCAATGACTAATACACTCAATGGGAGGCCTACAGATCAAGATATTCAGTGATTAAGTGGCCTACCCTTACAACTTTTCTGTAAGATATTTTAAAATTTCTTACATTTTTTTTTCAAATATCAAATATAAGAGAAAGTCTCGGTTAAAAGTCTCTTAGGTATTTTCAATGGTTTCTGAATTATCTGTAGGAAGCTCTGACTTACTTGTATACAGTTTGATATATGTATCCACCATTAAATCCAAATCGTGTTTTATATCAAAATTTATGTTAAGCAAAGCCAAGTTACTTGATCTTTGATCTGTTAAAGTGTTCCTCAGGTATGCTTTGAGATGCTTTCACCCATTTTCATAGCGTTCATTCTCAACTTTCATCACAGGAAGAATACATAGGACCTTCAGCAATGCATAAACATTAGGAAAAAACTTGATGTCTGGTAGATGAAGGGCTTCATAAATAGTGGATGGAAGTTCTATATCTTTCCCTCTGTGTTTCCATTTAATTCTCCAACAATGCAGCTCAGCAGAGAGTGTGTCAGGATTAGGTAAGTCACTTCGGTACATGTCAGCATGGTGCTCCTCTGATGTATTGAATTTGAGCTGTCCCATGACAGAGGGTACCAGGGATAAGCATT
>NW_011494889.1:79509-80012 GCF_000754665.1 Bison bison bison | reverse complement strand
TGCAGATCATAGAAGTTTCAAAGTGTTTGGCACACAATCGATAATGTTTATTTAGTTGATCAGGTGTTTTATCTTCTAAGTCTGCTCTCCTACAGTTCTCCACCCACTTCTGGCATCTGGTCGGATCCCGCGGGAACCTGAAGAAGGCCAGGTCCGACTGCGTGCTCTTCCGCGTGCAGTTGGGGGCCGCGCAGAAGTTCGGCATCTTTGTCTGCCAGCCGGCCGACCCAGCCCTCCCCTCCCCGCCTCCTCAGGGCAGCCCGCCCGCCCGTCGGGGCCGGGGAGGGGAGCCAGGCCGGCCGGCCGGCCCGTGAGAGCCGGTTCGCTGGGGGGGAGGGCGGGCAAGAAGCCGGGGGGGGTTATTAGTAGTAGGTAGAATTGTTGTTGCTGTTCAGTCACTCAGTCATGTCCGACTCTTTGTGACCCCATGGACTGCAGCATGCCAGGCTTCCCTGTCCTTCACCATGTCCTGGAACTTGCTCAAACTCATGTCCATTGAGCAG
>NW_011494889.1:78581-79237 GCF_000754665.1 Bison bison bison | reverse complement strand
CAGCACATAAAAATTAAGGGTAGGTTTTAACAGTACACACAAAAATTTGCAAACAGCTCTATGCCTTGATGAAGATTTCACTCATATAAAAGCTCTAGAGAAGCTGTTCCAAATAAAAATGCCAAATTCACCTTAAACATACACATTTATAATCATCTAAAATTTTCTGAAGGCTACAAAAAAAGTTTAAAAAGTGGTGACCTTTGATAAAGTGGGCATGGGGCATCAGAAATAGAAGGGTTAAAACACACACACACATATACACAAAGGTTTTTAAGAACAAAATAGGTACTATTAAGTTCCAAATCTGTCTTCATCTTAAAGGAAAAAAAAAGTGGCAGGGTGTAAGGATACTCTCCAACATTAATATATAAAGATTTACATTTCCAACCAAATAGTGAGTGAAAACAAAACAAACAAAAAAACAAACCCTCTGCTTACTTACAGTTCTGCAGATCATAGAAGTTTCAAAGTGTTTGGCACACAATCGATAATGTTTATTTAGTTGATCAGGTGTTTTATCTTCTAAGTCTGCTCTCCTACAGTTCTCCACCCACTTCTGGCATCTGGTCGGATCCCGCGGGAACCTGAAGAAGGCCAGGTCCGACTGCGTGCTCTTCCGCGTGCAGTTGGGGGCCGCGCAGAAGTTCGGCATC
>NW_011494889.1:74066-78481 GCF_000754665.1 Bison bison bison | reverse complement strand
GGTTATTATAGTAGGTAGAATTGTTGTTGCTGTTCAGTCACTCAGTCATGTCCGACTCTTTGTGACCCCATGGACTGCAGCATGCCAGGCTTCCCTGTCCTTCACCATCTCCTGGAACTTGCTCAAACTCATGTCCATTGAGGCAGAATACTTTGACCATAAAATCTGTAGGTGTCTCAGGAGTGAGGCAGAAAGGTATTTTTTACAGACAGGAGTCAACAAAACTGAAGTCATGTGTGGGGAAGTGATATGAAAGTGGCCTGACTGGAGAATAGAAAAGAGATTTTTGTTGCCTGGAACCAGTTTATTTTTAGAAGTATCTAGATGCTGCTCAGGCTGAGCTTGATCAAGTTTAGGGATCTGAAGGAAGGAAATATGTTTAACCAGTTTGGTTATCAAGCATTTTGTTCTGATTGATCATTGGAGTAAACTGTTTCGGTGATCATTTATGGGACAATGAAAGGAAATTTAGAGGTGCTGTGTCTGGCCTTGTGATAGGTGAATAAGACATGTGTGTGTGTATGAGTCTCATCTAAATCATGGGGAGAAAGGTGGCTTTTTTGTGGTAAGCTGTTTTCTGGAACACAAAGATAGTGAGTGTTTCATACCTCTACTCTTTTCCAGGATCACAGAACTGAAGTAAAATTCATTGTCAGTAGGACTACTCAAAATAATTAGGATTGCTTTTTAGTTACAAGTAAAGGAAAATTGGATTAACAATGACTTTATAAAATGAGGTTTATTTTTTTCACCTAATAAGTAGTTAGAGGTCACTAGTTGCTAGCATTGGATCACCTGACCAGTATGGCTAGTAAAACTCTTTGAATCTTTTTAGTCCACATCCTCTTTGCTGTCTCTTAGCCACAGAATAGCTGTTGCAGTTGTTAATGTCCTGTATGTATTCCAAACAGGAAGGAGGTGTCATATGGGCTTCCCTGGTGGCTCAGCTGGTAAAGAATCCATCTGCAATGCAGGAGACCTGGGTTTGATCCCTGGGTTGGAAAGATCCTCTGGAAAAGGGAACAGCTACCCACTCCAGTATTTTGGCCTGGAGAATTCCATGGACTGTATAGTCCATGGGGCCGCAAAGAGTTGAACACGACTGAGTGACTTTCATTTTTGCCTTCACTGGCATAGGAGACCAGGATAGTTATTAACTATGCACATGGCCATAGGGATTCTCTAGCAAGAAAGATAGTATATACTCTAACAAATATTCTGTTTCTTCTGCTAATTGTGTTATACACTTCATACTAGTTCTCTACTATTGAATAATTCATTAACTATTTGAAGTATAGGGAATTAAATACCCTATAAATAGAGTATTAGAAAATCATGCGATGTGTTTTACTTTAGATAAAGAAATTGAGTCATTCTTAGAACTGGTCTTTTGGAGGAGCCTTAGGACAAGCCAAGAACCCCTTGAATAAGCTTGTTTGGAGTCATTGAAATGTTAGTATGCTTGGAAAAGTATCTTCAACAGGTGTTGCAGAGCTTACATATCAATACTTTGCAAGAGACTTACACATCAATACTAAAAACATTGACCAAATAAAACTAAGATTTATGCTCTTTTCCTATTAAATGTTTTTGTAGAAACAGTGGTACCCAATACTGATAAGATGCTCCTGTGCTACTGGTGAGAATACAAAAATGGAAAACAGTTTCCTTAAACATTTGTAAACATTTATAAAAACTATAAACAGACAAAGTGTTAGTATCATTTACCCTAAAAATATATCTCTACTAAAATTTCCTGCTTTCTGAAGGAAAAATTGTCATTATTGTCCATGTTTATATAGAATAGTTGTTTCAAAAATATTTCACATTTGTAGAAGTATATGGAAACAGAAATAATTTGTGGTAATTAATAAATTAGGTGTTATCTCTCCAAGCTTCAAAGTAATATTCTTTAAAATAGCATAACTTGTTTATATTACTTGCATTTTGTAACAATTACAACTATCTATTTACTTAAAAGAAATATGTCTACTTTCCCAAAAAGCAAAATACACATTATTTTCAAGTGCACTTGGGAAATTCTCTAGGATTGATGACATACTAGGTCACAAGAAAGGCCTCAACAAATTTAAGAGTATAGAAATTATTTCAAGCATCTTAAATATGTTATGATGAAGTCAGAGAATAAACTAAAAATACCTTGAGACAAATGATAATGAAAACCCAGTGATATAAAATCTATGGGATGCAGGAAAACCAGTTCTTAGAAGGAAGTTCATAGTGATACAGGTCTTCTTTAAGAAATAAGAAATCTCAGTTAAACAATCTAACATTAACCTAGAAGAGTTAGAAAAGCAAAAGAACAAACAAAACTTAAAGGCAGCAGAAGGAAGGAGATAATAATGATCAGAAAGGAAACAATAAAATAGAGATTATGAAACAGGAAAAATCAATATAACCAGGACCTGGTGCTTTGAAAGGGTAAAAAAAAAAAAAAAAAGACAAACCTCTGGCCATACCCACCAAGAAGATAAGATGGAAAACAAGACCAAAAACAAAATAAGAACTGAAAGAGGAGAGATAACAATCAATACCATAGATTGCTAGAAATAGCAATCAATACCATAGAAAATTGGATTTCTTGTGCTCCAAAATCACTGTGGACAGTGACTGCAGCCATGAAATTAAAAGACACTTTCTCCTTGGAAGAAAAAGCAGTGACAAACCTAGATATCATGTTGAAACTCAGAGACATTACTATGTCAACAAAGGTCTGTCTAGTCAAAGCTATGGTTTTTCCAGTAGTCATGTACAGATGGGAAAGCTGGACAGTAAAAATGGCTGAGCACCAAAGAATTGATCCCTTCGAACTGTGATGCTGGAGAAGACCCTTGAGAATCCCTTGGACAACAAAAGTTCAAACCAGTCAATCCTAAAGGTAATCAACCCTGAAAACTCACTGGAAGGACTGATGCTGAAACTGAAGCTCCAATACTTTGGCCACCTGATGCAAAAAGCTGACTCACTAGAAAAGACCCTGATATTGGGAAAGGTTGAAGATAAGAGGAGAAGGAGATGATAAAGGATGAGATGGTTGAATGGTATCACCAAATCAATGGGCATGAGTTTAAGCAAGTTCTGGGAGATGGTGAAGGATAGCATGCAGACATGACTGAGCAACTTAACAACAACAATAACAACCATTAAAAAAAAATAATATATATATATATATATATATACACACACACACACATATTAGACTATAAGCCATTATATACCAACAAATTTGACAAGCTAGAAAAAAGAGACAACTTTCTAGAAACACACACCCCATCAAAATGGAATCAAGAAGAAATAAATTGCATGATCAGATCAATCACTAAAAGTGAAATTGGATTTATAATTTAAAAAATCCCTACAAACAAAAGTCCAGAACAAGATGGCCTCACAGTTAAATTCTACCAAACACACAGAGAAGAACTTGTACCAATCTTCCTCAAACTGTTCCAAAAGTTTGAAGAGGAATGAACATGCCTGAAAACATTCTATTAAGCCATCACTCTGATACTAAAACCAGAGAAAGATATTATAGAAAAAGAAAATTACAGGCCAATATTTTTGGTAAATATAGATACAAAAAATCTCAACAAAATATTAATAAATCAATTCCAACAGCAATAAAAAAGTCATACACCACAACCAAGTTGAAATCCTCTCAGGCCACCATAACGTTTCAACACGCAAATCAATAAGTATGTACATCATATCAGCAAAAGTGACAAAGCCCGCAGGATCATCTCAATAGATGCAAGAAAATAATTTGGTAAAATCTCATATTCATTTATGATAAAACTCTTATGAAAGTCAGTATAGAGGGAAAATATCTCAGCATAATAAAAGTTATTTATGACAAAGTCACAGCCAATATAATAACCAAGGGTGAGAAGTTAGAAGTCTTTCCATTAAAATCTGGAACAACACAAAGATAACCACTCTCACGATTTCTCTTCAACATAGTATTGGAAGTCTTAGACACACAAACCAGACAATAAAAAGAAATAAAACCTATTCAAAATGATAAGGAGGAGGTAAAATTGTCATTATATATAATAGTTGACTTAAAGCTCAACATTCAGAAAATGAAGATCATGGCATCTTGTCCCATCACTTCATGGGAAATATATGGGGAAACAGTAGAAACAGTGTCAGACTTTCTTTTTTTGGGCTCCAAAATCACTGCAGATGGTAACTGCAGCCATGAAATTAAAAGACGCTTGCTCCTTGGAAGAAAAGTTATGACCAACCCAGATAGCATATTGAAAAGCAGAGACATTACTTTGCCAACAAAGGTCCATCTAGTCAAGGCTATGGTTTCTCCAGTGGTCATGTATGGATGTGAGAGTTGGACTGTGAAGAAAGCTGAGCTCTGAAGAATTGATGCTTTTGCACTGTGA
>NW_011494889.1:51151-73926 GCF_000754665.1 Bison bison bison | reverse complement strand
GATGGGATGGCTGGATGGCATCACTGACTCTATGGACATGAGTCTGAGTGAACTCTGGGAGTTGGTGATGGACAGGGAGGCCTGGTGTGCTGCGATTCATGGGATCTCAAAGAGTCGGACACAACTGAGAGATTGAACTGAACTGAACTGATGTTCATATATAATGATATGATATGATTTGATACTGCGTGTAGAAAACCATAAAGACTCACTTCACAAACTGTTAGAACTGATAAATGAATTCAGCAAAGTAGCAGAATACAAGATTAACATACATACATCTGTTACATTTCTTTATGCTAACTTGAACTATCAGAAAGAGAATGCAAAAATCGCAGCAAAAAAGTAAAGTATCTAGGAGGTAAAACCTGACTAAGGAGGTGAAAGACATACACTGTGAACTGTAACACATTAATAAAGAAAATTAAAGAAATTCCAAGGAATAGAAAGATATCCCATGCTCTTGGATTGTAAGAATAAATATTGTTAAAATGGCCATACTATCCAAAGCAATATAAAGATTTAATACAATACCTATCAACATATTCATTACATTTTTCACAGAACTATAGAAAATAATCCTTAAATTCATATGGAACCATAAAAGACCCAGAATTGCCAAAACAATCTTGAGGACAAAGAGCAAAGCAGGAAGCATAACCATCCCAGACTTTAGACAATACTACAAAGCCACACTAGTCAAATCCATACGGTATTGGCACAAAAACAGACATATGAATCAATGGCACAGAATAGAGAGTCCAACAATACACCAACATATTTATGGACAATTAATCTTTGATAAGTGAAGCAAGGACATACAATTGGTAAAGAACAATTGCTTCAGCAGGTGGTGCTGGGAAAGTTGGACAGCCAAATGTAAATCAATGAAGTAGGTACATACCCTCGCACCACACAAAAATAAACTCAAAATGGCTTAAAAATTTAAATATGAGACAAGACACCAGATGACTCCTAGAAGAGGCAAAAAATTTCTGACATGTCATACCAATGTGTTCTTAGGTCAGTTTCCCAAGGCAATGGAAATATCAGTAAAAATAAACAAATGGGACCTAATTAGACATAAGTTTTGCACAGCAAAGGAAACCATAAACAAAACAAAAAGACAGCCTATGGACTGTGAGAAAATATTTGTAAATGATATGACTAACAAGGCTTAATTTAACCTCTCCTACAATTCAATAACAAAAAAATACAACCTAATAGAAAAATGAGCAGAAGACCTAAATAGACATTTCTTCAAAGAAGATACACAGATGGCCAACAGGCATTTGAAAAGATGGTCATCATCACTAATTATTCAGTTCAGTTCAGTTGCTCAGTCGTGTCCAACTCTTTGTGACCCCATGAATCGCAGCACGCCAGGCCTCCCTGTCCATCACCAACTCCTGGAGTTCACCCAAACTCATGTGCATCGAGTCGGTGATGCCATCCAGCCATCCCATCCTCTGTCATCCCCTTCTCCTCCTGCCCCCAATCCCTCCTAGAATCAGGGTCTTTTCCAATGAGTCAATTCTTCTCATGAGGTGGCCAAAGTACTGGAGTTTCAGCCTCAGCATCAGTCCTTCCAATGATATTATTAGAGAAATGCAAATCCAAAGAACAAGGTCCCACCTCACACTTGTCAGAAAGGCTATCATTAAAAATCTACAAATAATGACTGGTGGAGAGGGTGTGAGAAGGAACCTCTTACATTGTTGCTGGCAATGAAATAATGCCATTTTCAGCAATATTATTGGACCTAGAAATTACCCTACTAAGTGAAAAAGTCAGAAAGAGAAAGACAAATGCCATATGATATCACTTTTATGTTAAATCCATAGTATGAAACAAATGAATGTACTTATGAACAAAAACAGACTAACAGAAATGTAGAACAGGCTTGTGGTTGCCAAGAGGGAGAGGAAGGATTAGGGAGTGAAGGATTGGGGAGTTTAGGATTAGCAGATGCAGTCTATTGTATACATGATGGATAAACAACAAAGTTCTATTGTAAAGCTCAGGGAACTATATTCAATGTCCTGTGATAAATCACAATGGAAAAGAATATACGTATATATTACAACTGAGTCACTTTGCTGTACAGCAGATATTAACACAATATTGTAAATCAACTTTCAATAAAATATTTTGAAAAAAGGAGAAATATGTCATATATTGCAATTAGGTGTTTGTGAATTATAGAGTTGCATGGCATTTTAACTTTGTTATTTTGGGCATTTTATAATTTTTCTTAAAGATTATGAATTATTTTTATAATTATAAAAATTCACTTTATTTTTTCAATGACAAAACATTATTGTGTTGGCTGAATTTCTCTTTTAAAAGAAATGATGGTTTAAAAAAGTGCATTGATCCAAATTTGAGTGAGGCTGCTAAGTGCCTGAAAAAAACATTTTACTGATAGACTAGGAAAGGAGTCATTAAGCATTTGGTTTCTTCGGTGTTCTGGCATTTTTCAGTCGTATCATGAAGGGAATGTTTAAAGGAAGTTGTCATAATAATTCATTCTTGGGTATTGACACAAATCACAGCATTATATTCCTCTCTTATTAGAGGGCTTTCTGTTTCCTTTTCTGCAATATTACAGGACTGAAGTCACTAAGAGCTAAAATTATCAATACATTTAGGAGGAAAGGGAAACACTCTTAGAGGATTCAGTTTGCCTTAATTCATCCAAATAATCAAAGCTAACTCATGTGAAGTTGGGAAGATCATAATCTCTATACATAATTATCCCCTTTGTTCACTCTGTGTAGAAAATGGGGCCACATTATTCCTGAAGAGCAGCTAATTCTCTCTCTCTCAAAGCTGATTAAAGTGTGTATGAGTGTAGATGTGTGTTGTCTATAAACCCTCACTGTCTTCCCATCCTTGAGAAGGAGGGGAGAGGGAGGAGAAGAAGATATTTTCACCTTGACCTGCCCTTCTTTGGGGCATCCATGGCACAGCATGTAAAGGGGTCAGACCTACCAGCATGTCATTTGCTGGTTGGAAATACTTGGTATAAAGCCATTTACTTTTAAAGCTGACACTTCCTTCTGAATTCAGTTTCAATTTTATTTTCCATTTCCTGCCAGGTACCCTCACAGACATCTGAGATTCCTCAACTGGGAATTATGGTTATGCCCCCTGAGTCAGGAGGCCCTTGAAACCTCAGAATCTCTAGAAAGATTTCCATGTTTACCCCTTGACTTCACATAAGTTCCTGGGACAGTGTTTAAGAACATGGGTTCATTCATGTTTGATTAGGCAATAGCATTGCGTTAACAACTGGAAGTACGAGTCCATCTAAAAGGTTCACTTTGTTTAGTTTATTAGCTTTTGCACTGAAATTAATTAAGTCATTGCTGCTGCTGCTGCTGCTAAGTCACTTCAGTCATGTCCCACTCTGTGCAACCCCATACACAGCAGCCCACCAGGCTCCCCTGTCCCTGGGATTCTCCAGCCAAGAACACTGGTGTGGGTTGCCATTTCCTTGTCCAATGCATGAAAGTGAAAAGTCAAAGTGAAGTCGCTTAGTCATGTCCGACTCTTCGCGACCCCATGGACTGCAGCCCACCAGGTTCCTCTGCCCATGGGAATGGGTTGCCATTGCCTTCTCCAGATTACGTCATTAGTTTAACCTTAACAATATAGTCTCTAGTCAAGGTGAAGGTCAGGAATTCTTAGCTGCCATTGTATAGAGAGTGGAGTGTATCCACTCCAGCCCACGTTCTCACATAATATGGCTTAACATAGAAACAAGGAGTATGTTTTCTAGTTAGGAATCTAGAAATGGCCCTTTTCTGATTAAAAGGGACTAGTATGGTTTGAAGTTGGTATTTCTTCCCCTCTTTCATTCTTTTCTATACACGAGTTGCTTACAGAAAAAAGGATGCAGTTGGTGAAAAATTCTGTGTTGAAATTGGTAAAACAATATTTTTAATTTCATTATTCTCTGTGGTTATCTAAAATAGTCTGAAGCCTGGATGCTAGCTGCCTATATGATACCTCCACATGGATATTTAATAACCATTTCTAGCTCAACATTCTCACCATAGAGCTCTTGGTTACCCTGAAGCCGTAAGATCACCACCTCCACAAGTTGTAGCTATCTCAGAAAAGTGATCTCCTGTCTACCTGGTTGTTTAAGCAAATGTTATAAGACTTTTAAAAAATTCTTTGCTTTCTCTGTCCCCACAGCCACTCTGTCAGCAATTCCTGTTGACATTACTTGAAAATGTGTCCCTAAATCACTAACTTCTCCCCATCATTTCTGCTACCTTTGTCCAGTCACCAACGTCTCTTCTCTGGATCATTGTCCTGGTCTTCTAACCCATCTTCTTGCCCCCTGATGATCTATTTTCAAGCAGCAAGAACCATGTTTTAAAAAATTATTTCCTTGTTTTAATTAATTTGTTTTCCATAGCAATTAGAATAAGACCTCTTACCCCTTTACCTTGGTTCACAAATCCCTTTGGACCCAGCCCCCACTGCTTCTCTGACTGTCCCCCATCATGGTTCTCTGGACCCCTTGACTTTCTGTTCTTTGAGTAAGACAATCAATCAACCTGAAGGCCCTTTCCCAACCAGGAATGGGCTTTCCTACTCTTCCCATAGCTGGCTCCTTCTACTATTTAGAAAAAATTCTTCTGATCAGTCCAACATAGAGACATTTCCCGGACACTTGACCACCAGCCCACCAAAACTAGATACCATTTATCACATAACTCTCTTTTATCCTATTTACATTACCTGGGTAGCTGTCACCACCAGTGGCAAAGGCAATGAGAGCAGAATCCTCACCTGCTTTTTCAGCATTGCATCACCGAGTCTACAGAGGAGGTGCTCAGGAATGACGTTGCACAAACAACAACTTTTCGTGTGCTGTGTAATAGCAACTCGAGAATCAGTAGGCTATTTCTGTCTGCTCTCATTTTATAGCTGACTGGACTTCATGAGTATAAGGTCTCTGGTATTGTGAGATCTCCACCAGATCTACTTGCAGATGTCTATATGGACTTAGAATATAGAAAACAGTGGGACCAGTATGTCCAAGGTGAGTCACACTTGATCTAAAAACACTATTAGAAAGTAGAATATATTCCTATTTACTCTACCCAGTAGAATGCAATAGGTTTAGTTATATTATGTTATATATGCAATAAGTTTAGTTATATTATGTTTCATTTAAAATTTTGGCTTAAATATCTGAAGTGCTGGGCTTAAATGTGGTATTTTGCCCTTACTGCAAGTTTGTTGTCATCTCATACATATATATACCTGAATATCCAGGTATATGTACCTGGATATATATATACCTGGATGTTCATGAAAGGCTTTTTGGAAGAGATCATGTTTGAACTTTGCTTTAGAAGTGGAATCAAAGTTTTATAAATGGCAAGAATACATGTGTATGGGGAAGTGAGAGATGAGGGGGTGAGTGGAATAAGGATATTTGGCCCAAATAACAGCATTAGTAAAATGAAAAAGGCCTGAAACAACATGAAATGTTAAAAAAGGAAGACAACTATGAGCAATTTTGTGTTCTTGCATAGTTGTGGTAGCAGAATTGGAATTAGCCCCAAAGGCCTAGGCTGGCCACCTGGCTACACTTCTTAGATTTTTCCTATAAGTGATGGAGAATTATAGAGGGAATAGATAAGGTATCTTTTTCCCACTTAGAGTGAGCAATGGCCTCTGCCATCTCAGTCACTGTGAAATAGATACACAGCTAGCTGAGGGGCATAGAAATCCTGACAGACCATTGCTGTGGTCAAGAATTTTGTTTGCAAGTAAGAAAAGCTAACAAATGGCACTGTAAGGAAAGGAAAGAGTTTATTGTTTCATGGCATTAAAAATCCAAGAGTATCTGGCCTCCAGGACAGCTGTATTCGGTACTTCAGTTCTCCAGTTTGACTGTTTTCTCTTGTGTTGACCACAATCTCAGGCAGATTCTTGTATCTTGGCAGAAATACCACCAGAAGATGTAGGCTTACATTCTAACCATGTACACAACCACAGAAGGACAGGAACATTCCTACTTATGGCATCCAGATTCCCAGGATTGGCTTCTATTGCTTCAGCATGGATCATGCGCTTATTTCCTGGGGATGTTTGTCATGGTTTGGGGTCATTTAATGTTATAAAATACTCTTACTATTTAGGGTTCATTGTGATGCCCACTAATTCAAGGGAGAAGTCACACATTCTCTGTTCATCTTCCTAGCAGTCATGGTTCAGTCATGGGCTGTAGATGCTGGCAGAGCCTCTGATGTGTGGGACTTGGCATTAAGAGTCTGCACTATGGGGTATGGTCCAGAGGCTGCAGTAGCTTAACATCTCTGGAGCAATCCTGAGGTTCCTAACCTAACTCTATTCCTCCTAGATCTTCTCTGAGCTTCCTGAGAGCCTTTACAAAACCACTTTTGGGCCTAAACTTGCTAGAGTGGCAAGCCAAGACTATCCACACATGCCTTCCCTAAACCAATTGCTGTGATCATGTTTGACTCATTTTTCCCATCCCCGAAATTAACACTGAGTCAGTGCTGCTTAAACCATACTGTGGAGAAGGAGGGGAAGGGTGATGATCTGAAGGAGAAAGAGATTCTGGTGCAAGAAGGGGAGAGTCATAGCAGAGTAGCCAAAAGCAACGGATGGTCCCTCCTTCCCTTCCTTTCAAGGGCATTTTCAGCCTCTTGTAGTAATGGACTGATAAGTTCTTTACTGCATAGTCTGCTTCTAATAGGTTTTATTTCTTTCAGAAGCTGAATTAAATAACACATTTCTGCTGTCAGCACCTCCTCAAGGGGCTCTCTTGGCTCTTTCAGCAGTCTTAGCTTGACTCCTCTACATGGTTAGTTAGAAGCTTCCCACCCAGCTTGAGGGCAGAGGCTATGCCCTTCATCGTATCCCTTTGCTATCCTCCTTGAACTGATGTTATTTGCATACAAAAGGATGGTGGACATTATGCAGATTTACTTCCTGTCTCTGTAGTATAAAGCAAAACGGGAGAGAGACAAGTAGCATAGTGTTAGCATAGTTAAGCTCCTTCCTGCTTAGGATGAAGACTAACCTCTCCAAAACCTTCATTAAACAACTGTAAACACTAAACTGCATTGCTCAGTCCCAGGATAGTTGTAATATGTCAATAAATTTAAGGTGAGGAGTAAAGTCACAACAGTAGAACTATTGGTATTGCAGTGCCATCCAATGGTTACCATGATTTAATAACTTGAAATTTTATTTTTTGGAAGCCTAATTTTATTATCACATTCTACCTCAGAATGTGTGTAGCTTCCAATGAACAAATTTTGTTGGATTCATTTATTTTTAATGTATTTTTAAGTCTACTAAACATTGTTCCTGGGCAACAACTTTCAGTGATAATAACTTTTCCTGGAAGTCAGTGCCTTCTGAGTTAGTGGTTTATCGTCTTCTACAAGACTGTCATATCAACACTTTTTGTTAATTGAAGCCAAAGAGACTTCCAGATGCAATAACATCATTTGATTTTTTTTTTTTTTTAGAACTCCATGAAATAAAAGTCGATGGAGAAGAAGCGGTCTATTGGCAAATGAAGTACCCTTTTCCCATGTCCAACAGAGATGTATCCTTTCCAAAAGTCAAGTGTTAGTCCCTCAAAAGTGTCCAACTCTGCAACCCCATGAACTGTAGCCTGCCATTCTCTTCTATCTGTGGGATTCTCCAAGTAAGAATACTGGAGTAAGTAGCAATTCTCTTTTCCAGGGGATCTTCTGGTTCTAGGGATGGGACTCCAATTGCATGCAGATTCTTTATCATCTGAGCTACCAGGGAAGCCCATCCTGGTGTAACATTGATCAGCTTTCTTAGTGTTTCTGTGCCTCGTGGCTATCACCCAATGGTGGCATGGCCAGGAGTTGTAGACAACACTGTCTTTTACTCTTGTGTAAGCATCTGCTAAAGCTGTTGCTTCTTGTGTGGCTTTCAGAGACCTCAGGGTGTGGCTTCTGAGCCTGACTACATGTAGCATCAGTAACGGTGGGAGGCAGCTAATAGTTTCTTGAGAACTTTTCTAGGAAATATTCTTGTGTCAGAATTGAGGACCTGAAAAAACTTTTCATAAAGAGTATTCAATACACTCCCTCAGTCTGCAGAGGAGGATGCGGGGACCTAGAGAGTTAAGGTGACAGAGGTGCACAGACAGGTGGTTAGCAGCTGACTTGGGGCTGCAATCAGTTCAGCTCAGTTCAGTCGCTCAGTCAAGTCCGACTCTTTGAGACCGCATAGATTGCAGCACCAGGCCTCCCTGTCCATCACCAACTCCAGGAGTCCACCCAAACCCATGTCCATTGAGTGGTGATGCCATCCAACCATCTCATCCTCTGTCATCCCCTTCTCTTCATGCCCTCAATCTTTTTCAGCATCAGGGTCTTTTCAAATGAGTCAGCTCTTCGCATCAAGTGGCCAAATTACTGGAGTTTCAGCTACAACATCAGTCCTTCCAATGAACACCCAGGACTGATCTCCTTTAGGATGGACTGGTTGGACCTCCTTGCAGCCCAAGGGACTCTCAAGAGTCTTCTCCAATACCACAGTTCAAAAGCATCAATTCTTCTGTGCTCAGCTTTCATTATAGTCCAACTCTCACATCCATACATGACCACTGGAAAAACCATAGCCTTGACTAGATGGACCTTTGTTGGCAAAGTAATGTCTCTGCTTTTTAATATACTGTCTAGGTTGGTCACAACTTTCCTTCCAAGGTGTAAGCATCTTTTAATTTCATGGCTGAAATCACCATCTGCAGTGATTTTAGAGCCCCCCAAAATAAAATCAGCCACTGTTTCCACTGTTACCCTATCTATTTGCCATGAAGTGATGGGATCAGATGCCATGATCTTAGTTTTCTGAATGTTGAGCTTTAAGTCACCTTTTCACTCTCCTCTTTCACTTTCATCAAGAGGCTCTTTAGTTCTTCTTCACTTTCTGCCATAAGGGTGGTGTCATCTGCATATCTGAGGTTATTGGTATTTCTCCCGGCAATCTTGATTCCAGCTTGTGCTTCATCCAGCCCAGCATTTCTCATGATGTACTCTGCATATAAGTTAAATAAGCAGGATGACAATATACAGCCTTGATGTACTCCTTTTCCTATTTGGAACCAGTCTGTTGTTCCATGTCCAGTTCTAACTGTTGCTTCCTGACCTGCATACAGGTTTCTCAAGAGGCAGGTCAGGTGCTCTGGTATTCCCATCTCTTTCAGAAGTTTCCAAAGTTTATTGTGATCCACACAGTCAAAGGCTTTGGCATAGTCAATAAAGCAGAAATAGATGTTTTTCTGGAACTTTCTTGTGTTTTCGATGATCCAGCAGATGCTGGCAATTTGATCTCTGGTTCCTCTGCCTTTTCTAAAACCAGCTTGAACATCTGGAAGTTCACAGTTCACGTATTGCTGAAGCCTGGCTTGGAGAATTTTAAGCCTTACTTTATTAGCATGTGAGATGAGTGCAATTGTGCGGTAGTTTGAGCATTCTTTGTCATTGCCTTTCTTTGGGATTGGAATGAAAACTGACCTTTTCCAGTCCTGTGGCCACTGCTGAGTCTTCCAAGTTTGCTGGCATATTGAGTACAGCACTTTCACAGCATCATCTTTCAGGATTTGAAATAGCTCAACTGGAATTCCATTACCTCCACCAGCTTTGTTCGTAGTGATGCTTCCCTCAATGCATGCTCTCAAATGGGAACAGCAGGTGGGAAGAGCCATGGTGTTGCAGGGTATGTAGGACAGGATGTGAAGTAACAATAAAGGGAGCAAACACCAAGTGGAGGAAGAGAATCATGTCCCTTTGCTTCTGACTCGTCTGAGATGCTGGACTTGATGTTGTGCCTTGACTGGTGGTGTAGTGTGTCTATGTGCGGCAGCGGCGAGAGCTGAACTTTGAAGGGCGGAAGGTCCACGTGATCCTGGCCCAGAGCATCTCTGTGCCGTGGTTTTCAGAGAAGTCGGGCATGATCCGGGTGAAGCAGTACAAGCAGAGCCTGGCAATCCAGAGCTATGACTCTTGGAGGAGTGAAGGTAAATACTGGGCATATGTTGGTGCACCTGCCTGGGCCACCCATGTGAAGGCCACATGGGTTGCAGGCCTATCAAATGCAGGATGCTTTTTCCCTGAGGTCAGAGACTGAGCATGGGTGCAAATAAATCAAATGAGACTCAGTTCACCCCAGAAGCTTAGCTACAATGAGAGATGGATGTTTAAATCTGATCAGTCCATTCTTTACTAACTCCATTGTCCAGATGAAATCAAAACATCCAAGTGAACCAGAAGGTTTAGAAACTCACTTCAGGAAAGTCCTGTACATGCACAAGCTGGACAGGGGTGGGCAGGAGGGCTGGTGGGACCACCTCTGGGGAGGCAGCTCCTTCTCAGCAAAAACCCAGGGACTCAGAACCTGTCTGCCTTGAGTTCCAGCCTTAGGAAAGAGTCTGGGAGGAGTCAATGCAGCCATCTGCTGGAATGGAATGGATGTGACCTTGAGGCAGCAGCAAAATCTGAACTTAGTTCTGACATGTGTTAAATCTGCCACCTTTACATGTCACTTTACTCTTCTGAGTCTTCATTTTATCATTTATAAACTGGCATTCAATTTTATCAACTTTTTATAATTGAACAGTTACTGAGAGAAAAAATTAAATGGGAGATATATCCCATTTAGATATAGATAATAAGTATCATGCCTTTAATAAAAAGAAGCAGAATGTGCCTGGGCTGTTTTCCTAAATGCATATATGTAAGCCTCCCACAAGACAAGGCAGAGGCAAGAGTTCACTTGAATTCAGTGTTACTTCCCTCCTTAATTTCTGGAATGAATATACGCCTGGGCATTTCCAGGGGTTTGGCTCTATTTTTCCTTCTTGTAAATTGTGCTTTCTTTCCCTCTCTAGTTTTCATGTATTACTTCAATAACCCAGGTGGCCAAATTCCGTTCTGGATCCTTAACAATTTCACCAAGGTAAGATCCCAGAAGGCAGCAGGGGAGGTGTGTTTGGCAGATGTTAACTTAGCCTGTAGTGCTGTCGGTCTGGACAGATGCGCTGTCTCGGGCCTCACACAGCTTGTTTGACTGAGTCTGGTTAGGACTGGAGTTGCAGCCAGGACAGCAGCCAGGACAAAAGACATAGAGTCTTTACCTGGAATGCCAGTCCTCCCTGCTTGCCCACAAAGAGCTCATCAGGATCACTCTCTGGAACCTCCAGATAATAGCCTGCTCCTTGTAGGAACAATGGTGCCTGCGGGCCCTGTATTTGCTTATGGAGGAGTTAGGCCAAGCTGACTTGGGAGGCAGTGTGTCATGTCCAAGCCTGGGAAAACTTCCAGTTTTGTTCTTATTTTCTTTTTCTGTTGAGAAGTGAGAGCCTCAGTTGACCCGGATCACTAGAGACTGCTTAAGACCTGGAATTATGCCTGCCATTCAGTCTGCTTTGTAAGGTCCTACCTACTGACTGAAGGGATCACCAGTTCTCTGGGGGAATGAAAAAGCACATAGGCTTTGAATCAAGCACAAGATATTTTGAATCCTGACCTTGTTTCTGACTGTGTAATCTAGGCAAGCCATCAGTTTCTCCCCTCCAAAAAATAGAGATGGATATCCCCACTCTATAGAGAAGGATTAAATAAAACAACATTTGGGGAAATTGAAATGATCAATGCTAACTGAAGGATCACATATCCTGCTTCATTCCCCTGCCCACCCCCATCCTTACCATTTTCTAATTCTGTAAAGCAAGTCCTTTCTCTCACTTTTTTGGAAGAGTCCCACAGCCCATCCCTATCTCCTATCTTCCTTTTTCTTTCAAAATATGATATCTCAGAAATATCTTAGCTTTTTATTAGCAAAATACACAAGGTCTTACAACAGTGGCCACCTTGCCTTACCAGTGCCTTGTGTCTTAACTTGTGTCATCATCTGTGGCCACATTCTGTGGAAACCTGCTCGGGGGCCCTATTGTCACATTTATTATTCCAAAGGCCATCTTCGTTATCTTTGCCACTTCCTGAAGAATCAAGAGAGAGCACTGTGAGGACAGAGAAGTGACAAGTTTCCTTTCCTTTGCAGAGTGAAATTCCTGGCTTCCTGAGAGACTTGGAGAATGCCTGTCTGAAGTACCACAGAGCCGAAGAGAGAGATTTGTGAGCCTTGTGTCCGTGGAGTGATGTCCATAGAATGATGTCTGCAAGTGCCACGAGCACTGACACTCAGCCTGCCTCTCTCTTTTCCGTCCTCGGAGGCCCACACGCTCTCCATCAGCTTGTTCTCAAGTGCGTTTGCCTGAAATCCACTTCCTTTGCCACTCTCCCCACCTGGGACCCACTGCCTTCTTCCACTGTTGAATGTGGGTGATGTTAAGGAAACCTTTGTTTGTTTATTTTTAAAAAGGGGAGTCCTCTAGGGAGCACAGCCATTTCATTATGCCATTCTAGGTTGTTGTGGGTGAAGGACTGACACCACCACCTCAGGGCGACTGATCCCAGTGAGCTGGCTCCTTCCCACACCTGGGTCATTGCAACTCAGGAGAGTGATCTCCTGTTGCTTTGCCTTCAAAACTGACTCTCAGTGTGCCAAGACCAGAAGACATGTCCATTGGCCTTATGCTTTGCTGATTTGAGATGATAATCCCCTAAACCTCTACGCATTCCTACTTGGGGAGGATCACGAGCTGTTTTGATTTCAAACCATTTTGAAAGATGTCACAGCCCTGACTATGCATATAGTGTGAGACAGTTTTCGTCTCATCATCCATGCCTGAATTTTTCTCTTTCCCACATGCCACTGGGGAAGGTTGCCTGTACCTCTCTAGTTCCATGTTTTACTGGACAATGAGGCATTAAGATAACTCTGGTGGTTAGAATTAGCCAACTTGCTCTGCACACAGCATTGAGATTAATTTTCTTTATGTGTAATTTCCTTCTATAACATTTGGACATGTTGCAAGAATAAGTGTTCACAGCCAGGGAAATATGAATTAGTGGTGTGGTTGACCCTACACCTTTTTTCTCAGGAATTCTAAATTATCTGCCTCTCCCACCAACAGAAGACTTCCCTTTTCCTACTTTTCTTTTGAATTTTGGAAGGAAAGCTATTCTGTGGACAAAGGCACAGCCTTATAATCTCAGGGAAAAATTTTAATCACTTTGTGTGATGGTACCAAATCTTGATTACTGGACATACAAATTCAGGATATAATTCCAGAAGCATGGGATTTATTAAAATGGGATAACTCAGACTGTGTCTTTTCTCTCTGGAAAAGGAAGTGTGTTGACTATCAAATAAATACCCAGTGATTTATACTTGTCTTGTCTACAGTCTCTTTTCTGCCTTATTCCCTATGAATGAGACTGTTAGGTCTCTTTGGTTTGCAAGTGAAATCCAACCTAACTCATGGACTTGAACATAAAAGAGAATTTTAGGCTCACTTACATGCAAGGTCAGGTGTCGAGTGGCTTTAGGTAGTGGTTGATACAGGTGCTTGACAGAAATCTGCTCTGTCCTTCTTTGAGGTTTCTTAGATTTGGGGCCATGTTTGGTGGCAGGATCGCTGCTAATAAAAAATGGAAGACCTGCATCTTCCCGGGTTCACACCGAGTCAAAAAAAAAAAAAAATTCCTTCAGTAGATCCTGAATCATCCCATGATTCCCTTTAAACCATGTACCAATCCCTGTCCCAGTGATTAGTCATGTGGATAGAATTCTGCAAATAAGTGAATACTTCAGAAATGTATCATTAAAATAGCACTATCAGTAATGTAGGGCTTATCTTGTGGCTCAGATGGTAAATAATTTGCCTACAATGCAGGAGACCCGGGTTCAATCCCTGGGTTGGGTAGATCTCCTGGAGAAGGGAATGGCTGTCCACTCCAGTATTCTTCCCAGGAGAATTCCATGGACAGAGGAGCTGCAATTTAATTTTAGGTAAAGTAAATCTGAATATCTCATGTAATAGAGGTTAAGTTGACTGTTTATATATAAAGTCATTGAAATACAAGCACTAGGATTATAGTCTTTCAGCAGAGAATCTACATGAAATGGTATCATGCAAACTAACAGTGTTTGATAATCTGCTAAGAACACAGAATATTAAGAATGCTGAGTTTCTACATGTGAAAGTGAAAGTGTATCTGAAAGCATTAGTCGACAACTCTTTGTCACCCCATGGACTGTAGCCTGCCAGTCTCCTCTGTCCATGGAATTCTCAAGGCAAAAGTACAAGAGTGGGTAGCCATTCCCTACTCCAGGGGATTTTCCTGATGCAGGAAGATTTCATGCATTGCAGGCAGATTCTTCACCAACTTTTTAGGTAAGGCAGCTTTAAAAATCACCATTTGCCATAATTAGTAGAGTTAAAACCCTTTGGCATTCAAGTTTACTAAATTGGAGAAGATAGTACCAAATAGTGGGAAGCATAGAACCCCTGACCAAACAGTAAATGCCAGAGGACCAAAAAACATGGAACTGGCACTTTGGAGTTTGAGCTAGATTTTTACAATGTGACTCGCTGCAGGGATTGAATGTATCATTTGGAATTTAATTATATAATTACATCATTATTTAATTATGTAATTAATATATAATTACATGATATATATTATTAATAAATATTAATTTATTAAATTAATATTTATTAATTTATAAATATATAATATATTTATAAATCATATATTTATATTTAATATATAATATATAATTAAATATTATAATTAAATTATATAATTACATGATTATTTAATTATGTAATTATATTCTCATTCCTCTAACTCTTTGTTTCACCTATTTCATCTGTCCCTCTGAGTAGATAATAAGATCTTTGTGGGTAGAAACTCTTCTTTCTCTTAGATTACTGACTGCAGATGGTGACTGCAGCCATGAAATTAAAAGATGCTTACTCCTTGGAAGGAAAGTTATGTCCAACCTAGACAGCATACTCAAAAGCAGAGACATTACTTTGCCAACAAAGGTCCGTCTAGTCAAGGCTATGGTTTTTCCAGTGGTCATGTATGGATGTGAGAGTTGGATTGTGAAGGCTGAGTGCCGAAGAATTGATACTTTTGAACTGTGGTGTTGGAGAAGACTCTTGAGAGTCCCTTGGACTGCAAGGAGATCCAACCAGTCCATTCTGAAGGAGATCTGCCCTGGGATTTCTTTGGAAGGAATGATGTTAAAGCTGAAACTCCAGTACTTTGGCCACCTCACGTGAAGAGTTGACTCACTGGAAAAGACTGATTCTGGGAGGGATTGGGGGCAGGAGGAGAAGGAGATGACAGAGGATGGGATGGTTGGATGGCATCACTGACTCAATGGACATGGGTTTGGGTGGACTCTGGGAGCTAGTGATGGACAGGGAGGCCTGGTGCGCTGCAATTCATGGGGTCGAAAAGAGTCGGACACAACTGAGCGACTGAACTGAACTGAAGCGAGTATATTCTAGGCACTCAAATGGTATCTAATAAGGGACTTTAATGGTCTGAAGAAGATTGACCATACCCACCCAGAAGGCAAAACGTAGAGGTTAGATTTGATTATATGAAATACCATTTTAATGCTTAATAATCTAATCCAAGGCAATTTTTCCCACATCATCATTTTAGGGGTTCTTGATTCCTCAGGATCTCTAGGGTCTTTCCTTGAAAGTGCTCAGGTCCTTTGCTTATAACAGGATGACTTTGCTGATGTGACTATAGGTTATACTTCAATGTTACAAAAATCTTACTGTCTAGACAGTCCAGCTGAGATTAGTCAGGATTTCAGGATTTTGATGACTAAAGTAGCAACTACTCTCAGTGCTAATTTTTTTCCACAGTCTAATTATTCATACTGCATAACAGTTTAAAGTTAATGATGACCTTGGAACTGAGGAATTCCAGTAGATGATCACTTCATGAAAATGTTACTATGTCACATTGAGGGTCCTGGCCTGCCTCCTGGCTGAGATTCCTCACCAAAGATCCCCACCTCAAGGGCCTGCCCTTCAAAACTCCTTCTTCCCAACTGGGTTTGAAAGAGAGAAAGCAAGAAGAGCCCATTCAGTCCAGCACCACCCAGTCGGTTCAGAGAATTATCTTTAAATGCTTTGAGATCTATATTCACTTCACAGGTATTTCTCAATGGTCTGGCATTCATCTGGCCAGGGGACAGCACGGTAGCTCCTTGGATGAGTAGGTGCTTGGGGTCCACTCTCAAGGAGCTTATGATCTAGTGAGGAAGACACAGTGGAGAAGCTGTTGAAGGATGACAAATTGTGAGAAAGGGCAAATAAAGTGGGTTAGAGTCTAAACTTGGGGCACTAACTAAATCTGAGGGGTTGCAGAGAACATGTTGGAGTTGGCTGGATGAAGGTTGGAAAAGAAGACTCTTCCACGTTTAAAGAACCATTTCCATAAAATCCCTTAAGCAGAAGAGCCAGTCATGTTGCAGGAACTTCCAAAGGATCTGAACAATCAGAGTGGAGGAAGACATTGCTCACATGTGGCTGAAGAAGGAGGCAGTGAGGCTACAGGAGATCCTGAGAGCTATGGCAAGGATTTGGACTTTCTACCCAGAATGCGAGTGAAGTTTGAAGAATTTTAGGCTGAGCAGTGACCCAATAAAGCACAGTCATTCCTAACACCAGCTCACTTCCCCGCATGGTTCTCCACCATCTCCAGCATCCCTCCAGCACTGTCATGGAGGTGCTCTCCAAGATGCTCTAAGCCTTGCCACTCTGTATCCCTCCCACTGTGAGACCGCACTCTCAGTAGTCCACATCCAAACCTAATTTCTAAGGTAGAGCATCAGGCTCTGAAACTTAATTGGAGAGAAAGGGAACATCCATGCCCATCGCCCTGACGCTCCTGGCCCATGCTGCTGTCAACATGCCTTCCAGTGTGAGTGCACCACGCACCCCATGAGAGCAGAGTCAGTGCAGGAGCCAGAAGTGGTGGTGAAAAAAGGAAGTCATGCAACATGTAAGCAGGGCTACCTTCACCAAAGTTCAATTTTGTACACAACTCTCCGACTACAAGGAAGAATACTTTTTTTTTTTTCTTGAGAATATAAATACACTTTATCTGTTTAGGTTCTCAGGGTTTAGAACCGCCAAAATGGGAGGATTTCAGAAAAGCTATTTGTACCGCTAATCTATTTGTATGTGGTTTTGTGTGTCTGCTTGGATACATATAATGTATGTTCCATTTCCTCAGATAAAATAATGGAGCAACAATGAGGCAGCATGTTATGGGAGTGAGTTTGAAAGTTCTCTACCTGATGTGCCAGGTTAAGTGCTAGGCAGTGGAGTTCATAAAGTTTAATTAATTCTTCTGGTAGAGAATTAACAGACTACAGAGAATATGGAACATGCACACAGTTTACAGTAATGAGAAGCTGTGATCACCACCATACAGAAGGAAAACATGATATTTTGGGATTCTGTGGTTAATTGATTAAAAAATAAAAGATAACAGGCCCCAAATGGAGCCTTATGCAAAGCCCCCATTCCAAATGGGGACTAATTTCAGATTTGGCTCTCCCAGGAATAGAATCACAATGTGGTCCATAAAGAATTCTTGATCAGCACAAGTTAATCTGCCTGATAGACCTCTTGCTGTTGTTCAGTCACTAAGTTGTTTCTGGCTCTTTGTGACCCCAAGAACTGCAGCATGCCAGGCTTCCTTATACTTCAGTATCTCCCAGAGTTTCGTCAAACTCCTGTCCATTGAGTCAGTGATGCCATCCAACCATCTCATCCTCTGTAGCCCCTCCTCTCCTCCTGCTCTCAAGCTTTCCCAGAATCAGGGTCTTTTCCACCCAGTTGGCTCTTTGCATCGGATGGCCAAAGTATCAGAGCCTCAGCATCAATTCTTCCAATAAATATTCAGGATTGATCTCCTTTAACATGGTCCACTGGAGAAGGGAATGGCAAACCACTCCAGTATTACTGCCTTGAGGATCTCATGAACAGTATGAAAAGGCAAAAAGATATGACACCAGAAGAAGAGCCCCCCAGGTTGGTAGGTGTCCAGTGTGCTATTGTGGAAGAGTGGAGAAATAGCTTCAGAAAGAGAGCTGGGCCAAAGCAGAAGTGACACTCAGGTGTGGTTGTGTCTGTTGGTGAAAGTTAAGTCCAGTGTTGTAAAGAACAATACTGCATAGGAACCTGGAATGTTAAGTCCAGGAATCAAGATAAATTGTATGTAGTCAAGCTGGAGATGGCTTGAATGAAAATTGACATTTTTGGAATCAGTGAACTAGAATGAACAGAAAAGGGTGAATTTAATTCAGATGACCATTATATCAATTAATGTGGTCAAGAACCCCTTAGAAGAAAAGGAGTAGCCCTCATAGTCAACGAAAGAGTCTGAAATGCAGCACTTGGGTGCAGTCTCAAAAGTGACAGAACGATCTTTGTTCATTTCCAAGGCAAACCATTTAACATCACAATAATTCAAGTCTATGCCCCAACCACTAATGCCAAAGTAGCTGTACTTGAACAGTGCTACGAACTGTTCCAAGACCTTCTAGACCTTCTAGAACTAACACCAAAAGAAAAAAAGAAGAAAAAAAGCTGTCCTTTGCATCATAGGGGATTAGAATACAAAAGTAGGAAGTCAAGAGACACCTGGAGTAACAGGCAGGTTTGGCCTTGGAGTACAGAATGAAGCAGGGCAAAGGCTAAAGAGTTTTGTCAAAAGAACACACTGGTCAGAGCAAACCCTCTCTTCCAACAACACAAGAGGTGATTTTATACATGGATAGACCCCTGCCCTCCCCTAAATGAAAGTAACCTTGTAATAACCAACCTGCTCTTTTCCTAATATAACCTCTTTATTTCTGCTCTCTTCTGTTTATAAAAGTCTCTCTTTTATTCATTCTTTGAAGCCCCTTACTGTCTCCTAGGAGAGATGCTGTCCAATTGAATTGATTTTTTTAAAAACAATAATGGCTATCATTTATTGAGCAATTATTATGTGTTAGGAACTAAACTTATTGCATGCTTTATTTCATTGGTTCTTTTTTACCCCCCTTGAATGTATTATTTTTTTTATTTTAAATTTATTTTAATTGGAGGCGAATTACTTTACAATATTGTGATGCTTTTTGCTATACACTGACATGCATCAGCCATGGGTGTAAATGTGTCCCCCCATCCTGAACCCCTCTTCCACCTCCCTCCCCATTCCATGCCTCTGGGTTGTCCCAGAGCACCAGCTTTGAGTGCCCTGCTTCTTGCATCGAACTTCAACAGGTCGTCTGTTTTACATATGGTAATATACATGTTTCAATGCTATTCTCTCAAATCATCCTACCCTCAATTTTTACTTAAAGAAGCTCTTAAAAATTTTAATATGTCTTAGTTTATCTTTGAAACATTCTGGGATAAAAAGAGGATATCAAAGAAGACCCCCAGAAGGCCCCCAGGAGCAAAAGCAACCAGACTTGGGTACCTACTGAGCCCCTGAACTCTGCTTTCTTATCAGGAATTTCTGGAAGTGGTAAGTCCCTCTTAGATTCTAGCTCTGCAGCTTTTCCTTGAGGTATCAGACTTTACTTGAGCACATCTTCTTCATGACTGTGTCCAGAAACTGGCTAAAACCAGATTGGATCTGTCTTAAAAATTGGACGGGCTTCCCTGATAGCTCATTTGGTAAGAAATTTGCCTGCAATGCAGGAGACCTGGTTTGATTCTTGGGTTGAGAAGATCTGCTGGAGAAGGGAACAGCTACCCACTCCAGTATTCTGGCCTGGAGAATTCCATGGACTGTATAGTCCATGGGGTTTCAAAGAGTCAGACACAACTGAGTTACTTGCACTTCACTAGAAATTGGACTGAGTCTGGGATTGAACTGGATCAAGATTAGAAACTTAAATGAGTGTAGAGTCAGTCTGGATCATACTTAAGTTGGACTGAGACTGGTGTGAGACTTCAGGTGAATAAAATTTTGTTTTAGGGCTGGACCAAAGATAATCTTGAATCACAGTGGCCCCAGTGGAGAAATTGTAACCTTGATAATCTTATCATTTATGATATGATCTAGAATAAAAGAGCTTCCTGGGTAGCTCAGCTGGTAAAGAATCCACCTGTAATGCAGGAGACCCTGATTCAACTGCTGGATCAGGAAGTTCCCCTGGAGAAGGGATAGGCTACCCACTCCCGTGTTCTTGGGCTTCCCTGGTGACTCAGATGGTAAAGAATCCTCCTGCAATATGGGATTGCATGTTTGATCCCTGGGTTGGGAAGATCCCCTGGAGGAGAGAATGGCAACCAATATTCTTTCCTGGAGAATCCCCATGGACAGAGGAGCCTGTGGGCTGCAGTCCATGGGGTTGCAGAGTAGAACAGGACTGAGCAACTAAGCACAGCACAGCATTAGAATAAAATGGGAAACCAGAATTGAAAGAGACACGTGTACCCCAATGTTCATTGCAGCACTGCTTATAATAGCCAGGACTTGGAAACAACCTAGATGTCCATCAGCAGATGAATGGATAAGAAAGCTGTGGTACATATACACAATGGAGTATTACTCAGCCATTAAAAAGAATACATTTGAATCAGTTCTAATGAGGTGGATGAAACTGGAGCCTATTATACAGAGTGAAGTAAGCCAGAAGGAAAAACACCAATACAGTATACTAACGCATATATATGGAATTTAGAAAGATGGTAACGATAACCCTGTATGCGAGACAGCAAAAGAGACACAGATGTATAGAACAGTCTTTTGGACTCTGTGGGACAGGCCGGGGGTGGGGGTGGGGGGATGATTTGGGAGAATGGCATTGAAAAATGTGTAATATCATATAAGAAACGAATCGCCAATCCAGGTTCGTTGCAGGATACAGGAAGTTTGGGGCTGGTGCACTGGGATGACCCAGAGGGATGGTATAGGGAGGGAGGTAGGAAGGGGGTTCAGGATTGGGAACACATGTACACCCGTGGTGGATTCATGTTGATGTATGGCAAAACCAATACAACATTGTAAAATAATTAGCCTCTAATTAAAATAAATAAATTTAAACTAAAAAAAAATGGGGATCTCAGCCAAGAACTCATTATAAAGGTAGGGGGAATATGATTTTTTCTTCTCTAAAAGTTTAGATGACCAGAATGTGATTTGCTGGACCCTACTCACTCCAGAGCCTGCAGAAAGGATCCTAGGAAAACTGCCAGAAGCCAGAAAAGGTAAGAATTCTTACCAAAGTCAGTTCTCTCATCGCTATCTCCATCAATAGTGCATGGCTAACAGAGGAGGTAAAATTTCATTTTTTCCCTTCCTTTCTAAATTCAGACTGGTAAGCAGTAAGCATTCTTAAGAATTAGATCTTTGAATTGTAAATTGGCTTTTGAGTACCTGAGGGTTGTGGATTCCTTCTTTCTCAAGCACAGCCATTGTGTTCCTGTTTGTCTAACTTCTGTCCTGATAACTTGGCTTGGCAGTAACCAATTTAAAGATCGAAAAATTTTAGCTGGGGGGAAAATGTGGGCTGCACTCCATGTACAGCCTATGACCTACCACTGTTGTCAGCTTTCAAGGGAGCTATCTGAGCCTTTCTTTCTTTCTTTTTGTTATCTTTGGTATAGTTCTGGAACTTGGGGAGGGGGTGGGGGTAATGTTTTTTGCGCCTTATGGGCTTGTTCAGTATTTATGACCTAGGAGTATGTACTGTTTGTCCAGCAGAACACGGTAAGATATTCATAGGAAAATATATTTTTTAAATTCTATGTTAGGAAATTGGCCAAATTGGAAGTTGACATTCAGAGCTTGTTTGGAAACCTTTTCTTAAGGCCTTTTCTTCTAAACTAAAGTGAAACCATTGAGCCAGAGGCAAAGAAAAATTCTGAAGCCTTTGTGGAAAAGCTTATTAAAACACTTCACAGACACACAGCTCTAAATCTAGAATATAGGGCTTTTTTAAAAAGCAATATTTTGATTATTCTTTATTCTTGAGTAGAAATTTGTTACTATTCCTTCAAATTATATCCTTTAAGTAGGTCTTAATAAATAGCCTTTAAAAAAAATTTTTGCATTTATCCTTGACTATCACATTTTAAAATTTATTTTTAGTTGGAGGATAATTGCTTTACAATAGTGTGTTGGTTTCAGCCATAAATTAATATGAATCAGCCACAGGCATACATATTCTCCCTCCCTCTTGAACACCCCTCCCACCACCCACCCCTTCCATCTCTCTAGGTTGTCACCCTGTCCAACTCTCTATGAATCACAGAGTACCAGGTTTAAGCTCCCTGTGTCATACAGCAAATTCCCACTGGCTATCTATTTTAAATATGGTAATGTTTATATTTCAATGCTATGCTTTCAATTTGTCCCTCCCTCTCCTTCCCCCTCTGTGCCCACAAGTCTGTTCTCTATGTCTGCATCTCCATTCCTGCCCTTCAAATAGCTTCATTAGTACCACCTTTCTGGATTCTATATATATCCATTAATAATCTATATTTGCTTTTCTCTTTCTGATTTACAGGCTTCCCTTGTGGCTGGTAAAGAATCCACATGAAATGAGGGAGATTTAGGTTCAGAAGATCCCCTGGAAAAGGGAAACACTACCCACTCCAGTATTCTGGCCTGGAAAATTCTATGGACTGTATAGTCTCTGAGATTGCAAAGAGCTGGACACAACTAAGAAAGAAAGTTATGACCAACATAGATAGCATATTCAAAAGCAGAGACATTACTTTGCCAACAAAGGTCTGTCTAGTCAAGGCTATGGTTTTTCCTGTGATCATGTATGGATGT
>NW_011494889.1:50863-51051 GCF_000754665.1 Bison bison bison | reverse complement strand
ACTCTCAAGAGTCTTCTCCAACACCACAGTTCAAAAGCATCAATTCTTCGGCACTCAGCTTTCTTCACAGTCTAACTCTCACACCCATACATGACTACTGAAAAAACCATAGCCTTGACTAGACAGACCATTGTTGGCAAAGTAATGTCTCTGCTTTATAATATGCTATCTAGGTTGGTCATAACTTT
>NW_011494889.1:49003-50763 GCF_000754665.1 Bison bison bison | reverse complement strand
ATGTATGGATGTGAGAATTGGACTGTGAAGAAGGCTGAGCCCAGAAGAATTGATGCTTTTGAACTGTGGTGTTGGAGAAGACTCTTGAGAGTCCCTTGGACTGCAAGGAGATCCAACCAGTCCATTCTGAAGGAGATCCGCCCTGGGATTTCTTTGGAAGGAATGATGCTAAAGCTGAAACTCCAGTACTTTGGCCACCTCATGCGAAGAGTTGACTCATTGGAAAAGACTCTGATGCTGGGAGGGATTGAGGGCAAGAGGAGAAGGGGACGACAGAGGATGAGATGGCTGGATGGCATCACTGACTCGATGGATGTGAGTCTGGGTGAACTCTGGGAGTTGGTGATAGACAGGGAGGCCTGGTGTGCTGCGATTCATGGGGTCACAAAGAGTTGGACACGACTGAGTGACTGAACTGAACTAAAGTGCCTTTCACTTTCATTTTCACTTTCTGACTTACTTCACTCAGTGTAATAGGCTCTAGGATCATCCACCTCATTACAATTGGCTCATATGTGTTCCTTTTTATGGCTGAGTAATATTCCATTGTACATATGCACCACAACTTCTGTATCCATTCATTAGTTGATGGACATCTAGGTTGTTTCCATTTCCTAGCTTTTGTAAATAGTGCTGCAATGAACATTGGGGAACATGTGTCTCTGTCAATTTTGATTGACTTCCACTTTAGTTGAAGATCTTTTTGTTGATGTTGAAAAGGGAATTCAGGATAACATAGTTGGATGGGTAGGGAAACCTCCATATCATTCAGATTACCTCCAAGGATTAAATGGCAACCCACTCCAGTACTCTTGCCTGGAAAATTTCATGGACAGAAGAGCCTGGTAGGCTACAGTCTGTGGGATAGCAAAGCGGACCCGACTGAGCAACTTCACTACTTCACTACTTGTCTTATAAATCAAGCCTTTATAAGAACAGAAATGAGGATCTAGAAATAATTCTAAGCCCTCTTATCCTTTCCACCAATCCCCAAATGTACTTTTTTGATCTCAGAAGTCTTGCAGATATTGTAAAAGTTCTGGACTTAAGGAACAACTGGTTCAACTTCCCTTCTTTCTTTGTGCCTTTGAGATGTAAATATTCTACATAATCTTCTTTAGGAAACAAGGGGATTGTTGTCAGAAGGAAAGGGAAAAAAAAGACTACTTTTGAAATAAGGAGTTTAAAAAAATCTTAAGTCTATCACTTGAACATCCCTCCCACTTCCCTCCCCATCCCACCCCTTTAGGTTGTTACTGAGCCCTGGTTTGAGTTCCCTGAGTCATACAGCAAAGCCCTATTGACTATCTATTTCACATGTGGTAATGTATGTTTACATGTTACTCTCTCCATACATCCCACACTCTCCTTCCTCTCCCACAGCTATGTCCATAAATCTTTTCTCTATGTGTCTCTATTGTTGCTCTGCAAATAGACGCATCAGTACCATCATTCTAGATGCCATATATATGTGTTCAGTTCGGTTCCGTTCAGTCGCTCAGTTGTGTCCAACTCTTTGCAACCCCATGAATCGCAGCATGCCAGGCCTCCCTGTCTATCGCCAATTCCCAGAGTTTACTCAAACTCATGTCCATTGAGTCAGTGATGCCATCCAGCCATCTCATCCTCTGTCGTCCCTTTCTCCTACCTCCAGTCCCTCCCAGGATCAGGGTCTTTTCCAATGAGTCAACTCTTCACATGAGGTGGCCAAAGTACTGGAGTTTCAGCTTTAGCATCAGTCTTTCCAATGAACATCCAGG
>NW_011494889.1:46534-48903 GCF_000754665.1 Bison bison bison | reverse complement strand
TCACACCCATACATGACTACTGAAAAAACCATAGCCTTGACTAGACAGACCATTGTTGGCAAAGTAATGTCTCTGCTTTATAATATGCTATCTAGGTTGGTCATAACTTTCCTTCCAAGGAGTAAGCATCTTTTGATTTCATGTCTGCAGTCACCATCTGTGGTGATTTAGTATACATTATTTTTTTTCTCTTTCTGATTTACTTCACTCTGTGTAATAGGTTCATCCACCTCATTAGTACTGACTCAAACGTGTTCCTTTTTATAACTGGATGATATTTCATTGTAAGTATGTACCATAGTTTCTTTATCCATTCATCTGTCGATGGATATCTAGGTTGCTTCTACATGAGAGTATAATAGGCAAGAAGGCTGCTGCTGCTGCTGCTAAGTCGCTTCAGTCATGTCAGACTCTGTGCAACCCCATGAACTGCAGCCTACCAGGCTTCTCCATCCATGGGATTCTCCAGGCAAGAAGGCTAGGGGCCCGCAAGTGGGAGGAAATAGAATGCAAGTGTCAGATGTTTTCTTCTCCTTCTCTATACAAAACTTAAAGAAGGTTTCTTTGAAAATTCTGTGTTGCCATGACAACACCTAGTTCGATCTGAACTTAACTTTTCTCAAACCTTGAGCTAGCCAATGTGTTTTTCTTATGGAAATGTTTTTCTTAAGTTATATTAATGAACTGTGTATTTACCTTAGGCTCTGTCCTAGCTATTGTAAATATAGCTGCAATAAACATTGGAGGGATGTTCAAGTGGGAGGGGACATGCATAAAGCTATGGCTGATTCATGTTGATGTTTGGGAGAAACCAACACAATACTGTAAAGCAATTATTCTTCAATTAAAAATAAATAAATTAAAAAATTATTGCCTGTGGTTGCTTCATGTGAAATATCAAACTCTTTCTCAATATTTGATCTTAACTGTTATTGAAAAATAATAACAAAAAGTCCTTAATATAATTACATTTGTTTATAAAGAAAATAAAAATTGCTTACCATATGACAACATTTTTGTAAGTAAACTGAATATAAATAAGAGCTTCTGGGTAAACTCCTTAGGAATAATTACATTTTAGAAATAACTAGTTAGAAATACTCTCTCAAACCAACAAGGACTTACTATATGGTAGAGGGAACTATATACTCCATATCTTTCAATAAGCTACTATGGAAGAATATGAATCAATTAGCTGTATACCTGAACTAGCACAACATTGTAAATCAACTACACTTATACAGAAAAATTGATAAAAAATATCTCCAGATTTTAGGCACTTGAAATTAGGAATTGTGATCAATTAAGTTAAATGATGAAAGTTTATTAAATGGATCATTTCCAAATTAAAAAAATACCAAAACATTAATTACTGAACACTAGAGGCGGTGGCCGGGAGGAGCAACCCACGCCCCAGGCCAGGGGCGGTGGCTGGGAGGACCAACCCCACGTCAAAGGAGCCCTGGCTGCGCGGGCACAGGAGGGCCTAGAGGAGCTATCCCACGTTGAAGGTCAGGAAGGGTGGCGGTGAGGAGATACCCTTCGTCCAAGGTAAGGAGCAATGGCTGTGCTTTGCTGGAGCAGCCATGAAGAGATACTCCATGCCCAAGGTAGGAGAAACCCAAGTAAGACGGTAGGTGTTGCAAGAGGGCATCAGAAGGCAGACACATTGAAACCATACTCACAGAAAACTAGTTGATCTAATCACACTAGGACCACAGCCTTGTCTAACTCAATGAAACTAAGCCATGCCTGTGGGGCAACCCAAGATGGGCAGGTCATGGTGGAGAGATCTGACAGAATGTGGTCCACTGGAGAAGGGAATAGCAAACCACTTCAGTATTCTTGCCTTGAGAACCCCATGAACAGTATGAAAAGGCAAAATGATAGGATACTGAAAGAGAAACTCCCCAGGTCGGTAGGTGCCCAATATGCTACTGGAGATCAGTGAAGAAATAACTCAGGAAAGAATGAAGGGATGGAGCCAAAGCAAAAACAATACCCAGCTGTGGATGTGACTGGTGATAGAAGCAAGGTCCGATGCTGTAAAGACCAATATTGAATAGGAACCTGGAATGTCAGGTCTATGAATCAAGGCAAATTAGAAGTGGTCAAACAAGAGATGGCAAGAGTGAATGTCGACATTCTAGGAATCAGCGAACTGAAATGGACTGGAATGGGTGAATTTAACTCAGATGACCATTATATCTACTACTGTGGGCAGGAATCCCACAGAAGAAATGGAGTAGCCATCGTGGTCAACAAAAGAGTCCGAAATGCAGTACTTGGATGCAATCCCAAAAATGACAGAATGATCTCTGTTCGTTTCCAAGGCAAACCATTCAATATCACAGTAATCCAAGTCTATG
>NW_011494889.1:45508-46025 GCF_000754665.1 Bison bison bison | reverse complement strand
CTTTTGATTATACAGTGGAAGTGAGAAATAGATTTAAGGGCCTAGATCTGATAGACAGAGTGCCTGATGAACTATGGAATGAGGTCTGTGACATTGTACAGGAGACAGGGATCAAGACCATCCCCATGGAAAAGAAATGGAAAAAGCAAAATGGCTGTCTGTGGAGGCCTTACAAATAGCTATGAAAAGAAGAGAAGCAAAAAGCAAAGGAGAAAGGAAAGATATAAACATGTGAATGCAGAGTTCCAAAGAATAGCAAGGAGAGATAAGAAAGCCTTCCTCAGCGATCAGTGCAAAGAAATAGATGAAAACAACAGAATGGGAAAGACTAGAGATCTCTTTAAGAAAATCAGAGATACCAAAGGAACATTTCATGCAAAGATGGGATCGATAAAGGACAGAAATGGTATGGACCTAACAGAAGCAGAAGATATTAAGAAGAGGTGGCAAGAATACACAGAAGAACTGTACAAAAAAGATCTTCACGACCCAGATAATCACGATGGTGTGATCACTG
>NW_011494889.1:44238-44660 GCF_000754665.1 Bison bison bison | reverse complement strand
CAGTGGAAACAGTGTCAGACTTTATTTTTCTGGGCTCCAAAATCACTGCAGATGGTGATTGCAGCCATGAAATTAAAAGACACTTACTCCTTGGAAGGAAACTTATGACCAACCTAGGCAGCATATTCAAAAGCAGAGACATTACTTTGCCAACAAAGGTCCATCTAGTCAAGGCTATGGTTTTTCCTGTGGTCATGTATGGATGTGAGAGTTGGACTGTGAAGAAGGCTAAGCACCGAAGAATTGATGCTTTTGAACTGTGGTGTTGGAGAAGACTCTTGAGAGTCCCTTGGACTGCAAGGAGATCCAACCAGTCCATTCTGAAGGAGATCCGCCCTGGGATTTCTTTGGAAGGAATGATGCTAAAGCTGAAACTCCAGTACTTTGGCCACCTCATGCGAAGAGTTGACTCATTGGAAAAG
>NW_011494889.1:35495-44138 GCF_000754665.1 Bison bison bison | reverse complement strand
GAGATGGCTGGATGGTATCACTGACTCGATGGACGTGAGTCTCGGTGAACTCCGGGAGTTGGTGTTGGATAGGGAGGCCTGGTGTGCTGTGATTCATGGGGTTGCAAAGAGTCGGACACGACTGAGTGATTCATCTGATCTGATCTGATCTGATGTGAACTTCCTTTTGCAAAGAAATTAAAAGTATTTAGGATGATTTAAAAAATATATTTGGTGCCACACTGAGGTGTTTTCTATGAAAAAGCACATATTTAAAAAAATATTACTGGTTTTATGCTTGCCAATCTACAGAATGCTAATGTAAAAAGTTCATAATTGGTCACTTCTTAGTTTTCACTTATAATTAAGGTTTACAGAATTGAGGATTTGAATTTAAATATGAAATTAAAGTTGCTAGAAGCAATGGCACCGCACTCCAGAACTCTTTCCTGGAAAATCCCGTGGATGGAGGAGCCTGGTGGGCTGCAGTCCATGGGGTCGTGAAGAGTCAGACATGACTGAGCGACTTCACTTTCACTTTTCACTTTCCTGCATTGGAGAAGGAAATGGCAACCCACCCGTGTTCTTGCCTGGAGAATCCCAGGGACAGGGGAGCCTGGTGGGCTGCCGTCTATGGGGTCACACAGAGTCGGACACGACTGAAGTGACTTAATAGTAGTGGTAGTAGAAGTAATAAGGGAAACATTTCAGTATATAGTAGCAAAGTAGGATGTGTGTTTTCAGTAAAAAAAAGATAGGAGTGGAACTGCATTATGTTAAAAAAAGAAAAGAAAGTAATTTTGTCTTAGAGCTGGTTGTCCTGATTGAAAAAAAAAAAAAGACAAACTAATGTGGATACAGAAATTTATGGAAGATTAGAGAAAACAACCCTGAGAACAGAGTTTTGTGCATCGGAATGATTGGCTTAGAATTAATTTGATTGAGTAAATTTTAAAAGTAAATGTGTATAAAAGCAGGATTTGTTTTTTTTCTCTGCTGAGGACAGTTTTCTTAAAATACTGATCTCCTACCTTTAACCAGGAATCTGTTATAACTTCCTTATTTTGCCTTTGAAATCTTTGGTTGTCATTTTGGTCAAGTGAATAAACACTGATTCACAGTGAACTATGATCCTATTTGACCAAGTAGCTTGAAACGTTTTGATATTTTTGATGAAAAATTTCCCAGATCAAATTCTAACGTAGTTCTTTGACCTCTAGCCAAATTTTGGTTACTTCAAAGGACCATTGAAACATCCCAAAGAGAGATATAAACTAATTAGGTTTATTTGGTATGTTAAATTACATGGGAAGTATTGTCAAATAAGTAAAAAGTCTTCTTAGGTTACACTGTGTGAATAAATGTTATTAATCTAGAAATTATATGTAATTTCTAAGAATATGGTATGTTCTGGTAAAATGTTATCAGTCATAATTTAAGTCATTATCTTAAAATGTTGCATGTCACAGCTGTAACCAAATTTCTTTGTCAATTGTGTAGTGAGCAGGTCTTTAACCATGCCTTCTTAAAACTGGTAACAAAAAGGGTTATTTATATAGCACTGTGTGAAATAGTGAATATGGTTATAAATTTGTGGTTTCTATCTAAAGTATTACTAACTTTCAATCTTTCTTTTCCAGATAAAAGACTTTTATCTGGAAAAGACTCTCCCCCTCAAACTAATTATGAGTTACAGCAACTTGGTGAATTATACCTTTTAAGCAGAATTGAAACATTTATCTTTTCTCTCTCAATGATCCCTCCAGAGACTGGAAACTCTTAGGTTTCCAGAAACTTTGAAAATCAAGTAAATTATGAGTTACAGCAACTTGGTGAATTATACCTTTTAAGCAGAATTGAAACGTTTATCTTTTCTCTCTCAATGATCCCTCCAGAGACTGGAAACTCTTAGGTTTCCAGAAACTTTGAAAATCAAGTAAATTAGGAAAGCAATCTCCTAACAGGTTCAGGAATCTCAAAGTATTTGGGGCCCTTGAAAAGGGATAGATTGACTCAAATCTATAGTTAACACAGGTGAAATCTGTGACTAGACTTTGGCCTGACTTTCCTGGCTTTAGGAGGCCTTTTAAAAATTCAATCTGAATTTCCATATAAAAGGTTTTAGCAAAACCTATTTCAAAAGACCTGTGTGATTACATGTGTATAAATCATCAGGCCAAGTTTATTGAAACCAGAGTTATTTTGCAGACAAATTAGTCTTGTTTTTGGTAGAAACAAGGGTGATTTTAGGGAGAAAAAGGTTATGTTTATGTGGAGAGTAAATTCAAGTTGTGTTAATAGAAGTCTTTATTTACCAAGAGTCACTTCCCAGATAGCTCTGCTGTTACATTGGTGTAACTTTTAGTTGAATTATTAAAAGGACACTCTAGTTTGTTTCTGAAGTGCCGTTCATTAGTATGTCTTTGGATGAAGATCAGATGCCCCATGACCTGCAACCAGGGGATTATTCATACTGGAAAAGGCGTGATTTAAAGGACTATCCCCAACCTAGATGGAAGGATTCTTATCAGGTACTCTTCACTAGCTCATGCATATTTCATCTGAAGGAAATTGATGCTTTGATTATTGCTTTCACCTAGAGAGGGACTTTACAATGTACTGGACTATACACAGGCTACTGATCTCAACATCACCTTAAAACAACAGTCGTGCAGAGGGCAAACCACCAGACAGGGTGGTAGGAAAAAGTAGACAGGTGATCGAAGTTGCCAAACAGGCCTGCGGACTGATTACTTTGATAATTGCTCGTCCTTGCTTATGAAATGAATGCATTAGTTCCAGTATTTCTAGATTAACTTGAGTGGATTTCTTCACTCAAGGCTCTAAATGGATGACCCTTAGGAAATTATTCTAGAAGGAAGAAGCTATAGTTCTTTTGACATTGATATTACTGGATGAGATTCTCTCATTTGGCCAATCAATCACAGCTGCTCTGATCATTGTCATGAATATAAAAGATCCTCCCCCTTATGTTGGAAACAATTAAACAATAGTAAGTGTGACCAGCTTAATAGTATGAAGAAATGTGACTGGGTGCTATATGAACAATGCCAAGATATCATTTCCTTCAAAGATAAGGATTGGTACTGAATATATTAAGTCAGATGAGCTGTGAATATACTGGGTGGCACCTAATGGAAGTTCTTGAGTTCTTACTTATAACCTTACAGATACTACTAACTCTATTACTTATATTCTGCTTATTTCATACTGATAAAATAATGATTAGATGACTTGAAGTAGTTGACGAGACATATAGTTCTATATAAGATCAATAATAGTAATAGTGTAACTTTAGATATGGGAAGAAGCAACCAGAGGGAGTCGTAATGCACTAGTAAGACAGGTGGTCCTGAGACTTGGCAGTGGTTGACAGGGCCTAGTCCAGCAATAGCACACTGAGAGGCCTAAGAATGAAATCTTGGCCTGACCTAAGAACAAGCAATCCTAGCCCTCTGACACAAAATAATCATGAAATGCCTCCCAGGCTATGGTCCAATTTGTGACCATGAGAAGGCACTGCCAACTAAAACTTGGCACTTGCAACCTGTCACTACAAGTATGATATCAGTAACCACTGCAATTGGGGACCTTCGGTACACCCTGAAAGGAGTTCAGGGTGGAGGTCAGGAATAATGCACACTTTTTCACTGAGAAATTCTGGCAGAACAGGCCTTCAGTATCCAGATATTTTCAGAGGAAGATTTCATCAGACCACTTTCTTTCATCTTCTCCTATCTAGACAATCACTGAAGTCTTTAACAGACACGTCTCATCCTCATGACTAATAGCAACATTTTTGTGACTGATAGGAACCTTCTGCCAACATGTGTGCTTGATCGCATGTATCCTCTTTCGCTAAAATCACATACATACTGATCTCCCCTTCCGTAAGCTCGTCAGAGCAGTTCCTCAGAGTGATTTGAGTAACTTTCTCCAGGGCTATAGTCCTCATTTTGCCCCAAAGAAAACTTAACTCACAGCTCTCATGCTCTGTATTTTTTTTTCAGTCAACGCCTTCAGACTAAAAATGTTAAATAAAATGTTCTCATGGCAACCCACTCCATTACTCTTGCCTGGGAAATCCCATGGACGGAGGAGCCTGATGGGCTGCAGTCCGTGGGGTCGCACAGAGTCGGACACGACTGAGCGACTTCACTTTCACTTTTCACTTTCATGCATTGGAGAAGCAAATGGCAACCCACTCCAGTGTTCTTGCTTGGAGAATCCCAGGGATGGGGGAGGCTCATTGGCTGCTGTCTATGGGATCGCACAGAGTCGGACATGACTGAAGTGACTTAGCAGCAGCAGCAGCATTTTTGATAAGCAACTCTACCACCATCTTTGATATCCTACATAATTTAAGGCAGTCATTGCTCTAAGGTCTCTTGAACGTTGGGCCAAAAACAACTCCAAGGTTTTCTGCATCCCTAAGATTTTCCTTTCAATGGAGGATCATTTTGAAAAATACACATAAAGGAGTATGACAATGTAAGTTATGGTGTGTGGCATTGTGCTCTATCACTAAAAGAAAAGCAGGATTCACCATAAAGCTTTGTGTCCACTTGTCATATAAAGCTAGTTTTAGTTTAGTTTAATTAAAATAAGCATATTTTTAGATTTTTCAGCATTAAATACTTTTATTCTACCTGTGTCTGCTGAAAGTCACATAAGTTCATGTTATCTCTATCACAGAGTCTGTAGCAAGAAAGATAACAAGCTGGACTTCCCTGGTGGTCCAGGGTTTAAGAACCCGCCTGACAACACAGGGGCCATGGGTTTTATCCCTGTTCTAGGAAGATTCCCCGTGCTTCTGTGCAACTGGGCATGTGCACCACGACTACTGAAGCCTGTGTGCTCTAGAGTTCACACCCTGCAACAAAACCACGTGTGCTTAGTGTCTCAGTCATGTCCGACTCACTGAGACACTTTGGACTGTAGCCCACCAGGCTCCTCTATCCATGGCATTTTACCGGCAAGAATCCTGGAGTTGGTTGCCATTTCTTCCTCCAGGGGATCTTCCAGACCTAGGGACTGAACTCGTATCTTCTGTGTCTCCTGTGTTTTGCAGGTGGGTTCTTTATCCACTGAGCCATCAGGGAAACCCATAGCAAGATAAGCCACAGCAATAAGAAGTCCACATGAACTGCAATGAAGTGTAAACCCACTCACCGCAACTAGAGAAAGCCTGTGCAGCAAGGATTTCCACCATCTTTTGGGGACTTCCCAGTCTACATAATTGTGTGAGTGAAATCCCTGTGATAAAGTTGAATTTGGATGAAGATTAGTCAAAACACAGAGAGAATTTCCTTTAAAATGTGGGGAAGTAAAAGAACTAGATTCAGTGAAAGCACAGAAGTAAGCAATAATAGTGAAGGTTTACTTACCATTTTCAAAATGCCAAGCACACTCTGAACATTTCACTCATTAGAATGTTTCATCCTAACACATCTGTAAGTATAAAGACTGTAACAGAGCAGGGAACTTTATCTTGTCCCCAGCTAAATACACTCAATATATAGAACATACACAATTTTCAACCCTCTGATGAATGAATGAATGAATCGAAAGTAGAACACCACCCTAAAGCCCTAGGATCTCAATCTGACCTTATGGCAGAAAGATGGATATAAAAATTTACACTTTATCTCATGTTCCACTTATTACTTAACAAAAGAGTGAGCTCTTAGAAAAATGAACTTTTAGAATTTTTAACAAATAGATTTTTTTGTGTGTTTTATTTTTTGCTTAGTTTTATTGATTAAAAATTAAAAAATGATTCTGCATTCTTTTTGAATACCTTTGCAGGATGTATAATGACTGTCTAGAAGTTGACACATTCAAAGTTATCATTGGTGTGAATGGGGGAGGAGAGAGGCAAAACACTTCAAGAAAAGAAGAGTTTTTCATTTGCAGGCCAGGGTGCTGGAAGTTAAAAAAAATCTGATTCCCTCAGGGACAGGTATGGAGGTTGGTGGGGGTGGGGAGCAGTTATCAAACCCATTTTCTCCTACCTATTTTACTTAATTCCTCTCTAGTGGTTCATAAACTGAGAAGAAGCCAATGAAAACCAAACAGGCGAAAAATGGCATTTAGAGCTCAGTGAAGGATACACAGCAACTTTTCTTCTACGTCAAGAGCTTAGGAGGGACCTGATCTGTTTCTAAGTGGTCATGGTTTCTGCTTACCGATGAACGCGGAGTTTCATTTTCCCAGGGACAGTGAATAAACTCTTTCTTAGGAACCTAATTTCAGGCCAGTGTTGAATAATTGCTGGATTGCTAAAAGCATCCAAATAGGAGCTCCTGTTTGCTTCCAGCTACTTCAGGCTCTCATATATATTTGCTTTCCATCACAAGCTAGGAAATGTGCTTGTGCAGCCAAGGTGCTGGGTCCCTGGAGAGGGTGTGCAAGGAGGCTGTTTTCTCATGTCTCATTTGGTTTATAACATGCTGGTAGGGTTGAATAATCACTAAAGCTCCATGCCTTCCCATCCAATTATATTCCACTAATTTATGAGACATCCAGCATCTGCTAGGGGACTAGGAGGTCAACCAGATGTTTCCTGATGCAAAGTCAGAGCATTCACATCTCATGAGAGGGGAGGACTGATGGGCACACACCCCTTCTGACACCACTGGGTGAGGCCTGCAGGAGATTTTCTAAGTAGAGAAGCTTGTCCAGGGAAGAGTTCAGCTGGAAGATCTGAGCTGGGGTTAACTCATCCAGATAACTAGGAAGAAGGACTCAGCAATTTAAGCCTGTTTATTCTCCAGGAGCAGTTAGACCCTGCACTCCTTGAATATCCCAGGGCTGGAGGAGAACCTCCACCACAGCTCCCTGGGTACAGTCAGGATCACGTTCACCATACTCCACCCCCCCACCCCTTTTGTCTGAGCTGGACCTAGCAACTTGCTTGTAAAGAGCAGACCATGCTAGAATTGGTGTAAAGAAGAGCAAGAGTAATGGGATGTCACCCAGAGATTAGACTACGAAAAACTGTGATGTCCTTCTTGCTCATTTTCTCTCTCTGGAGCTTCTCGCTTCCTCTGATGAAGCAAGTCGCCATTTGTGAGCTGCTCTCTGGAGAGGCTGATGTGACAAAGAACTGAGGGTGGTCTTTTGACCAGCAGCCAGTCAGGAGCTGAGACCCTCTGCCCAATAGGCTGGGGGGAACTGAGTCCTGCCAGCAGTCTTCTGAGTGAGACTGAAGAGAATCCATCTCTGTGCTGTCTGGCTTTGCAAGGACTGCAGTCCCAGAGGACCCCTGACTGCAGCCTTGAGAGACGCTGAGCCAGACACCAGGACCAGCTCAACCACACCCAGGCTCCAGACACACTGAAACTCTTAGATAAGAAATGTTGTTTATAGTAAATAAATTCTGGCTACTCAGTGATAGGCGACTCACTTCAGTCAGGTTTCTGCTCAAGTGGCTCCCTGTTTATAGTAGTCTCTTGCCTCCTGAACCAAGGAGGCCAGCAAAATTGATCCCCCCTTATCCCCTATATCCTTGCTCATCTTCATTTTTCCTTATGGAAAATTATTGCTACTTACTTTTATATTACCTATTTATTGATTAGCTGGCTTCCCTACTAGAATGAAAATCCAATGAACACCATGTCTGTCATTTTTTTGGTAAATAAGATGAATATATATTTGCCCCAATGCTGCTTAGATATATTCATCTAATGCTTATTACAGGGCTAATATATACCAGGTCCAGTGATTATAGATTCCCTGGTATCTAGGTCAGTAAATTTCTAAATAGATGTAGGTAGACTGGTAGATATCTCTATTGGCCTTAGTTTTGCTCTCAGAAATAATAAAGAACATATCAATTCTGTTCCACAAACCCAGTTCTAATTGTTCTGTTAAATCTACTTTTTTGGGTATAAGATCTGGTTATTACATTTATTTTGTATGCTGTAGACTTTTTTTGGAGTTTAAGCATGGGAATTTTACTTTAGTGTATTTTTACTTTTAATTGAAGTTTGGTTGACTTTTAATGTGTTCGTTTCAGGTGTACAAAAAAGTGAATCAGTTATACATGCACACACTATTTTAAAGATTCTTTTCCCATATAGGCCACTACAAGAGTACTGAGTAACATTCTCTGTGCTATACAGTAGGTCCTTATTAGTTATGTAATTTATGCATAGGAGTGTGTATGTGTCAGTCTCAGTCTTCTAATTTATCCCCTCCTCCCATAGATGTAGAAAATAAATTTATGTCACATTGTAGACTTTTACTGGATGTTTGATGTTTCCTCACTGGGTGTTCACATTTGCCATTGAGATTCCGTTTCAACTCTCTGCTTCCTTAGAGGAGGTGTGCGAGCTACTGCTGAGGCGCACTGTCTCCTGGCTTCCACTGGGAGGGGGCAGGCTCATGGTGCCGTTAACCAGACCCCCAGGAACCATCTCCTGCATCACCAGACTGATGAACCACGCTGTGTGTCTGCCCGAAGCTCCCACAGTCACTCTTCGTATCTCAAGGCAGAGTCCTCTACGGTAGCCCTGTTGTATGTGTGTGCACTGTCAATGTTAATTGACCTGGCTACTTTCCTACTCTCATAAGATACAGCGAGATAGACAGCCTCTAAACGTGGATCATCTATGTTGCTCTATTTTTACAACTGAGTTA